>NC_086445.1:110553973-110871473 GCF_028390025.1 Pseudophryne corroboree | reverse complement strand
TATTCCTGGTGAGGTGGGAAAATGGGGACATGCAAGTAAGCATCCTTGATGTCCAGCGACACCATAAAATCCCCCTCTTCCAGGCTTGCAATAACCGCCATGAGCGATTCCATTTTGAACTTGAACTTCTTTATATAAGTGTTCAAGGATTTTAAATTCAGGATGGGTCTCACCGAACCGTCCGGTTTCGGTACCACAAACATTGTGGAATAGTAACCCCTGCCCTGTTGAAGGAGGGGGACCTTGATTATCACCTGCTGGAGGAACACACTTGTGAATTGCCGCCAGTACTACCTCCCTTTCCCTGGGAGCAGCTGGCAAGGCTGATTTGAGGTAACGGCGAGTGGGAGTCGCCTCGAACTCCAGCTTGTATCCCTGAGATACAATTTGTACAACCCATAGATCCACTTGTGAGCGAACACCACTGGTTGCTGAAGTTTCGGAGACGCGCCCCCACCGCACCTGGCTCCGCCTGTGGAGCCCCAACGTCATGCGGTGGACTTAGTGGAAGCAGGGGAGGATTTTTGTTCCTGGGAACTGGCTGCCTGGTGCAGCTTCTTTCCTCTACCCTTGCCTCTGGCCAGAAAGGATGCTCCTCTGACCCGCTTGCCTTTCTGAGGCCGAAAGGACTGCATTTGATAATACGGTGCTTTCTTAGGCTGTGAGGGAACCTGAGGCAAAAAAGTCGACTTCCCAGCAGTTGCTGTGGATACGAGGTCCGAGAGACCGTCCCCAAATAGTTCCTCACCCTTATAAGGCAAAACCTCCATGTGTTTTTTAGAATCTGCATCACCTGTCCACTGCCGAGTCCATAATACTCTCCTGGCAGAAATGGACATTGCATTAATTCTAGATGCCAGCAGGCAAATGTCCCTCTGTGCATCCCGCATATATAAGACGGCGTCTTTTATATGTTCGATGGTTAGCAAAATAGTATCCCTGTCGAGGGAATCAATGTTGTCTGACAGGGTATCAGTCCATGCTGCTGCAGCACTACACATCCAGGCTGAAGCAATAGCAGGTCTCAGTAGAGTACCAGAGTGTGTATACACAGACTTCAGGATAGCTTCCTGCTTTCTATCCGCAGGATCCTTTAGGGCGGCCGTATCCTGAGACGGCAGGGCCACCCTTTTAGATAAGCGTGTTAGTGCCTTGTCCACCCTAGGGGATGTTTCCCAACGTAACCTATCCGTTGGCGGGAAAGGGTACGCCATCAGTAACCTCTTAGAAATCACTAGTTTCTTATCAGGGGAACTCCACGCTTCTTCACACAAATCATTTAATTCATCAGATGGGGGAAAAGTCACTGGCTGCTTTTTCTCCCCAAACATAATACCCCTTTTGGTGGTAACCGGGTTAATATCAGAAATGTGCAATACATCTTTCATTGCAGTAATCATGCATCGGATGGCTTTTGTAGACTGAACATTTGTCTCATCCTCATCCACACTGGAGTCAGACTCCGTGTCGACATCTGTGTCTACCATCAGAGCTAGCGGGCGTTTATGAGCCCCTGGCGGCTTCTGAGTCGCCTGGGCAGGCACGGGCTGAGACCCCGGCTGTCCCAAGGCTGCTGCGTCATCAAACCTTTTATGTAAGGAGTTGACACTGTCGGTTAAGACCTTCCACATATCCATCCAATCAGGTGTCGACCCCGTCAGGGGCGACACCACATGTATCTGCCCCTGCTCCGCCTCCACGTAACCCTCCTCATCAAACATGTCGACACAGCCGTACCGACACACCACACACACACACAGGGAATGCTCAGACTGAGGACAGGACCCCACAAAGTCCTTTGGGGAGACAGAGAGAGAGTATGCCAGCACACACCACAGTGCTATATAACACAGGGATTTACACTGCTAATAAGTGATTTTCCCAATAGCTGCTTGTTTGTATCGATTTGCGCCTAAATTTATGTGCCCCCCCCTCTCTTTTTAACCCGTCTTGTACCTGGATACTGCAGGGGAGAGCCTGGGGAGCGTGCTTTCAGCGGAGCTGTGAAGGGAAAATGGCGCTGGTGTGCTGAGGAAGAAGGTCCCGCCCCCGCAGCGGCGGGCTTCTGTCCCGCATTTTCTTTAACTTAATGGCGGGGATTTTTACACATGTACAGTTATGTGACTGTATTATATGTGTATATTTAGCCAAAAGGTAATATAATTGCTGCCCCTCAGTCCCACGTAGCAGTGCGTCTGTTGCCAGCAGATCTCACTGAAAATAAAAAACCTAACAAATACTTTCTTTCTAGCAAGCTCAGGAGAGCCCACTAGGAGCACCCAGCTCTGGCCGGGCACAGATTCTAACTGAGGTCTGGAGGAGGGGCATAGAGGGAGGAGCCAGTGCACACCAGATAGTACCTAATCTTTCTTTTAGAGTGCCCAGTCTCCTGCGGAGCCCGTCTATTCCCCATGGTCCTTACGGAGTTCCCAGCATCCACTAGGACGTCAGAGAAATTAGCTTTAGAGTAGAACCATGTCTACACAAACAGGAAATAGTCATTTCACTGCCTAACAATAGAAATATAAAGCTATTGTATCAGAAAACATCCATCACATCCTGAGGAATCAGTGCCACATGAACAGGCCGCACCTCATGACTATCACTTGGGCAGCTCAGTAATGTCACTGGCTCCTAGCAAGCTGAATGTTGGTTAATGCCACACACTGATGCAACGTTAGTAGTAAAGTGGGCATAAATTACTCCTAAAATGAGTGTTTGCAAATAAAGTGTAATGTACACACACGTTTTACTGGGTGAATGTTTATAGAGCGTACAAATGTCACCTAGAACAGAAATGTATCAGACAGCCCCACAAATGCATTAGGACTTTGAACTTCGTCCTGGCACGATGATCACTTTGATGTGACACACACTGGAGACAGCGCTCCACCACAGCAAAGTCTTCTTCCGAAAAGATCTCGCCAAAATGATCTAAGCGACAGAATGGGCCTTTCAGTGTGGCCTCACCCAGGCACACAGCCACAAAACACAGACGGTCATTCGGATCTGCTACTTCATGTGCAAAGTACGGATGGTCGGTAATTTTCGCATGCGCAGGACACGTTCCGCGAGTGTGAGAACGGGTCCTGCAATGTAGGAAGTAGGACGGCAGTAGACTCAGTAATTGACAGTCTGCTGCTGTTTGTGGGGTGGGAAGGCAGGAGCGATGGCCTCCATTTCCCAAAACGTGTCGCCACCGTTCAAGGAGGAGGAGGAGGTGGCATGAGATCTCAAATCACTGAACAGATATTTCCTGGCCTCTGTGAGGAGCGGCTTGTGTGTCCCCATGGGTGCCGCTAGCCGCCTAATGGTGGGTGTCTGATCAGATGCTGCATCCTAGAACACAGGTCAGATCACCACTGCAGCGGGAAGCGTCTACTTGTAATAGACGCCTCCTGCTGCGTCACCATACAGCGCTATCACTGCTGTCTCCTTACGATAGCCATTATAACTACATATGAATTAGCCCCATAGAGCCCTGTTAGTGCAGCGACAGATGAGCAAACTTACAGGCTAACAGTGACTGCTCAATTATGATTCAATCCATGGGGTCATTTCTGGTAGACGGATCATATTTGGGCCAATGTGCGTGTCACTTTGCCAATGTTGGCGTCAATCAAGAAAGCACAGTCAGAATTAGACCAGGGTGCAACCCAAACGGCTTGTCAAAGCTATGCCATGCCATACAGAAATAACACACTGGCAAAACACAAAACCAGATACACAGATATTTATCACATTGTATATAATATAGAAGCACATGAGGAAACGCTCTCACCAGCAAACACCCCGGGATGTTGCCGTCATCTGTGTAATGCTCTGCATACTCCTTGAGGTTTGGACTCTCTGCGATGAATGATCGGCAGGTAGCTGTGAGCTTCTCCTGCTGTAAGTAGCCTATAACAAGTATAAGAAAGATACAATTATGTCCCAAGTGCGTACAGCTAGGATTCATAAAAGGAGCTACATATTTCAACTTATTTGACAATACAGAAGTCACGTTTAAAAAAAAAAATGGACAACTCAAACTAAATATTAAAGTAACATTTCCAGAAATATAAAACATGTAACAAGTTAATAGCATGCATAGATAGGTTAGCAGTGTTCCCCACACTTAGGAGGGTATTTAATTAGCAACAAAATCACGGTTATTTACCGCAATTGCTATTTTGCGTGAAAACTGAAATTTCGTGGGTATGCACGCTCCCGCAATTCATCCTATTCAAATGCAAATTAGCGAAAACAGGATTGCTGCGAAAATTGGTGCCTAAAATAGAAAATGGGTAAATCTGTCCTTACCACCCAAAAAAAACTAAACTAACATCGTATAACAGTATAAAAGTTAATTATTGGTTATAATATACGTATTTCTTGGCTGTTATATGCACTTTTTTTTAAATGTTAAAAAAAAAAAAAAAAAAGATAGAATTTTTTTCAGCAAAATTAGTGCTAAAGTTTAAGTTGGGGTACATGTATATATTAGGGTCATATTAGAGGACTTTTTTTTTTTTTTTTTTTTTTTAAACAGATCGATTACTCCCACTTGCAAGTCTAAAAACACTCGTAAAGCACCCCAGTATACCTGTCCCATACCTTGTACCCCAATTTCCATCATTCTGCATTTTTTAACCCCAAAAACGACATGTCTTTATTAGCCAATTAAAAACTTCTAAGTGCCTAATTAGTCAATATAGGGATTTTTGTTTACTTACCGTAAAATCTCTTTCTCTGATTCCATCTGGGGGACGCTGCGCCGTAACTTGTGGGTTAGAGGTGTGTGGTTGCGGAGTTTGGCACAGAACTATTAGAATCTAACTCCTCCCCCCTCTAACCCCTCCCATCTCCTTCCTGCCTAGCCAGTACCTCAGTTAACGTTTAGCCAAGCCAAAGGAGATAGATCGAAAAGAATTAACTGGTTAAACCAGACAAACATATGGGAGGGATCGCAGCGTCCCCCAGATGGAATCAGAGAAAGAGATTTTACGGTAAGTAAACAAAAATCCCTATTTCTCTTTCATCCATCTGGGGGACGCTGCGCCGTTACTTGTGGGATTTCCCAAAGCAAGCTAATGAGAGGAGGGAGAAGTAGACGGCATAGCCGTCCGTAACATCTGACGCCCAACAGAGGCAGTCTCCAAACCAAAGGTATGAAAACGGTAAAAACTTTTTTTTTTTTTTTTTTTTTTAAACGTATGCACCGACGACCAGGTCGTCGCCCTAACAGCTGCTCAATAGATGCACCCCCGCGAGCAGCCCAAGAAGCTCCAACTCGAATGAGCTGGAATTGAGTCAGGAACTGAAACATCAGAAGACTGTTTGATGGTCGAAGTCACCCAACGAGCCACTGTGTTCTTGGAAGCCGGCCAATCTCGTTTGGACGCATCAATTAAAAACCAACAATGCATTCGTACGACAGATATGATCCGTACGAGATAATTAAACCGTAAGGCCCTAAGCATATCTAAAAGAACCAAATGGGGATCCTCCCCGGAAGGAGAAGGATTAAACACTGGAAGGACAATGTCCTGATTTAGATGAAACGCTGACACAACTTTTAGAAGGAAGGAAGGTCTTGTTCGCAGAACCACCCGGTCATCATGAAACACCAACAAGGGTGGTCTGCAATAAAAAAGGGAAAGAGCTGCCAATTGAGATCCTCGTCTTGCGGAGGCAATTGCCAATAGGAAAACAACTTTTTTAACGTTAGATACCGCTATTCTACAGATTCCAAAGGTATCAAATGGAGACTTCTGAAGAGCCGTAAGGACTAAGTGACATTCCCAGAGAGGAACCGGAGGAACAAAAGGTGGCTGAATCCGAAGAACTTCCCTGAAGGAACGTCTGAACTTCTGGAATGATAGGTTTGAAAAAGAACCGACAAGGCAGAAACTTGACCCTCCAGTGAAGAAAGTCTCAGACCTTTATTGAGACCCTCCCGAAGGAAGGGTAACAAACGAGGGACTCTAAACAAATCCGGTGTTAAACCACTCTTTTCACACCAAGCAATGTAATACGCCACACTCTGTGGTAAATTCCATAAGTCACTGGCTTTTTAGCCTAAATCATCGTTTACCCAACAGAGCGAGAAAAAAAAAAAAAAAAAAAATTCCTATTTTCCCTTAAAAGTTGGATTCAAAAACCAAGCCGTCAAAGCCAGCCGACCAAACCTGGGTGGTGACATGGTCCCTGAATCAGAAGATCTGGTCGCAGAGGGAGTCGGAATGGCTCCTTGATGACCATCTTGCGCAGAAGAGTGTACCACTGTCAGCGTGGCCAATCTGGGGCCACCAGGATGATAGGAAGACCGTCTCTCTGAATGCGTTGAAGCAGACGTGGAAACAATGGCAACGGTGGACACACATATCCCAGTTGAAAGTGCCACGGCGCTGACAGTGCATCGATTAGAACTGCTGGAGGGTCCTGAGTACACGACCCGTAGAGAGGAAGTTTGTTGTTGAGGCGAGACGCCATCCGAACTACATCGGGCATCCCCCACCGGGCTACTAGAGTCAGAAACACCTCCTGGTGAAACTCCCACTCTTCCGGAAGCACTGTGTGACGGCTTAAGAAACCGCTTCCCAGTTCTCGATTCCTGGAATGTGAATCGCGGATATGGTCGGAACCCAATGTTCCGCCCCTGTGAGAATTCTTTCCATGCGGAGTAGCCTCGAGTGCCGCCTTGCTTGTTTATGTAAGCCACTGCCGTGGCGTTGTCGGACTGAATCCGCACTGGATGACCCTGAACCATGGTTCGAATCCGAAGAAGCGCCCACCGGATTGTCCTCAACTGTGAGATGTTGATCTGCAACTTTGACTGTTGACTAGTCCAGAGCCCTGGAATTGGTGAGTCTGAAACACTGCCCCCAACCTCTGAGGCTGGCGTCTGTAGTGACCATCACCCAAGACCAAATTGTGAAAGGAACAGCTTTTGGTCACATTGGAACTGTGAAGCCACCAGCGACGCGACTGATGATTCTGTATAGACAAGCGGACCAGCTGCATTTCGAAATGAGGCCCTATCAGAGTCCAACAGTTGAGAAACCGGAGCCTGAAGGGGGTCGAGCATGAAACTTGGCATATGGAACTGCCTCGAAGGTTGCCACCATCTTGCCTAATACCTGCATGCATCGGAGAACCGAAACCACCGGTAAATGCAGCCATGCTCGAATTCTGGACTGTATGTTCTGAATCTTGTCCTAAGGAAGAACCACTTTCTGGTTGTTGGCGTCGAATAAATGTCCCAGAAACATCATTTTCTGGGAAAGAAGCAAAGAAGACTTCGAACAATTTATTATTCATCCCAATGACTGTAGAGTCTCTCTTATGAAACGCAAGCTCTTGTGAAGAATTAACTCTGACGGGGCCTTGATCAACAGATCATCCAAATATATAGTCATGACGACTCCCTGACACTGCAAAACTGCCAGTACATGGCCCATGACCTTTGTGAATACCCGAGGAGTCGTGGATAGACCCAAGGGAAGAGCCTGAACTAAAAATGTCAAGGCCGACTGCGAATCTCAGAAGAGATTGATGGCCCGTCCAAATAGAGACAAGCAGATAGGCGTCTTATGTCTTAAGAGGCCAAATATCACCTTGGTTCCATGGTGACGATAATCAAGCGGATGGATTCCATCTTGAACTTTTGGGTTGAAATGAACCGTCCAGGTTGTCCACGAGTAAAATCCCCGACCCCTCTGCTGAGCGAGAACTAGAAGAATTTCTTCATTTCATAAAAGAGTGGCTGTTGCATGACGAAGAGCTCGACGTCTGGAGGGACCGCTTGGAAGAGGAGTGATGAACACACGATATGGGACTGGTTCCTCGAGATCTAACAGATATCCTCTGGATATGACCTCCGTCACCCACCGATCTGGTTTCGACAGGAGCCACACTTCTTTGAACTGTAGTAACCGAGCCCCAACCATCACTGATCCCTCCGGAGATCCTGAACAGTCATGCAGTAGGTTTGTCGGCAGGTTTACTTCTACCTCTGAATGCCTCTCTTCGTGGGTATCTGGAAAAAACACGAAAGGAATGGAAACTACCTTTTTCCTTGTATACGAAAGGACCGAAACCTTATAGCATTCGGTTTCGTAGGAGCAACTGGAAGAAAGGGCTCTTGCCCTCCTGTAGTATCTGAAATAATCTTCTTGATTCCGACCCCAAGAGAACTCACCTTTAAAGGGTACCGCCAAAGAGGTCTGTTTGGAGTCAAAATCGGCATTCCAAACCCGAAGCCAAAGAGACCGTCTTCCTGTCACGGTCAAGGCAGAAATACGGGATTGTAGGATCAACCAAGGTCTTACCCACATAAGTAAGAGCTTCCGAAATCTGTTCTGCTAATTGAATGTCCGATGGATCGTCAGACTGCATTCCAGTTATGACCTGTGCTAGTCAGTCGTCTGCGGCCTCGAGGACCCAAGCGCCAGCTAGAATTGTGATAAAGAAAACAGATTTAGGCATTGTATCAATCTTCCCATCTGTAGGATCTTTCAACGTCACAGACAGTATAGAAGAAATAACCGTAGCTCCTGCTAAATGTGAAATGGGAGCGTCTACCTTTTGGGCTGTTTCCCAAAATCTCATAGCCTCCTCTGCAAAAGGCTATAGAAATTTTTTAATTTCTTAGGGCTTGGAAACGGGAATCCGGCTTAAGTCAGGGCTCCTTTAAAATATCCCTGTTATTAAGAGTCTGAAGGATGGTGTCTATCTAACACCTAAGCTAGTAGAAAAATCATCCTCCCAGACCGAAACCTCATCCTACTCTGGGTCTAGTTCCCCATTCTCCAACGGGAATGACTCCAACTCCTCCCCCAGAAAGTTATAGCGGGCAACGTCTGTTTGTAGCAGAAGAACTGCCGGCAGAGTTTACAAACTTGTTTAGGGATTGAGTTAAATCAGCAAGACATCTGTCCAGATTTTGAGTCCACACCGGATGTTCCTAGCCTAGAAGACATAGTCTGATCCACGGAACCTCTCTGTTGGTCCACCACAGATGCACCAGAGCCTGAAGCACAGAGGGTATCCGCGTCCGCCCATAATCCGTCTTGCCCATAATCTGAGCCCAGAGAGGCTCCACCCGAGTCTGACCGGACTCAGTCACCGATCTAGACTGACGCAATTCAGAAATGGAGGGTAGTGTCCCTTGAACAAGAAAAATAAACCAATCTTTAATAGGACTATAAATGCACTATAAATCCCCTATAACAGTGACCTAGCAGTGAACCCATAATGCTAGTGACACCTAAGGTGATGACTATTAGCTCACACTATGGCTAGAGAAACAAAAAAAAAAAAAAAAACACAAATATACTTGCAGTTAGCTTATCCCCATTTGAGAAGACAAAGTGAGAAGTGCTGTTGTTTCTTATAGAAACTTCTCTCCGTGTTGCGCAGCACAGCGTCCCCTGTCAGCAGTAGAAGAAGATGGCGCCCGGAGCTCTCTGTACGCTGGAGGGGAGCGCGCGAGCTGCAGAGCAGGGCAGGAAGCCGTCCCTGTACAATTATGTAAAAGCCGCGGCTGCTTACAGGGAGAGACTACTAACCGGAAGTCAGTCTCTCCCGCGAGCCGCTGTACAGAGCGGCTTGTGGCTTGTACGGCAACTGAATGTAAGCCCCGGGGAGCGCGACACCACTCTCCCGGCCCCTGAGCAGTATCACTACCACAGCCCCTGACAGTAAACCCCCAAATAAAGTTGACTGTCCAGCCCCGGAACGAGTCCCGTGTTGGAGGAGAGAAGGTGGAAGGGGGAGGGGGGCGCGCGTGGTAGTAGTGTATAGGGAGGCTGACAAAGGTACAAATATATATAGTAAAAGAGCGGACAGCCCAATACTGTCAGTGACAGATTGTGGCTGTGTACCTTATCCCTGCCGCATCCTGTGTAGAGTAAAACGAGGCCCCAGTGACCGGAGTGTGGTGGCCTCCAGCGGCAGTGCAGAGTGGAACAAAACTGACTAAATCCACTCCAGCTGTACCTGCCACCCGTAAACAGGGACTAGGTACTTCAGAAAAGTCTAAAAATAATAAAAACCTCACTATCTAAGGAGAAAGAAAAGAACTGTGTCTGTACTCCACAGGCACAAAACTAAGACTGAGGTACTGGCTAGGCAGGAAGGAGATGGGAGGGGTTTAAGGGGGGGGGAGGAGTTAGATTCTAATAGTTCTGTGCCAAACTCCACAACCACACACCTCTAACCCACAAGTAACGGCGCAGCGTCCCCCAGATGGATGAAAGAGAAAAGGGGGTTGTCCCAGGGGTTCAGAAACAAATCCCGAAATTTTTTACTTAAAATAGGGATTTTTCCCCAAGTTTATCACCTGCTCAGAGTTGGTGAATTGAAATTTGCGGTAAAATTACTGCAAAACCGTTTCCGCAGACAACTGAATAGGCGCTTTGGCGAATTGACTGCGATTTGCGGTAATTTTGCATCTTTTTACTGCAAAAATGCATTTTTATTTGTAATTGAGTCCCTGAAGGCACACTAATAGACCACAATTTGAAAATATCAATGCTTCAAGCACAAATGGTTACATCAAAATGACTGAGGTACTAATTAAATCACCTGCTCTCAAGCATGGCTATCCTTAAAACCTGGACTGTTAGGATGTGTTTAGGACTATGGGGCAGATTTAACAATGATTGATTCTTGGTATCACTTGTTACTAATATAAAATGATGCTCAATCCAATCAGATCATAACTGTTACGTGTATGAAAAATGACAGTTAAGAGCTGATTGTTTGGAGCATCAATTAAGATTAGCAACGAGTGAATATTACTCATTGTGAAATCTGCTCCTGAGTTCTGCAAATATGGCTTACAGCCTCTAGATTCCCTTCCCCTTAACATAATTATAAACACAGAACTTTACTGGCCAACACTAATACCCCTTTCAGACATAGGACCCGGGAATTTCCCTGCTTCAGACCCGGGATTTTCACCTCTGTAAAATCCCGGGTTTTTGCTGGGACCCCCAAACCCGAGACCTGGAAAATTCCCGGGTCGACCCCTTTCAGTCATAAGCCTGGTCTGCCCTTTTATCCAAGTCAGACCAGGCTACTCTAATGCCACATGTCTTATACACACACACACACACACACACACACACACACACACACACACACACACACCACACTCGTACATTTACACACACGTCTTACACATACACATGTCAAACACACACACATACATGTAATATACACACACATGCCAAATTCATATACACACACACTCTCCAACAGGCCTGTTTTTTGGCTGCGCCAGCTGCTTCGACTACTCACAGCAGCACGGACTACAGCAGCCGGCGTACGCCCCCTCTTCACTCCGGCCACCTCCAGGCAGCCCCGCCAATCAGGTGCGACCTGGGAGCAAATTCCCGGGTTGCACCTTTCAGACCTAAGCCGGGTTGTCTTCCCGGGAAAAACCCTGGTCAATTGCAGGGTTGGCGACCCGGATCGGTGCCTTTCAGACATACCAAATTCCCGAGTTGATGCGCGTTCATGTGCAAAATCCCGGGAATTTGGAACATGTCTGAAAGGGGTATAAATGGAACAACCTAGTTTCTCCAAATCTAATGACCAATACTCACAAGATGTAACTCAACTTAAAAACTCAGCATATCTGTAATAATAATAACAACCTTCTATTATTCCATTCTTACAGCTTTATTATGGAAGTGTACAGTGGATATTTGAGGAATGGTTTCTCTTGAACAATCAGGCTAATATGATACGCACGTCAAATGTTTTTCTGTCATTGATTTATAGACAACAGTAACAATGTTTATTCTATGCAGTTTAGATTATTATATAGATTGTTACACGAGATTACTTTTGTTAATGGTGTATTTTAGGTACTGCTTGTATTTTACAATAACTTCCAATAATAATTCAGGTGAAGCCTCAACCTCAGTATACACTACTTTCCATCAAATGCAAATAGAATGAAACTGGACTTCTTTGAAGATTAAATACGTTTGTTGTGTGTTCAACGGGCAGATACGGATACGGTCTTAAACTGCAAAACCCCCAGCACCAGCCGTCCAACCTCTACCGAAGCCCAGATATGGCAGGGTAACTCACTTAGCCACATGAAGCCAGCTTATGGTAAAGTAGAAGGGCTAGTCATGCTTTTAAAATAATTTCCATTCTGAAGCAGGTAATCCAAGCTTTCTTAAGATATATTACTCAATATTAAGTATCTTTGCGTACAGCATCTGTCACAATCTGGGGTTCTAGAGCGATTTTTTTCTCCCTTTTTTTCTTTTAACTCCAATCAAGTATCCCAACAGGTCATGTTTTCAGTTCACTTAAAATGTTCAAGGTTGCTTTTGCTTCATGCCATGAGTCACTTCTATATATATATATATATATATATATATATATATATATATATATATATATATATATATATATACATACATACACACACATATACACATATATACACACACACATACATACTGCTCAAAAAAATAAAGGGAACACTAAAATAACACATCCTAGATCTGAATGAATGAATTAAATATTCTTATTAAATACTTTGTTCTTTACATAGTTGAATGTGCGGACAACAAAATCACACAAAAAAATAAGAATTTACTTACCGATAATTCTATTTCTCATAGTCCGTAGTGGATGCTGGGGACTCCGAAAGGACCATGGGGAATAGCGGCTCCGCAGGAGACTGGGCACAAAGTAAAAGCTTTAGGACTAGCTTGTGTGCACTGGCTCCTCCCCCTATGACCCCCCTCCAAGCCTCAGTTAGGATACTGTGCCCGGACGAGCGTACACAATAAGGAAGGATTTTGAATCCCGGGTAAGACTCATACCAGCCACACCAATCACACCGTACAACTTGTGATCTGAACCCAGTTAACAGCATGATAACAGAAGGAGCCTCTGAAAAGATGGCTCACAACAACAATAACCCGATTTTTGTAACAATAACTATGTACAAGTAATGCAGACAATCCGCACTTGGGATGGGCGCCCAGCATCCACTACGGACTATGAGAAATAGATTTATCGGTAAGTAAAATCTTATTTTCTCTAACGTCCTAGTGGATGCTGGGGACTCCGTCAGGACCATGGGGATTATACCAAAGCTCCCAAACGGGCGGGAGAGTGCGGATGACTCTGCAGCACCGAATGAGAGAACTCCAGGTCCTCCTCAGCCAGGGTATCAAATTTGTAGAATTTAGCAAACGTGTTTGCCCCTGACCAAGTAGCTGCTCGGCAAAGTTGTAAAGCCGAGACCCCTCGGGCAGCCGCCCAAGATGAGCCCACCTTCCTTGTGGAATGGGCATTTACAGATTTTGGCTGTGGCAGGCCTGCCACAGAATGTGCAAGCTGAATTGTACTACAAATCCAACGAGCAATAGTCTGCTTAGAAGCAGGAGCACCCAGCTTTTTGGGTGCCTACAATATAAACAGCAAGTCAGACTTTCTGACTCCAGCCGTCCTGGAATTATATATATATATATTTTCAGGGCCCTGACAACGTCTAGCAACTTGGAGTCTTCCAAGTCCCTAGTAGCCGCAGGCACCACAATAGGTTGTTTCAGGTGAAACGCTGACACCACCTTAGGAAGAAACTGGGGACGAGTCCGCAGTTCTGCCCTGTCCGAATGGAAAATCAAATATGGGCTTTTGTAAGACAAAGCCGCCAATTTTGACAATCGCCTGGCCGAGGCCAGGGCCAACAGCATGGTCACTTTCCATGTGAGATATTTCAAATCCACAGATTTGAGTGGTTCAAACCAATATGATTTGAGGAATCCCAACACTACGTTGAGATCCCACGGTGCCACTGGAGGCACACAAGGGCTGTATATGCAATACTCCCTTGACAAACGTCTGGACTTCAGGAACTGAAGCCAATTCTTTCTGGAAGAAAATCTATAGGGCCGAAACTTGAACCTTAATGGACCCCAATTTGAGGCTCCTAGACACTCCTGTTTGCAGGAAGTGCAGAAATCGACCTAGTTGAAATTTTTTCGTGGGGCCTTCCTGGCCTCACCCACGCAACATATTTTTACCACATGTGGTGATAACGTTGTGCGGTCACTTCCTTCCTGGCTTTGACCAGGGTAGGTATGACCTCTTCCGGAATGCCTTTTTCCTTAGGATCCGGCGTTCAACCGCCATGCCGTCAAACGCAGTCGCGGTAAGTCTTGGAACAGACAAGGTCCCTGCTGGAGCAGGTCCTTTCTTAAAGGCCGATGCCACGGTTCCTCTTGGAACAGACATGGTACTTGCTGAAAGCAAATCCCTTCTTAGCTCCCGAGGCCATTAGTCCTCTGTGAGCATCTCTTGAAGTTCCGGTTACCAAGTCCCTCTTGGCCAATCCGGAGCCACGAGTATAGTTCTTACTCCTCTATGTCTTATAATTCTCAATACCTTGGTTATGAGAAGCAGAGGAGGGAATACATACACCGACTGTTACACCCACGGTGTTACCAGGACGTCCACAGCTATCGCCTGAAGGTCTCGTGACCTGGCGCAATACCTGTCCCATTTTTTGTTCGGGCGGGACGCCATCATGTCCACCTTTGGTCTTTCCCAACGGTTCACAATCATGCGGAAAACTTCCCGATGAAGTTCCCACTCTCCCGGGTGGAGGTCGTGCCTGCTGCGGAAGTCTGCTTCCCAGTCGTCCACTCCCGGAATGAACACTGCTGACAGTGCTATCACATGATTTTCCGCCTAGCGAAAAATCCTTGCAGTTTTGCCACTGCCCTCCTGCTTCTTGTGCCGCCCTTTCTGTTTACGTGGGCGACTGCCGTGATGTTATCCCACTGGATCAATACCGGCTGACCTTGAAGCAGAGGTCTTGCTAAGCTTAGAGCATTATAAATTTGCTCTTAGCTCCAGTATATTTATGTGGAGAGAATTCTCCAGACTTGATCACACTCCTTGTGTGACTGCTCCCCAGCCTCTCAGGCTGGCCTCCGTGGTCACGAGCATCCAATCCTGAATGCCGAATCTGCGGCCCTCTAGAAGATGAGCACTCTGTAATCACCACAGGAGAGACACCCTTGTCCTTGGATATAGGGTTATCCGCTGATGCATCTGAAGATGCGATCCGGACCATTTGTCCAGCAGATCCCACTGAAGAGTTCTTGCGTGAAATCTGCCGAATGGAAGCGCTTCGTAATAAGCCACCATTTTTACCAGGACTCTTGTGCAATGATGCACTGACACTTTTCCTGGTTTTAGGAGGATCCCGATTAGCTCGGATAACTCCCTGGCTTTCTCCTCTGGGAGAAACACCTTTTCCTGGACTGTGTCCAGAATCATCCCTAGGACCAGCAGACGTGTCGTCGGAACAACTGCGGTTTTGGAATATTTAGAATCCGCCCGTGCTGTCGTAGAACTACTTGAGATAGTGCTACTCCGACCTCCAACTGTTCTCTGGACCTTGTTCTTATCAGGAGGTCGTCCATTTTCTTTGAAGACGAATCCTCCTTTCGGTCATTACCTTGGTAAGGACCCGGGTTGCCTTGGACAATCCAACGGCATCGTCTTGAAACTGATAGTGACAGTTCTGTACCACGAACCTGAGGTACCCTTGGTGAGAAAAGGCAAATTTTGGGACATGGAGGTAAGCATTCCTGATGTCCCGGGACACCATATAGTCCCCTTGTTCTTTGCTATCACTGCTCTGAGTGACTCCATCTGGATTTGAACCCTTGTAAGTGTTCAAATTTTTCAGATTTAGAATAGGTCTCACCTAGCCTTCAGTACCACCATATAGTGTGGAGTAATACCCCTTTCCTTGTTGTCGGAGGGGTAATTTTATTATCACCTGCTGGGAATACAGCTTGTGAATTGTTTTCAATACTGCCTCCCTGTCGGAGGGAGACATTGGTACAGCAGACTACAGGAACCTGCGAGGGGGGAAACCTCTCGACATTCCAATCTGTACCCCTTGGATACTACTTGTAGGATCCAGGGGTCCTGTACGGTCCCAGCGTCATGCTGAGAACTTGGTAGAAGCGGTGGAGGGCTTCTGTTCCTGGGAATGGGCTGCCTGCTGCAGTCTTCTTCCCTTTCCTCTATCCCTGGGCAGATATGACTCTTATAGGGACGAAAGGACTGAGGCTGAAAAGACGGTGTCTTTTTCTGCAGAGATGTGACTTAGGGTAAAAAACGGTGGATTTTCCAGCAGTTGCCCTGGCCACCAGGTCCCATGGACCGACCCCAAATAACTCCTCCCCTTTATACGGCAATACATCTTTGTGCCGTTTGGAATCTGCATCACCTGACCACTGTCGTGTCCATAAATATCTTCTTGCAGATATGGACATCGCATTTACTCTTGATGCCAGAGTGCAAATATCCCTCTGCGCATCTCGCATATATAGAAATGCATCCTTTAAATGCTCTATAGTCAATAAAATACTGTCCCTGTCAAAGGTATCAATATTTTTAGTCAGGGAATCCGACCAAGCCACCTCAGCTCTGCACATCCAGGCTGAGGCGATCGCTGGTCGCAGTATAACACCAGCATGTGTGTGTATACTTTTTAGGATATTTTTCAGCCTCCTATCAGCTGGCTCCTTAAGTACGGCCCTATCCGTAGATGGTACCGCCACTTGTTCTGATAAGCGTGTGAGCGCCTTATCCACCCTGAGGGGTGTTTCCCACCGCGCCTTAACTTCTGGCGGGAAAGGGTATACCGCCAATAATTTTCTATCGGGGGAAACCCACGCATCATCACACACTTCATTTAATTTATCTGATTCAGGAAAAACTACAGGTAGTTTTTTCACCTCACACATAATACCCTTTTTTGTGGTACTTGGAGTATCAGAAATATGTAACACCTCCTTCATTGCCCTTAACGTGTGGCCCTAAAAGAAAATACGTTTGTTTCTTCACCGTCGACACTGAAATCAGTGTCCGTGTCTGGGTCTGTGTCGACCGACTGAGGTAAATGGGCATTTTACAGCCCCTGACGGTGTTTGAGACGCCTGGACAGATACTAATTTGTTCGCCGGCCCGCTCATGTCGTCAACCGGCTTGCAGCGTGTTGACATTGTCACGTAATTTCCATAAATAAGCCATCCATTCCGGTGTCGACTCCCTAGAGAGTGACATTACCATTACAGGCAATTTGCTCCGCCTCCTCACCAATATTTTCCTCATACATGTCGACACACACGTACCGACATACAGCACACACATAGGGAATGCTCTGATAGAGGACAGGACCCACTAGCCCTTTGGGGAGACAGAGGGAGAGTTTGCCAGCACACACCAAAACGCTATAATTATCCAGGGACAACCTTTATATAAGTGTTCCTCCCTTATAGCATTTCAATATATATACATATCGCCAAATCAGTGCCCCCCCTCTCTGTTTTAACCCTGTTTCTGTAGTGCAGTGCAGGGGAGAGCATGGGAGCCTTCCCACCAGCCTTTCTGTGAGGGAAAATGGCGCTGTGTGCTGAGGAGAATAGGCCCCGCCCCCTTTTCGGCGGGCTTCTTCTCCGGAGTTTTAGATATCTGGCAGGGGTTAAATACATCCATATAGCCTCAAGGGCTATATGTGATGTATTTTTCGCCATACAGGTATTATACATTGCTGCCCAGGGCGCCCCCCCCCCAGCGCCCTGCACCCTCCGTGACCGCTGTGTGAAGTGTGCAGACAACAATGGCGCACAGCTGCAGTGCTGTGCGCTACCTGATGAAGACTGAGAGTCTTCTGCCGCCTGGTTCCGGACCTCTTCATCTTCAGCGTCTGCAAGGGGGGTCGGCGGCGCGGCTCCGGGACGAACCCCAGGGCGAGCCCTGTGTTCCGACTCCCTCTGGAGCTATGTCCAGTAGCCTAAGAATCCAATCCATCCTGCACGCAGGTGAGTTGAAAATCTCTCCCCTAAGTCCCTCGATGCAGTGAGCCTGTTGCCAGCAGGACTCACTGAAAATAAAGAACCTAAAAACTTTTTCTAAGTAACTCTTTAAGAGAGCCACCTAGATTGCACCCTTCTCGGCCGGGCACAAAAACCTAACTGAGGCTTGGAGGAGGGTCATAGGGGGAGGAGCCAGTACACACCATGTGATCCTAAAAGCTTGCTTTTGTGCCCTGTCTCCTGCGGAGCCGCTATTCCCCATGGTCCTGACGGAGTCCCCAGCATCCACTAGGACGTTAGAGAAATTTATGTGAAGTGACATTTCCATGCTTGACCACAAGCCCTGGAAATTTCTTCCCTGTGTGACTGCTCCCCAGCCTCTCAGGCTGGCATCCGTGGTCACCAGGACCCAATCCTGAATGCCGAATCTGCGGCCCTCTAGGAGATGAGCACTCTGTAACCACCACAGGAGAGACACCCTTGTCCTTGGAGACAGGGTTATCCGCTGATGCATTTGAAGATGCGATCCGGACCATTTGTCCAGCAGATCCCACTGAAAAGTTCTTGCGTGGAATCTGCCGAATGGAATCGCTTCGTAAGAAGCCACCATCTTTCCCAGGACCCTTGTGCATTGATGTACTGACACTTGGCCTGGTCTTAGGAGGTTCCTGACTAGGTCGGATAACTCCTTGGCTTTCTCCTCCGGGAGAAACACCTTTTTCTGTACTGTGTCCAGAATCATCCCTAGGAACAGCAGACGTGTCGTCGGAATCAGCTGTGATTTTGGAATATTTAGAATCCATCCGTGCTGTCGTAGTACTACTTGAGATAGTGCTACTCCGACCTCTAACTGTTCTCTGGACCTTGCCCTTATCAGGAGATCGTCCAAGTAAGGGATAATTAAGACGCCTTTTCTTCGAAGAAGAATCATCATTTCGACCATTACCTTGGTAAAGACCCGGGGTGCCATGGACAATCCAAACGGCAGCGTCTGAAACTGATAGTGACAGTTCTGTACCACAAACCTGAGGTACCCTTGGTGAGAAGGGCAAATTGGGACATGGAGGTAAGCATCCTTGATGTCCAGAGACACCATATAGTCCCCTTCTTCCAGGTTCGCTATCACTGCTCTGAGTGACTCCATCTTGAACTTGAACCTTTTTATGTAAGTGTTCAAGGATTTCAGATTTAAAATGGGTCTCACCGAGCCGTCCGGCTTCGGTACCACAAACAGCGTGGAATAATACCCCTTTCCCTGTTGTAGGAGGGGTACCTTGATTATCACCTGCTGGGAATACAGCTTGTGAATGGCTTCCAATACCGCCTCCCTGTCGGGGGAAGACGTTGGTAAAGCAGACTTCAGGAACCGGCGAGGGGGAGACGTCTCGAATTCCAATTTGTACCCCTGAGATACTACCTGCAGGATCCAGGGGTCCACTTGCGAGTGTGCCCACTGCGCGCTGAAATTCTTGAGACGGGCCCCCACCGTGCCTGAGTCCGCTTGTAAGGCGCTTGTCCGCTTGTAATGTCCTTAAAACAAGTCAAAATGAGGCTCAGTAGTGTGTGTGGCCTCCACGTGCCTGTATGACCTCCCTACAACGCCTGGGCATGCTCCTGATGAGGTGGCGGATGGTCTCCCGAGGGATCTCCTTCCAGACCTGGACTAAAGCATCCGCCAACTCCTGGACAGTCTGTGGTGCAACGTGGCATTGGTGGATGGAGCGAGACATGATATCCCAAATGTGCTCAATTGGATTCAGGTCTGGGGAACGGGCGGGCCAGTCCATAGCATCAATGCCTTCGTCTTGCAAGAACTGCTGACACACTCCAGCCACATGAGGTCTAGCATTGTCTTGCATTAGGAGGAACCCAGGGCCAACTGCACCAGCATATGGTCTCACAAGGGGTCTGAGGATCTCATCTCGGTAGCTAATGGCAGTCAGGCTACCTCTGGCGAGCACGTGGAGGGCTGTGCGGCCCCCCAAAGATATGCCACCCCATACCATTACTGACCCACTGCCAAACTGGTCATGCTGGAGGATGTTGCAGGCAGCAGAACGTTCTCCTTGGCGTCTCCAGACTGTCACATCTGTCACGTGCTCAGTGAGAACCTGCTTTCATCTGTGAAGAGCACAGGGCGCCAGTGGCGAATTTGCCAATCTTGGTGTTCTCTGGCAAATGCCAAACGTCCTGCACGGTGTTGGGCTGTAAGCACAACCCCCACCTGTGGACGTCGGGCCCTCATACCACCCTCATGGAGTCTGTTTCTGATCGTTTGAGTAGACACACACATTTGTGGCTTGCTGGAGGTCATTTTGCAGGGCTCTGGCAGTGCTCCTCCTGTTCCTCCTTGCACAAAGGCTGAGGTGGCGGCCTTGCTGCTGGGTTGTTGCCCTCCTACGACCTCCTCCACGTCTCCTGATGTACTGGCCTGTCTCCTGGTAGCGCCTCCATGCTCTGGACACTACGCTGACAGACCCAGCAAACCTTCTTGCCACAGCTCGCATTGATGTGCCATCCTGGATGAGCTGCACTACCTGAGCCACTTGTGTGGGTTGTAGGGAGGTCATACAGGCACGTGGAGGCCACACATTTTAACTTGTTTTAAGGACATTACGTCAAAGTTGGATCAGCAAGTAGTGTGTTTTTCCACTTTAATTTTGAGGGGGACTCCAAATCCAGACCTCCATGGGTTAATAAATTTTATTTCCATTGATAATTTTTGTGTGATTTTGTTGTCAGCACATTCAACTATGTAAAGAACAAAGTATTTAATAAGAATATTTTGACAGAAAATGTATTGCTCGTCCCGTGGATAATAATGAATGAAAAATCAAACAGTATTTACCATTCAAAAGACATTTAAACCTTCTCTCCTCACTCAGGTAGTATCAGAAAAAGGTCAGTCTCAATTCCTAACCTGATTTGGCACAAGAAAATGCAAAAGAACAGCACTAATAGCTTCCCTGTGTTACCTTTCTACCCTTCTTGGAGGGCACAGAAACTATGTGTTCACCAAAATGTACCTTAAGGGCCCCATACACTAGAACGATAATGCCCAATTTCATCCGATTTCGAGCATTCGGCCCGATATATCGGACGAAAATCTGGCATTTTGGAGGTGTTTCTGATCCGATGCATGTTCCCATGAGCATCGGATCGGATCCTCCAGATTGAATGTGCTGCACTCTTTGATATGTCCGACCCACAGGCATGGCTGGGATCGCCCAAGATATATTGTATGCAAAAGGACGGCATACGATGCATCTTGGGCGATCCTGCCGCCTGGGAGGCTGCCGGGGTGAACGCCTGCGACATGTCAGACAGACATGTCGCAGTAGTGTATGAGGCCCTTTAGATATCAATGTAGTCTCACCAAATATAACTACAGAGTCACTTAAAGCAATAAGTACAATAATTTGCGTTAAACAGGTGGTAGCCGCTCCATTGGAGAAGACACTTAGACCCCTTTCAGACATGCATCAAAATACCGGGTCTATGCATAGGAACTTGCATCAACCTGGGATTTTGGTATGTCTGAATGCAAACGACCCAGGACTAAGTCCCGACCAGGGTCATGGAACTCAGACCTGGGAATTTGCGGGCAAGCTGGACCTGGCAATTTCCCAAATCTGACATCTGAAAGGGGTATAAGAAGGGGCTCGAAAACCCTGCACCATTCCAGAAGTGGCGCATGTGAAACTCTACATATGGACCTCTTCCACAGTAAGGACATAGACCAGAAGTCTAGAATCTAAAACGAGAATAACATTTATTCCCTGAATAAGATTATACAGGGTAAGGAAAATCCTATGTTGCACCAATTGGAGAGGTTATGTTCAGATGTTTGGAGCTTTCAGTTAGGGGACATGTTCAGATGTTTGGAGCTTTTAGTTAGGGGACAAACACGATAATCCCCCACCAAACTGTCACCGTAGGTGCCACCAAGAATTTGCTGAAGACACATTAAGCTGACAACAGTCCAAAGGTGAGTGCCCAAAATTTCAACTTCACCCTCTCAGTTGTATAATGGAAGAAGTGTTTACAGCCCCATTGAATGGGGAGACACCAGTTATACGCCTGGATTGCTCCCATGGAAGGAATTTCTGGATAGCTTTTAGATTCAAACTAAGGCAGAACGTACAGTCTCAATAAAATTGGAAAAAACTCATACCAGTGATGCTTGAAACAGGACCACAGAATAGATGGTTTTCCTACAATCTTGATCCATGAGAACCAAGGATAGGAGAAAAAAAGCAACATTTGAGGAGGAAGTCCAAGAAAATTATCCCTCATTTATGGTTTTCAATATTGTGTACCCAGGTGTCTTGCATAGACTGAGGCCAGGAACTTGCGGTAGAAGTTTGTAGACTGCTGCAGATTTGTAAATCCTGAAGGTAACTTCTTATACTCCTCTGTCACCAAGGTTTTTGTCTGGCTGGTACCTAGAATATTTTTAGCAAAGAAACAGCAACTTCTTGGAAGGACTGTCCACATCACAGAAATGTAACTACTGCGTGTCACCACAGTGGCTTTCTCTGACAATCTAGTGAAATCCAAGTCCACACCTTTGTTTGTAGTATGATGCATTATGTAACCAAGAAGCCATCTGCATCAGACCTCTCCACTGGCCTTTGCGTAACTCCTTCAGGACCACCAACTTGAGGACTATCTAAGCAACCCATGAAATTGTGAAAGCATGGCCAGATGTAAACAAAGTTTTTGAGATGGACCTTCAATATCTTGTGCCAGTGGTCCTTGACTCATAATTTATATGGAAGAGAGGGATCCACCACAACTTATCCAAAACTCAAAAGTAATAGGCTCCTATTTGCTGGTCCCGGCACAGTTCTGGCAATATGACCACTAGATTTGTTTGTTTTAAGCCTTAAAACAAACAAATCTAGAGGTCATATTGCCAAAACTAAAGGCAATACTGTATGTGTTTGCTTTAAAACTAATTGTTGCTTTAAAACTAGCGGACTAGGATATTATGTCTGCTTGGGTACAGTTGCAAACGTAGCCCGCACTCGCCCTCCATAACCCTACTAGTTTAAACAGTATATTACAATTCAAAGACCAATTATGTGGGGCACTAGATACCCAACACACCCCGTCCCCTAGACATATTACACTGTAAATACAA
Source organism: Pseudophryne corroboree (assembly GCF_028390025.1). Lineage (NCBI taxonomy): Eukaryota > Metazoa > Chordata > Amphibia > Anura > Myobatrachidae > Pseudophryne > Pseudophryne corroboree. Next base: position 110,848,466 of record NC_086445.1, on the reverse strand, counting down.
ATATCGGAGTCTTATGATAGGATACTACAATTACCCAACAGGACCAGAGTGTAGGATAGTAACAGTACATCTCTATATGACAAGACACATGATATTACACACCTGCAGAATATATAATGTCTATATAATAATGAAGTATGGCATGTCCAGAGACTGACATGCACATTTGGAGCGCCCTTCCTCTCCACTAATGGCTCCCACCAGGGGGTGAAAAAGATAAGGGTAATGGTGGCTTGGGCAAGGGTGTGGGACAGAGTCAAGGTCCCCTCAACCTGGCATCTGCCAGGGCCAATATACTAGTAACATATAATAAATATATCATAACAATATACAGTATAATATCACAGTGACTTTGAGCATACTAATAATACTACCAAGATGCCCGTGTACTATATACACTATATCATACACAAAGATGGCCAATGGGGGCCTCAGAGTAATGACATGTACATGGTATCTCTGTGTGTCCCCCCAGGGTGCACACTCACCCAGCACCAGCCGGGCCACATCGGACGGGAGCAGCATGGTGGCCCCGCCTGGCTGGCATCCAGATCAGCCGCTGCACAAAACCCCTCCGCACACAGCACCAACCCGGGTGCCAGGCACTGCTCTCCCGCGCTGCCCGCTGCTGCTGTGTCACACCGTAACGCTTCCCCAGCGGACGCCGCGCTGCAGTTCCGTCCGGGGAACAGGGAGTCTCTCACTGCTCTCAGCAACTCCCTCCAAAGTCCCAGCAACATACACATCACTGCATAGCAACCTGGAGATATATATATATATATATATATATATATATATATATATATATATTTTCTACATTATGGGTGAAAGAAATGTGATAATTATAGTGATGATGATGACAATAACTATAATATGTCAGTAACAGTGGCACATGGTAATAAATCGCTCCCAGCTGCTGTGAAGTTACTGTACCTTTGTTTGCTGTCCTAAGTAACTAAAGCCATGCAGGAAAGTTGCTTTTCATACATTATTTCAATACAAAACAATATATATATATAAATTAATTTACAGTAGGTAATCTTTACACAGTGAATAATGGGTCATTTGCAGAGTACATCATGTCATTGCAATGTGTAAATGCGCTGCATGCACTGTATGACTCATGAGGTACTTTCTGTTTCTGAAGTGAGTATATTTATAGCCACATGGTGGAGTCTGGGCATAACAACAACAGCAGTGTGTTTATGTTTCTGCTGTCCGGAACTGCAGTGTGTGGCTGTGTGTGTGGCGGATGGATTAGAGTGTGACACCGCTGGCAGCATGGTGAAGACTTTGGAGGAGCTGGCAATGGCTGGGTGACACACTGTGACAGGACAGGTAACATCTGGGCACGTAGTCTGCAGTGGAGGCCGGTGGGATGTGAGGGGGGCAACAAGAGAGGAGGATACTGTCCACTCGTGTACTTTTATATTCCCCCACAGTGACAGAAACACGCAGCTGTCATATAGGAGGGAACAGTAGTGTTGTCACGGTAACTTTACCAGTAATGACTTATACTTCAGTATGGTACATTTATACATTATACAGTGAATATGCAATGTGTGTGGTGAAATATGTATGTATGTGTGTGTAAGTAAACTTAATTTGCTGTCTTAAGGTTGGTAATGAATAACAATGTATTTGTTATTTATTATGACTTTTATAGTGCCCACACAAAATCATTGTTTCCTGTAGCAGTGCGTGTTTTTTCTTCTTGTATCTTTAGTGTCTCACAGGCAAAACCACTTCTGCTTTATGTTTACTAGTTAATAGATGCTTAATGTTACAATACTTTAAAGTTATGTGAAAAAAATAATAATAATTGACCTTACACAGATGTTTTTCTTTCTTCTGTAGTTACAGTTGTTTCTTGCAGTGTTACGGTTAGTGCAGAAGAGCCTGACAATACTGCAACATTACACTGAATGGGAGTTTTGTTGTCAGAAATAGATGTAATCATTGTGTTACAGTAATTGGGGCTGATTCTGGGTTGTTAGCAAAGCAAAAAAACAAGTCACTTTGCACCTTAGTAAAACCATGTTGCCCAGCAAATGGGGGAGATTTAAAGTATGCAGAGAGATTTATACCTGAGAGGCGTGGGTCCAAAATAAGATCTACATTGCATTACAGAAATAAAACAAGAAAAACAATGTAGAATCTGTCTAGAGTGCGCACAATGAGCAGCTTGATCAGAACAGACACCCAGAGGTAACTCTCTAAAATACCTCTCTCCTAAAGATTAGGAAAAGTGCAGAAAAAAGAATGGTATCTATACATACAACCAATATCAGGCTGCATTTGCATGTAGTCCACAAATACTGGACAGCTTTATTTCTGTAATGCAGAAAAAAGAATGGTATCTATACATACAACCAAGCGCAAACAATGAAAGGAATCTTGCTGTGGACCCAATGTTGTCTGTGGTCCTGTTCCCTGAAGGTCTCCAATGTAGTATTGTTACCCACAGTAGGAGGGAAAAAAAAAGTGCATATAGTGAAGCACCATTTAAATTCAGATGATAATAAAGTGCAACTTCTTTGGCACAGTATCAAACACAATTTAATAATTCATAAAGGTAATATAATAAAAGACAAATTCATCTAAAAACATGTGTTCAGATAGCAGCATATGAAATCTTATAGCAGCATAACAGTATCCATATTGGAGGTCCTATAAAGTGCAATTACCAGAAGCAAGTAGGCATGAGCGCATAACAGTTTGTCAGTCCCAAAAAGGCAACTCCTGCACTGCAACTGCTGGACCTCCGCAGTGGATCTCCCAGTCCGGTCTCAATGTGGATTAAACCAAGCCAACGCGTTTCTACCCTCTACAGCGGGTCTTTTTCAAGGCATCCAGTGGTATGGCCTCCATTCCCCTCACTCCCTCTTTTTAACTAAACATTTAGCCAATCCTAGTGCGGCGGGCTCAGGTGGCTTCTATACATCAATTTCCTACATGTCCCATAAGCTCTTCTGTCCCCGCCGTCACTTCTGTCTCCTCTGTAGTTCAATATTATACCCGTCTCCATGGTAAACAGTGCGGCTAGCGTGGAGGGCTCGTGAGTCGCGTCTGACTACATCTCCCATGAGCCTTTCCGCGTACGGACGTCATTTCCGCTTCCGCATGTCGCGTCTCTCGTTGGGTCATCCGACCTGGCTTGCCCGTCTCCATGGAGACCCGTTCGTACATATAAACACTGTTCTTGTGTCGGCCACATAGTTCGTGGTTATTTCCAAATAATCCCAGCATATATATGTCGTGTATATTCCAATATGTCAGAAAAGATAGAGAGATTGCTTCATTAGTCATATATAAAACAAGGATCTATAAAAATACAACCATGAAAGTGACTGGTGTGCATCAGTAAAACATGCAATTTATAAAGTGCAAGGATAGTGTATGACAAACAGTGCAATTATAAGAACCATTTGAGCTCAAAGTCGAGATTTAGCCCCCCCGACTGCAATGTGCCCAGCTCGTAAATGAACCTCATTTCGGTTTTTGCTAGCTGTGTTGGGAGATCTCTCTGTCTCCAATTTCCTTTCACCCATTGTAAACCTAGGAATCTCCTAATCTCTGCAGGATTTTTGTTGTGTACCGTGCGGAAATGGTCTGATAAAGCATGTGACATCAGTCCATTCTTTATGTTCCTAAGGTGTTCACTGAGTCGCACCTTTAGTGGCCGTGAGGTGCGCCCAATGTAAAAGAGGCCGCACGTACATTCCACGGCATACACTACATTTTTTGTGTTGCAGGTTACAAAGGTTTTGATGTTCACTTTCTTTCCATTTATCACTAATTCACTGGTTTTGTTATTTCCATCTCCTTTAATTGACCTACATCCGATACACATCCCGCATCTAAAAAACCCCTTGGATTTAATAGTGGGTAGTGATTTTGTCGGAGGTAGAGCACCTCTCACCAACGTGTTGCTCAAATTCGGGGCCCTCCTGTATATACATTTTGGTTTCATAGGTAGTTTATCTCCCACTATGGGGTCACATTTTAAAATTCCCCAATGTTTTTTTAGGATTTTCTCTAGATCCCTAAATTGGCTATTGTAGGATGTGATGAAAGCCCATTCAAAAGGTGTAGTATTGCCCTTAGGTGCTTTCTCTTTTTTCTGGAGGAGATCTCTCCTTTGCATCTTTCCTACTTTGATAGTAGTGTCTTTAACTTTATCTATTGAATAGCCTGATGCTTCAAAGTCTTTCTGCATCTCATTGGCTTGTTCCTCAATGGTGGAGGTCTCAGTACAATTTCTCCGTAAACGTCTGATCTGTCCACAGAGAATAGAACCCAGCCAGTCTGAGTGGTGACAACTATTCTGCTTCAAATAGGCTTTCGAGTCGGTAGGTTTCCTATAATTTTTAGTGTTGTAGTGCAATTGGCCATCTTTTGCATACACTGTTACATCTAGAAAATGCGTTTCTGTACAGCTGCTTTCAAAAGAAAAAACTACATTGATAGAATTAAAATTCAAATAATCATAAAAATCCTTTAGTGTGGGCATATCCATATAAAAAACACGTCATCTATATATCTTACCCAGGACACCAGGTATGCTCCAAAGGGGTTGTTAGCCCAGATGTATTGCTCCTCCCACGCCCCCATGAACAGATTGGCGTAGCTTGGAGCGAACCTGGTGCCCATGGCCGTGCCAACCTTTTGTAAGTAAAATGTGTCTTTAAAATGGAAATAGTTATTAGTCAAAATAAATTGCACCCCTTCCTTTATAAAGTTGCATGTGCCTGGTGGTAGTTCACTTTTATTTAAGGCCTTAGTTATTGCGTTTAATCCATCCTGGTGATCTATTATTGTGTATAAATAAGATTTTACTCACCGGTAAATCTATTTCTCGTAGTCCGTAGTGGATGCTGGGGACTCCGTAAGGACCATGGGGATTAGCGGCTCCGCAGGAGACTGGGCACAACTAAAGAAAGCTTTAGGACTACCTGGTGTGCACTGGCTCCTCCCACTAAGACCCTCCTCCAGACCTCAGTTAGGATACTGTGCCCGGAAGAGCTGACACAATAAGGAAGGATTTTGAATCCCGGGTAAGACTCATACCAGCCACACCAATCACACCGTATAACTCGTGATACTATACCCAGTTAACAGTATGATAACAACATGAGCCTCTCAACAGATGGCTCAACAATAACCCTTTAGTTAGGCAATAACTATATACAAGTATTGCAGACAATCCGCACTTGGGATGGGCGCCCAGCATCCACTACGGACTACGAGAAATAGATTTACCGGTGAGTAAAATCTGATTTTCTCTAACGTCCTAAGTGGATGCTGGGGACTCCGTAAGGACCATGGGGATTATACCAAAGCTCCCAAACGGGCGGGAGAGTGCGGATGACTCTGCAGCACCGAATGAGCAAACTCTAGGTCCTCCTCAGCCAGGATATCAAACTTGTAGACTCTTGCAAGAGTGTTTGAACCCGACCAAGTAACAGCTCGGCAAATTTGTAAAGCCGAGACTCCTCGGGCAGCCGCCCAAGAAGAGCCCACTTTCCTCGTGGAATGGGCTTTCACAGATTTAGGGTGCGGCAGTCCAGCCGCAAAATGTGCAAGTTGAATCATGCTACAGATCCAGCGAGCAATAGTCTGCTTAGAAGCAGGAGCACCCAGCTTGTTGGGTGCATACAGGATAAATAGCGAGTCAGTTTTCCTGACTCCAGCCGTCCTGGAACATATACTTTTCAGGGCCCTGACTACGTCCAGAAACTTGGAATCCTCCAAGACCCAAGTAGCCGCAGGCACCACAATAGGTTGGTTCACATGAAAAACTGCTACCACCTTAGGAAGGAATTGGGAACGAGTCCTCAATTCCGCCTTATCCATATAAAATACAGATAAGGGCTTTTGCATGACAAAGCCGCCAATTCTGATACACGCCTGGCCGACGCCAAGGCCCACAGCATGACCACTTTCCACGTGAGGTATTGTAGCTCCACGGATTTAAGTGGCTCAACTCAATGCGACTTCAGGAAATCCAACACTACGTTGAGATCCCACGGTGCCACTGGAGGCACAAACGGGGGCTGACTATGCAGCACTCCCTTAACAAAAGTCTGAACTTCAGGCAGTGAAGCCAGTTCTATTTTGGAAGAAAATCGATAGAGCCGAAATCTGGACCTTAATGGAACCCAATTTTAGGCCCATAGTCACCTCTGACTTGTAGGAAGTGCAGAAATCGACCTAGCTGAAATTCCTCCTTTGGGGCCTTACTGGCCTCACAGCACGCAACATATTTCCGCCATATGCGGTGATAATGGTTTGCGTTCACTTCTTTCCTAGCTTTAAATAGCGTAGGGATAACTTCCTCCGGAATGCCCTTTTCCTTCAGGATCCGGCGTTCAACCGCCATGCCGTCAAACGCAGCCGCGGTACGTCTTGGAACAGACAGGCCCCTTGCTGCAGCAGGTCCTGTCTGAGCGGCAGAGGCCATGGGTCCTCTGAGATCATTTCTTGGAGTTCTGGGTACCAAGCTCTTCTTGGCCACCCGGAACAATGAGTATAGTTCTTACTCCTCTCCTTCTTATTATTCTCATTACCCTGGGTATGAGAGGCAGAGAAGGGAACACATACACCGACTGGTACACCCACGGTGTTACCAGAGCGTCCACAGCTATCGCCTGAGTGTCCCTTGACCTGGCGCAATATCTTTGTAGCTTTTTGTTGAGGCGGGACGCCATCCTGTCCACCTGTGGCCTTTCCCAACGGTGTACAATCATTTGGAAGACTTCTGGATGAAGTCCCCACTCTCCCGGGTGGAGGTCGTGTCTGCTGAGAAAGTCTGCTTCTCAGTTGTCCACTCCGGGAATGAACACTGCTGACAGTGCTAACACATGATTTTCCGCCCATCGGAGAATCCTTGTGGCTTCTGCCATCGCCATCCTGTTTCTTGTGCCGCCCTGTCGGTTAACATGAGCGACCGCCGTGATGTTGTCTGACTGGATCAGCACCGGCCGGTGTTGAAGCAGGGGTCTAGCCTGACTTAGGGCATTGTAAATGGCCCATAGTTCCAGAACATTTATGTGTAGGGAAGTCTCCTGACTTTTCCATAGGCCTTGGAAGTTTCTTCCCTGTGTGACTGCCCCCCAGCCTTGAAGGCTGGCATCCGTGGTCACCAGGACCCAGTCCTGTATGCCGAATCTGCGGCCCCCTAGAAGATGAGCACTCTGCAGTCACCACCACAGCGACACCCTGGCCCTTGGAGACAGGGTTATCCGCCGATGCATCTGAGGATGCGATCCGGACCACTTGTCCAACAGATCCCACTGAAAGATCCTTGCATGGGACCTGGCGAATGGAAATTCTTCGTAAGAAGCTACCATCTTTCCCAAGGCTCGCGTGCATTGATGCACCGACACCTGTATTTGTATTAGGAGGTCTCCGTCTAGAGACGCCAACTCCTTGGACTTCTCCTCCGGGAGAAACCCTTTTTATCCTGTTCTGTGTCCAGAACCATACCCAGGAACAGTAGACGCGTCGTAGGAACCAGCTGCGACTTTGGAATATTCAGAATCCAGCCGTGCTGTTGTAGCACTTCCCGAGATAGTGCTACTCCGACGACCAACTGCTCCCTGGACCTCGCCTTTATAAGGAGATCGTCCAAGTACGGGATAAGTACTTCGGCCATTACCTTGGTAAATACCCTCGGTGCCGGGGACAGACCAACGGCAACGTCTGAATTGGTAATGACAATCCTGTACCACAATTTTGAGGTACACCTGTGAAGAGGGTAAATAGGGACATGCAGGTAAGCATCCTTGATGTCCAGTGATACCCTGAAATTTTCCAGGCTTGCAATAATCGCCCTGAGCGATTCCATTTTGAACTTGAACCTTCGTATATAAGTGTTCAAGGATTTCAATTTTAGAATGGGTCTCACCGAACCGTCTGGTTTCGGTACCACAACATTTTGGAATAGCCCGGCCTTGTTGAAGGAGGGGTACCTTGATTTCACCTGCTGGAAGTACAGCTTGTGAATTGCCGCCAGTACTACCTTTCTCCGAGGGCAGCAGGCAAGGCTGATGTGAGGTAACGGCGAGGGGGAGTCGCCTCGAACTCCAGCCTGTATCCCTGTGATACTACTTGCAGAACCTAGGGATCCACCTGTGGGCAAGCCCACTGGTCCCTGCAGTTCCCGAGACGCGCCCCCACCGCACCTGTCTCCACCTGTGGAGCCCCAGCGTCATGCGGTGGACTCAGAGGAAGCGAGGGAAGATATTTGATCCTGGGAACTGGCTGACTGGTGCAGCTTTTTCCTTCTTCCCTTGTCTCTGTGCAGAAAGGAAGCGCCTTTGACCCGCTTGCTTTTCTGAAGCCGAAAGGACTGTACCTGAAAATACGGTGCTTTCTTCGGCTTTTGTGAGGAAACCTGAGGTAAATTTTTTTCTTCCCAGCTGTTGCTGTGGATACGAGGTCCCAGAGACCATCCCCAAACAATTCCTCACCCTTATAAGGCAGAATCTCCATGTGCCTTTTACAGGCAGCATCACCTGTCCACTGCCGGGTTTCTAATACCCTCCTGGCAGAATGGACATTGCATTAATTCTGGATGCCAGCCGGCAAATATCCCTCTGTGCATCCTTTATATATAAGACAACGTCTTAAATATGCTCAATGTTAGCAAAATATTATCCCTGTCTTAGCGTATTAATATTATCTGACAGGGTATCAGACCACGCTGCAGCAGCACTATTTATGCTGAGGCAATTGCAGGTTTCAGTATATAACCTGAGTGTGTAAATACAGACTTCAGGATCGCCTCCTGCTTTTTATCAGCAGGTTCCTTCAAGGTGGCCGTATCCTAAGATGGCAGTGCCACCTTTTGACAAACGTGTGAGCGCCTTATCCACCCTAAGGGATATCTCCCAACGTGACCTATCCTCTGGCGGGAAAGGGTACGCCATCAGTAACTTTTTAGAAATTACCAGTTTCTTATCGGGGGAAACCACGCTTCTTTACACACTTCATCTGATGGGGGAACAAAACACTGGCTGCTTTTTCTCCCCAAAAATAAAACCCCTTTTATGTGGTACTTGGGTTCATGTCAGAAAATACGTAACACATTTTTCATTGCCGAGATCATGTAACGGATGTTCCTAGTGGATTGTGTATATGTCTCAACCTCGTCGACACTGGAGTCAGACTCCGTGTCGACATCTGTGTCTGCCATCTGAGGTAACGGGCGTTTTTTGAGCCCCTGATGGCCTTTGAGAAGCCTGGACAGGCGCGGGCTGAGAAGCCGGCTGTCCCACAGCTGTTACGTCATCCAGCCTTTTATGTAAGGAGTTGACACTGTCGGTTAATACCTTCCACCTATCCATCCACTCTGGTGTCGGCCCCACAGGGGGCGACATCCCATTTATCGGCCTCTGCTCCGCCTCCACGTAACCTTCCTCATCCAACATGTCGACACAGCCGTACCGACACACCGCACACACACAGGGAATGCTCTGACTGAGGACAGGACCCCACAAAGTCCTTTGGGGAGACCGAGAGAGAGTATGCCAGCACACACCAGAGCGCTATATAATGCAGGGATTAACACTATAACTGAGTGATTTTTCCCCAAATAGCTGCTTGTATACATATATTGCGCCTAAATTTAGTGCCCCCCCCTCTCTTTTTAACCCTTTGAGCCTGAAAACTACAGGGGAGAGCCTGGGGAGCTGTCTTCCAGCTGAACTGTGAAGAGAAAATGGCGCCAGTGTGCTGAGGGAGAAGCCCCACCCCTTTTTTTGGCGGACTTTTCTCCCGCTTTTTCTGGAATACTGGCAGGGGTAATTTTACATCTATATAGCCTCTAGGACTATATATGATGTAGATTTGCCAGCCAAGGTGTCATATATTGCCCTCAGGGCGCCCCCCCCAGCGCCCTGCACCCATCAGTGACCGGAGTGTGAGGTGTACATGAGGAGCAATGGCGCACAGCTGCAGTGCTGTGCGCTACCTTGGTGAAGACCGAAGTCTTCTGCCGCCGATTTTCCGGACTCTTCATGCTTCTGGCTCTGTAAGGGGGACGGCGGCGCGGCTCCGGGAACGAACACCAAGGTCGGGTCCTGCGGTCGATCCCTCTGGAGCTAATGGTGTCCAGTAGCCTAAGAAGCACAAGCTACCACCTGCAGTGAGTCTGTTGCCAGCAGATCTCACTGTAAAATAAAAAACCTAAATATACTTTCTTTCTAGGAGCTCAGGAGAGCCCCTAGTGTGCATCCAGCTCAGCCGGGCACAAGAATCTAACTGAGGTCTGGAGGAGGGTCTTAGTGGGAGGAGCCAGTGCACACCAGGTAGTCCTAAAGCTTTCTTTAGTTGTGCCCAGTCTCCTGCGGAGCCGCTAATCCCCATGGTCCTTACGGAGTCCCCAGCATCCACTTAGGACGTTAGAGAAATGATTTTACATCGGCCGTTACCATAATATCAGTATCATTCCAGGATATCGTCTCTAGGCAATTTAAAAAATCGGTAGTGTCCCTGAGGTGGGACCGATTTTTTAACACAAGAGGTTGTAGGTAATAGTCAAGGTATTCTGACAGATTAGAGGTCACGGAGTCAATCCCGGAGACGATTGGTCTCCCCGGCAGTCTTATAGGATCTTTATGTATTTTTGGTAAAATATATATAATTGGGATGACCGGTTCCTCATTATATAAATACTTATATTCTCGCTCCTCTAAGATGTTTTGTTCCAAGTATTTGCTTAACATAGACTGTAGTCTGTCCAGAATATCCTGTGTGGGGTCTTTTTTTAGTTTTGAATAAGTATTCTGATCTTCCACTTGTCTCAGTACTTCCTCTTCATATAACTCTTTGCTGAGGACAACTACCCCTCCGCCTTTATCGGCGGGTTTAATCACCAAGGCTGTATTCTCCTTTAATTCTTTCAATGCTTGTCTTTCCTTCCAAGACATATTGAAATTGATCTTACTATTCTGGAGTTCCTTCAGATCTTGGTGTACTAAATCATAGAAGGTATCTATAAGTTTACCCTTCATATGTGTCAGATAGAAAACCGATTTAGGTTTAAAGGGTGTATTTCTTGCCCTGATTGTAGTGGAGACCTCATCTTCTTTATTTAGGAAGAAGCGTTTTAAAGTCAACTTCCTAATGAATTTGTTTAAATCAATGAAAGTAGAAAATGTATTCATTGGGATGGAGGGGGCAAATTTTAGCCCTTTCTCCAAGACCGAGGTTTCCTCCTTGGTTAGGATGTGGTCACTAAGGTTAAAGATTTTTACTTTACCTCCGTTCCTATCGTTCTCCTTCTCCGTCGTTATATTTGTGGCTGACGTTTTTTCTTTTTGGGTTTTGGCTGTTTTTTTCTTCTTAACCCTTTTTTTCTGATTCCCTCCCCGACAACCCCTCCCTGTTATGTGTGTCTGTGGGTAAATCGGCCCCTTTCTAAAAAAGGAGACTCTCCCTTTTGTCGATTGGGTGAGTGTATGGATCTGCTGGATTTGGAAACGGCAATCCGTCTTTCCTTATAAGAGCCTGGTAGTCTCGGAGGTGTATCCTGTACGTTGTCCCTTTCTCTCCTTTGTTCAGACCTATCCGTTATTGGAGGACGACGTATCGGTCGTTTATCCCTCTGGCTATTGATTCTTTGGGGAAGTGGTCTACTCGCCTTTCTCAATGTGTGTGGTGTTTCCCTTTCAACCCAATCTTTAGTTGGTCTTTTATAAAAATCAATAGCCAGAGGGATAAACGACCGATACGTCGTCCTCCAATAACGGATAGGTCTGAACAAAGGAGAGAAAGGGACAACGTACAGGATACACCTCCGAGACTACCAGGCTCTTATAAGGAAAGACGGATTGCCGTTTCCAAATCCAGCAGATCCATACACTCACCCAATCGACAAAAGGGAGAGTCTCCTTTTTTAGAAAGGGGCCGATTTACCCACAGACACACATAACAGGGAGGGGTCGTCGGGGAGGGAATAAAAAAAAAAGGGTTAAGAAGAAAAAAACAGCCAAAACCCAAAAAGAAAAAACGTCGGCCACAAATATAACGACGGAGAAGGAGAACGATAGGAACGGAGGTAAAGTAAAAATCTTTAACCTTAGTGACCACATCCTAACCAAGGAGGAAACCTCGGTCTTGGAGAAAGGGCTAAAATTTGCCCCCTCCATCCCAATGAATACATTTTCTACTTTCATTGATTTAAACAAATTCATTAGGAAGTTGACTTTAAAACGCTTCTTCCTAAATAAAGAAGATGAGGCCTCCACTACAATCAGGGCAAGAAATACACCCTTTAAACCTAAATCGGTTTTCTATCTGACACATATGAAGGGTAAACTTATAGATACCTTCTATGATTTAGTACACCAAGATCTGAAGGAACTCCAGAATAGTAAGATCAATTTCAATATGTCTTGGAAGGAAAGACAAGCATTGAAAGAATTAAAGGAGAATACAGTCTTGGTGATTAAACCCGCCGATAAAGGCAGAGGGGTAGTTGTCCTCAGCAAAGAGTTATATGAAGAGGAAGTACTGAGACAAGTGGAAGATCAGAATACTTATTCAAAACTAAAAAAAGACCCCACACAGGATATTCTGGACAGACTACAGTCTATGTTAAGCAAATACTTGGAACAAAACATCTTAGAGGAGCGAGAATATAAGTACTTATATAATGAGGAACCGGTCATCCCAATTATATATATTTTACCAAAAATACAGAAAGATCCTATAAGACTGCCGGGGAGACCAATCATCTCCGGGATTGACTCCGTGACCTCTAATCTGTCAGAATACCTTGACTATTACCTACAACCTCTTGTGTTAAAAAATCGGTCCCACCTCAGGGACACTACCGATTTTTTAAATTGCCTAGAGACGATATCCTGGAATGATACTGATATTATGGTAACGGCCGATGTAAAATCATTTCTCTAACGTCCTAAGTGGATGCTGGGGACTCCGTAAGGACCATGGGGATTAGCTGCTCCGCAGGAGACTGGGCACAACTAAAGAAAGCTTTAGGACTACCTGGTGTGCACTGGCTCCTCCCACTAAGACCCTCCTCCAGACCTCAGTTAGATTCTTGTGCCCCGCTGAGCTGGATGCACACTAGGGGCTCTCCTGAGCTCCTAGAAAGAAAGTATATTTAGGTTTTTTATTTTACAGTGAGATCTGCTGGCAACCGACTCACTGCAGCGAGGGACTAAGGGGAGAAGAAGCGAACCTACCTAACAGGTGGTAGTTTGGGCTTCTTAGGCTACTGGACACCATTAGCTCCAGAGGGATCGACCGCAGGACCCGACCTTGGTGTTCGTTCCCGGAGCCGCGCCGCCGCCCCCCTTACAGAGCCAGAAGCATGAAGAGTCCGGAAAATCGGCGGCAGAAGACTTCGGTCTTCACCAAGGTAGCGCACAGCACTGCAGCTGTGCGCCATTGCTCCTCATGTACACCTCACACTCCGGTCACTGATGGGTGCAGGGCGCTGGGGGGGGCACCCTGAGGGCAATATATGACACCTTGGCTGGCAAATCTACATCATATATAGTCCTAGAGGCTATATAGATGTAAAATTACCCCTGCCAGTATTCCAGAAAAAGCGGGAGAAAAGTCCGCCAAAAAAGGGGTGGGGCTTCTCCCTCAGCACACTGGCGCCATTTTCTCTTCACAGTTCAGCTGGAAGACAGCTCCCCAGGCTCTCACCTGTAGTTTTCAGGCTCAAAGGGTTAAAAAGAGAGGGGGGGGCACTAAATTTAGGCGCAATATATGTATACAAGCAGCTATTTGGGGAAAAATCACTCAGTTACAGTGTTAATCCCTGCATTATATAGCGCTCTGGTGTGTGCTGGCATACTCTCTCTCGGTCTCCCCAAAGGACTTTGTGGGTTCCTGTCCTCAGTCAGAGCATTCCCTGTGTGTGTGCGGTGTGTCGGTACGGCTGTGTCGACATGTTGGATGAGGAAGGTTACGTGGAGGCGGAGCAGAGGCCGATAAATGGGATGTCGCCCCCTGTGGGGCCGACACCAGAGTGGATGGATAGGTGGAAGGTATTAACCGACAGTGTCAACTCCTTACATAAAAGGCTGGATGACGTAACAGCTGTGGGACAGCCGGCTTCTCAGCCCGCGCCTGTCCAGGCGTCTCAAAGGCCATCAGGGGCTCAAAAAACGCCCGTTACCTCAGATGGCAGACACAGATGTCGACACGGAGTCTGACTCCAGTGTCGACGAGGTTGAGACATATACACAATCCACTAGGAACATCCGTTACATGATCTCGGCAATGAAAAATGTGTTACGCATTTTCTGACATGAACCCAAGTACTACATAAAAGGGGTTTTATTTTTGGGGAGAAAAAGCAGCCAGTGTTTTGTTCCCCCATCAGATGAATGAATGAAGTGTGTAAAGAAGCGTGGTTTCCCCCGATAAGAAACTGGTAATTTCTAAAAAGTTACTGATGGCGTACCCTTTCCCGCCAGAGGATAGGTCACGTTGGGAGATATCCCTTAGGGTGGATAAGGCGCTCACACGTTTGTCAAAAGGTGGCACTGCCGTCTTAGGATACGGCCACCTTGAAGGAACCTGCTGATAAAAAGCAGGAGGCGATCCTGAAGTCTGTATTTACACACTCAGGTTATATACTGAAACCTGCAATTGCCTCAGCATAAATAGTGCTGCTGCAGCGTGGTCTGATACCCTGTCAGATAATAATACGCTAAGACAGGGATAATATTTTGCTAACATTGAGCATATTTAAGACGTTGTCTTATATATAAAGGATGCACAGAGGGATATTTGCCGGCTGGCATCCAGAATTAATGCAATGTCCATTCTGCCAGGAGGGTATTAGAAACCCGGCAGTGGACAGGTGATGCTGCCTGTAAAAGGCACATGGAGATTCTGCCTTATAAGGGTGAGGAATTGTTTGGGGATGGTCTCTGGGACCTCGTATCCACAGCAACAGCTGGGAAGAAATTTTTTTACCTCAGGTTTCCTCACAAAAGCCTAAGAAAGCACCGTATTTTCAGGTACAGTCCTTTCGGCTTCAGAAAAGCAAGCAGGTCAAAGGCGCTTCCTTTCTGCACAGAGACAAGGGAAGAAGGAAAAAGCTGCACCAGTCAGCCAGTTCCCAGGATCAAATATCTTCCCTCGCTTCCTCTGAGTCCACCGCATGACGCTGGGGCTCCACAGGTGGAGACAGGTGCGGTGGGGGCGCGTCTCGGGAACTGCAGGGACCAGTGGGCTTGCCCACAGGTGGATCCCTAGGTTCTGCAAGTAGTATCACAGGGATACAGGCTGGAGTTCGAGGCGACTCCCCCTCGCCGTTACCTCACATCAGCCTTGCCTGCTGCCCTCGGAGAAAGGTAGTACTGGCGGCAATTCACAAGCTGTACTTCCAGCAGGTGAAATCAAGGTACCCCTCCTTCAACAAGGCCGGGGTTACTATTCCAAAATGTTGTGGTACCGAAACCAGACGGTTCGGTGAGACCCATTCTAAAATTGAAATCCTTGAACACTTATATACGAAGGTTCAAGTTCAAAATGGAATCGCTCAGGGCGATTATTGCAAGCCTGGAAAATTTCAGGGTATCACTGGACATCAAGGATGCTTACCTGCATGTCCCTATTTACCCTCTTCACAGGTGTACCTCAAAATTGTGGTACAGGATTGTCATTACCAATTCAGACGTTGCCGTTGGTCTGTCCCCGGCACCGAGGGTATTTACCAAGGTAATGGCCGAAGTACTTATCCCGTACTTGGACGATCTCCTTATAAAGGCGAGGTCCAGGGAGCAGTTGGTCGTCGGAGTAGCACTATCTCGGGAAGTGCTACAACAGCACGGCTGGATTCTGAATATTCCAAAGTCGCAGCTGGTTCCTACGACGCGTCTACTGTTCCTGGGTATGGTTCTGGACACAGAACAGGATAAAAAGGGTTTCTCCCGGAGGAGAAGTCCAAGGAGTTGGCGTCTCTAGACGGAGACCTCCTAATACAAATACAGGTGTCGGTGCATCAATGCACGCGAGCCTTGGGAAAGATGGTAGCTTCTTACGAAGAATTTCCATTCGCCAGGTCCCATGCAAGGATCTTCCAGTGGGATCTGTTGGACAAGTGGTCCGGATCGCATCCTCAGATGCATCGGCGGATAACCCTGTCTCCAAGGGCCAGGGTGTCGCTGTGGTGGTGACTGCAGAGTGCTCATCTTCTAGGGGGCCGCAGATTCGGCATACAGGACTGGGTCCTGGTGACCACGGATGCCAGCCTTCAAGGCTGGGGGGCAGTCACACAGGGAAGAAACTTCCAAGGCCTATGGAAAAGTCAGGAGACTTCCCTACACATAAATGTTCTGGAACTATGGGCCATTTACAATGCCCTAAGTCAGGCTAGACCCCTGCTTCAACACCGGCCGGTGCTGATCCAGTCAGACAACATCACGGCGGTCGCTCATGTTAACCGACAGGGCGGCACAAGAAACAGGATGGCGATGGCAGAAGCCACAAGGATTCTCCGATGGGCGGAAAATCATGTGTTAGCACTGTCAGCAGTGTTCATTCCCGGAGTGGACAACTGAGAAGCAGACTTTCTCAGCAGACACGACCTCCACCCGGGAGAGTGGGGACTTCATCCAGAAGTCTTCCAAATGATTGTACACCGTTGGGAAAGGCCACAGGTGGACAGGATGGCGTCCCGCCTCAACAAAAAGCTACAAAGATATTGCGCCAGGTCAAGGGACCCTCAGGCGATAGCTGTGGACGCTCTGGTAACACCGTGGGTGTACCAGTCGGTGTATGTGTTCCCTTCTCTGCCTCTCATACCCAGGGTAATGGGAATAATAAGAAGGAGAGGAGTAAGAACTATACTCATTGTTCCGGGTGGCCAAGAAGAGCTTGGTACCCAGAACTCCAAGAAATGATCTCAGAGGACCCATGGCCTCTGCCGCTCAGACAGGACCTGCTGCAGCAGGGGGCCTGTCTGTTCCAAGACGTACCGCGGCTGCGTTTGACGGCATGGCGGTTGAACGCCGGATCCTGAAGGAAAAGGGCATTCCGGAGGAAGTTATCCCTACGCTATTTAAAGCTAGGAAAGAAGTGAACGCAAACCATTATCACCGCATATGGCAGAGATATGTTGCGTGCTGTGAGGCCAGTAAGGCCCCAAAGGAGGAATTTCAGCTAGGTCGATTTCTGCACTTCCTACAAGTCAGAGGTGACTATGGGCCTAAAATTGGGTTCCATTAAGGTCCAGATTTCGGCTCTATCGATTTTTTTTCAAAATAGAACTGGCTTCACTGCCTGAAGTTCAGACTTTTGTTAAGGGAGTGCTGCATAGTCAGCCCCCGTTTGTGCCTCCAGTGGCACCGTGGGATCTCAACGTAGTGTTGGATTTCCTGAAGTCGCATTGAGTTGAGCCACTTAAATCCGTGGAGCTACAATACCTCACGTGGAAAGTGGTCATGCTGTGGGCCTTGGCGTCGGCCAGGCGTGTATCAGAATTGGCGGCTTTGTCATGCAAAAGCCCTTATCTGTATTTTATATGGATAAGGCGGAATTGAGGACTCGTTCCCAATTCCTTCCTAAGGTGGTAGCAGTTTTTCATGTGAACCAACCTATTGTGGTGCCTGCGGCTACTTGGGTCTTGGAGGATTCCAAGTTTCTGGACGTAGTCAGGGCCCTGAAAAGTATATGTTCCAGGACGGCTGGAGTCAGGAAAACTGACTCGCTATTTATCCTGTATGCACCCAACAAGCTGGGTGCTCCTGCTTCTAAGCAGACTATTGCTCGCTGGATCTGTAGCATGATTCAACTTGCACATTTTGCGGCTGGACTGCCGCACCCTAAATCTGTGAAAGCCCATTCCACGAGGAAAGTGGGCTCTTCTTGGGCGGCTGCCCGAGGGGTCTCGGCTTTACAAATTTGCCGAGCTGTTACTTGGTCGGGTTCAAACACTCTTGCAAGAGTCTACAAGTTTGATATCCTGGCTGAGGAGGACCTAGAGTTTGCTCATTCGGTGCTGCAGAGTCATCCGCACTCTCCCGCCCGTTTGGGAGCTTTGGTATAATCCCCATGGTCCTTACGGAGTCCCCAGCATCCACTTAGGACGTTAGAGAAAATAAGATTTTACTCACCGGTAAATCTATTTCTCTTAGTCCGTAGTGGATGCTGGGCGCCCATCCCAAGTGCGGATTGTCTGCAATACTTGTATATAGTTATTGCCTAACTAAAGGGTTATTGTTGAGCCATCTGTTGAGAGGCTCATGTTGTTATCATACTGTTAACTGGGTATAGTATCACGAGTTATACGGTGTGGCTGGTATGAGTCTTACCCGGGATTCAAAATCCTTCCTTATTGTGTCAGCTCTTCCGGGCACAGTATCCTAACTGAGGTCTGGAGGAGGGTCTTAGTGGGAGGAGCCAGTGCACACCAGGTAGTCCTAAAGCTTTCTTTAGTTGTGCCCAGTCTCCTGCGGAGCCGCTAATCCCCATGGTCCTTACGGAGTCCCCAGCATCCACTACGGACTACGAGAAATAGATTTACTGGTGAGTAAAATCTTATTTATACACAATAATAGATCACCAGGATGGATTAAACGCAATAACTAAGGCCTTAAATAAAAGTGAACTACCACCAGGCACATGCAACTTTATAAAGGAAGGGGTGCAATTTATTTTGACTAATAACTATTTCCATTTTAAAGACACATTTTACTTACAAAAGGTTGGCACGGCGATGGGCACCAGGTTCGCTCCAAGCTACGCCAATCTGTTCATGGGGGCGTGGGAGGAGCAATACATCTGGGCTAACAACCCCTTTGGAGCATACCTGGTGTCCTGGGTAAGATATATAGATGACGTGTTTTTTATATGGAGGGGAGATATGCCCACACTAAAGGATTTTTATGATTATTTGAATTTTAATTCTATCAATGTAGTTTTTTCTTTTGAAAGCAGCTGTACAGAAACGCATTTTCTAGATGTAACAGTGTATGCAAAAGATGGCCAATTGCACTACAACACTAAAAATTATAGGAAACCTACCGACTCGAAAGCCTATTTGAAGCAGAATAGTTGTCACCACTCAGACTGGCTGGGTTCTATTCTCTGTGGACAGATCAGACGTTTACGGAGAAATTGTACTGAGACCTCCACCTTTGAGGAACAAGCCAATGAGATGCAGAAAGACTTTGAAGCATCAGGCTATTCAATAGATAAAGTTAAAGACACTACTATCAAAGTAGGAAAGATGCAAAGGAGAGATCTCCTCCAGAAAAAAGAGAAAGCACCTAAGGGCAATACTACACCTTTTGAATGGGCTTTCATCACATCCTACAATAGCCAATTTAGGGATCTAGAGAAAATCCTAAAAAAACATTGGGGAATTTTAAAATGTGACCCCATAGTGGGAGATAAACTACCTATGAAACCAAAATGTATATACAGGAGGGCCCCGAATTTGAGCAACACGTTGGTGAGAGGTGCTCTACCTCCGACAAAATCACTACCCACTATTAAATCCAAGGGTTTTTTTAGATGCGGGATGTGTATCGGATTTAGGTCAATTAAAGGAGATGGAAATAACAAAACCAGTGAATTAGTGATAAATGGAAAGAAAGTGAACATCAAAACCTTTGTAACCTGCAACACAAAAAATGTAGTGTATGCCGTGGAATGTACGTGCAGCCTCTTTTACATTGGGCGCACCTCACGGCCACTAAAGGTGCGACTCAGTGAACACCTTAGGAACATAAAGAATGGACTGATGTCACATGCTTTATCAAACCATTTCCGCACGGTACACAACAAAAATCCTGCAGAGATTAGGAGATTCCTAGGTTTACAATGGGTGAAAGGAAATTGGAGACAGAGAGATCTCCCAACACAGCTAGCAAAAACCGAAATGAGGTTCATTTACGAGCTGGGCACATTGCAGTCGGGGGGGCTAAATCTCGACTTTGAGCTCAAATGGTTCTTATAATTGCACTGTTTGTCATACACTATCCTTGCACTTTATAAATTGCATGTTTTACTGATGCACACCAGTCACTTTCATGGTTGTATGTTTATAGATCCTTGTTTTATATATGACTAATGAAGCAACCTCTCTATCTTTTCTGACATATTGGAATATACACGACATATATATGCTGGGATTATTTGGAAATAACCACGAACTATGTGGCCGACACAAGAACAGTGTTTATATGTACGAACGGGTCTCCATGGAGACGGGCAAGCCAGGTCGGATGACCCAACGAGAGACGCGACATGCGGAAGCGGAAATGACGTCCGTACGCGGAAAGGCTCATGGGAGATGTAGTCAGACGTGACTCACGAGCCCTCCACGCTAGCCGCACTGTTTACCATGGAGACGGGTATAATATTGAACTACAGAGGAGACGGAAGTGACGGCGGGGACAGAAGAGCTTATGGGACATGTAGGAAATTGATGTATAGAAGCCACCTGAGCCCGCCGCACTAGGATTGGCTAAATGTTTAGTTAAATAGAGGGAGTGAGGGGAATGGAGGCCATACCACTGGATGCCTTGAAAAAGACCCGCTGTAGAGGGTAGAAACGCGTTGGCTTGGTTTAATCCACATTGAGACCGGACTGGGAGATCCACTGCGGAGGTCCAGCAGTTGCAGTGCAGGAGTTGCCTTTTTGGGACTGACAAACTGTTATGCGCTCATGCCTACTTGCTTCTGGTAATTGCACTTTATAGGACCTCCAATATGGATACTGTTATGCTGCTATAAGATTTCATATGCTGCTATCTGAACACATGTTTTTAGATGAATTTGTCTTTTATTATATTACCTTTATGAATTATTAAATTGTGTTTGATACTGTGCCAAAGAAGTTGCACTTCATTATCATCTGAATTTAAATGGTGCTTCACTATATGCACTTTATTTTTTCCTCCTACTGTGGGTAACAATACTACATTGGAGACCTTCAGGGAACAGGACCACAGACAACATTGGGTCCCCACAGCAAGATTCCTTTCATTGTATGCGCTTGGTTGTATGTATAGATACCATTCTTTTTTCTGCATTACAGAAATAAAGCTGTCCAGTATTTGTGGACTACATGCAAATGCAGCCTGATATTTACCCTGCATGCAAAATTAAATATAAAAATATGTACACTCATTGCAACATAGTTTGTTCCAGATGCAAAGTTACTTGCTATTTTAAAATTCACTCTCAACTCAGAATCAGCCCCTTAACCTCCCGATTAAGATAAAGGTGCATATTCAATTAGCCAAGGAGTTTATCCCATTACCGCACTGAGCAAATTCAATTGGCGGAGCTTAAGCCGCGCCTCCATTCCCAGGGGTGTACTTTTCCTTGTAGCTTCCATTAAAAATCTGCAAGAAAAAAGCACCACTAACCAATTCAACATGTAACACGTTAATTCCACAGTTTATGGTTACTCAGTGAGTCTTCACACGTTAACTGCTGATGCTCGTCACGGGGAATACGTACAAACAGATGGAGGCCTTACCAGGTCCCTAGGTACTGATGGTACATTACTCACCATTACTGCTTTTCTATTTGCCGTATCACTGCCAGGCAAGGTAGTGGGCCAGCCGAGACATTGTCTTTATTTTGGCAGACATACTGTTCAGAAGAACCGTAAAGATTGTGTCAGCACTTGGATCACCTCAACCTTCACTTATTAACACTGCAGCCAAACAAGCACTGTCTCAGGAACCTCCCCAATAAAAACCTTAAATGTGAAATGTGTGTTCTGCTCCTGAGGATCACTGTATGCTACCTTCATCCACTGGTTTCTATTAAGATTTGTGGTGGGCACCTCTATGCCCAGGGCAATTTCTCAAGCAACAACCTCTTGTATAATCCACATAGGCACCACGGCTCTCCTGTCAGTACTGGTTACACAGTGGCCAGTTAAGCATTGTTTCTCCCTGTCCTCTTCGGGATTGGATGCACAGGTGCTGCAGAATGAATCCTTCCTGATGAGATTCTCAGCTTCTGTGCTCATTGCTAGGCAACGACTTCTCTTCTACTTCATGGGGTAGCACCGGTGCCTCAGATTAGTTTGTGCATGTGATACAGGGGTTTATTCTCCAGACTCTCCTACTGTTTCAACACTATGCTGTTGATCGTTGAGTCTGATTCAGTGTGTAGATCCTGTGTTCCACTGAGTGTTGCTGTGTTGTTAATGGGACTGTCTACTTCTGTTTCCTGCTCCGACCTTGGCCCTCTACTTACTCTTGCCAGCTGCCTGCCTTAACCTTGAATTGTTTATTGGACCCTGCTTGCCAGCTGTATTAAATTGTTAACTGGACGCTGCATTGTATTTCATACATGGTTAGTTAGGCATCTATTCAAGTACCAAGTGAAGTACTACTGTCTTTTACCCATTTTCATCTATGAAATTCTTCCTGCTATTTCCTAAGATAAGTCTCTTCTAACTGCATTAATTACCAATGGGCACACTGAACTCTATTGGAAAGGTGGCTTGCTGATTGTGAAGGCCTTGTGGAGTTGTTCTAGGTATCCTAATATCTATCCTCAGGAATTTTTCTAATTTCACCAGCCATATATATTGGATCTGACACGATGGACACTGGATGACAGACTCTGGCCAGTGAACCATAGACATATCACTCGGCCTTTGTTGAAGTAATGTAAGATTTATTTGTCTTACAGGTTTTCTAGAAAAGGCAAACATTTCTGGAATTTAAAAGAGAACTACTAGTTTATTTAAGCTAAACCCAAACTTATCAGGTCATGAACAGCATGGAGTGGGCATTGTGATCTGTAAACCTGGACATTTGAACTGGAGCCAATTAATCCTTCCCATTTCTTGCTTCATTTGCAGCTCTCGGCCTTCTCTATGATGTCCCGGATAGAGTGGCCTGTTCTAACTCTCATTTCTCTGACGTCCTAGTGGATGCTGGGGACTCCGTAAGGACCATGGGGAATAGCGGCTCCGCAGGAGACTGGGCACAAAAGTAAAGCTTTAGAACTACCTGGTTTGCACTGGCTCCTCCCCCTATGACCCTCCTCCAAGCCTCAGTTAGATTTTTGTGCCCGAACGAGAAGGGTGCACACTAGGTGGCTCTCCTGAGCTGCTTAGTGAAAAGTTTAGTTTTAGGTTTTTTATGTTCAGTGAGACCTGCTGGCAACAGGCTCACTGCATCGAGGGACTAAGGGGAGAAGAAGCAAACTCACCTGCGTGCAGAGTGGATTGGGCTTCTTAGGCTACTGGACATTAGCTCCAGAGGGACCGATCACAGGCCCAGCCATGGATAGGTCCCAGAGCCGCGCCGCCGGCCCCCTTACAGAGCCAGAAGACAGAAGAGGTCCGGAAAATCGGCGGCAGAAGACGTCCTGTCTTCAACAAGGTAGCGCACAGCACTGCAGCTGTGCGCCATTGCTCTCAGCACACTTCACACTCCGGTCACTGAGGGTGCAGGGCGCTGGGGGGGGGCGCCCTGAGACGCAATAAAAACACCTTGGATGGCAAAAAATGCATCACATATAGCTCCTGGGCTATATGGATGAATTTAACCCCTGCCAGAATACACAGAAAAACGGGAGATAGGCTCCGCCCCCTTCTCGGCGGCCTTATCTCCTCAGCACACTGGCGCCATTTTCCCTCACAGCTCCGTTGGAGGGAAGCTCCCTGGCTCTCCCCTGCAGTCACTACACTACAGAAAGGGTTAAAAAAGAGAGGGGGGCACTAATTACGCGCAGTATTAAAAATACAGCAGCTATATGGGGAAAAACACTTATATAAGGTTATCCCTGTATATATATATAGCGCTCTGGTGTGTGCTGGCAAACTCTCCCTCTGTCTCCCCAAAAGGGCTAGTGGGGTCCTGTCCTCTATCAGAGCATTCCCTGTGTGTGTGCTGTGTGTCGGTACGTTTGTGTCGACATGTATGAGGAGAAAAATGATGTGGAGACGGAGCAGATTGCCTGTAATAGTGATGTCACCCCCTAGGGGGTCGACACCTGAGTGGATGAACTGTTGGAAGGAATTACGTGACAGTGTCAGCTCTGTATAAAAGACAGTGGTTGACATGAGACAGCCGGCTACTCAGCTTGTGCCTGTCCAGACGTCTCATAGGCCGTCAGGGGCTCTAAAGCGCCCGTTACCTCAGATGGCAGATATAGACTCCGACACGGATACTGACTCCAGTGTCGACGGTGAAGAGACAAATGTGACTTCCAGTAGGGCCACACGTTACATGATTGAGGCAATGAAAAATGTTTTACACATTTCTGATAATACGAGTACCACCAAAAAGGGGTATTATGTTCGGTGAGGAAAAACTACCTGTAGTTTTCCTGAATCTGAGAAATTAAATGAGGTGTGTGATGATGCGTGGGTTTCCCCCGATAACAACTGATAATTTCTAAAATGTTATTGGCATTATATCCTTTCCCGCCAGAGGTTAGGGTGCGTTGGGAAACACCCCCTAGGGTGGATAAAGCGCTCACACGCTTGTAAGAACAAGGGCTCTACCCTCTCCTGAGATGGCCGCCCTTAAGGATCCTGCTGATAGAAAGCAGGAGGGTATCCTAAAATGTATTTACACACATACTGGTGTTATACTGCGACCAGCAATCGCCTCAGCCTGGATGTGCAGTGCTGGGTTGGCGTGGTCGGATTCCCTGACTGAAAATATTGATACCCTAGATAGGGACAGTATATTATTGCCTATAGAGCATTTAAAAGATGCATTTCTATATATGCGTGATGCACAGCGGAATATTTGCCGACTGGCATCAAGTCTAAGTGCGTTGTCCATTTCTGCCAGTAGAGGGTTATGGACACGACAGTGGTCAGGTGATGCGGATTCCAAACGGCATTTGAAAGTATTGCCTTATTAAGGGGAGGAGTTATTTGGGGTCGGTCTTTCAGACCTGGTGGCCACGGCAACAGCTGGGAAATCCACGTTTGTACCCCAGGTCGCCTCTCAACATAAGAAGACGCCGTATTATCAGGCGCAGTCCTTTCGTGGGCAAGCGGGCAAAAGGTTCCTCATTTCTACCCCGTGACAGAGGGAGAGGAAAAAGGCTGCAGAAATCAGCCAGTTCCCAGGAACAGAAGCCCTCTCCCGCCTCTGCCAAGCCCTCAGTATGACGCTGGGGCTTTACAAGCAGAATCAGGCACGGTGGGGGCCCGTCTCAATGAATTTCAGCGCGCAGTGGGCTCACTCGCAATTAGACCCCTGGATCCTTCAGGTGATATCTCAGGGGTACAAATTGGAATTCGAGACGTCTCCCCCTCGCCGTTTCCTAAAGTCGGCTTTACCGATGTCTCCCTCTGACAGGGAGGCAGTTTTGGAAGCCATTCACAAGCTGTATTCCCAGCAGGTGATAATCAAGGTACCCCTCCTGCAACAGGGAACGGGGTATTATTCCACACTGTTGTGGTACCGAAGCCGGACGGCTCGGTGAGACCGATTCTAAATCTAAAATCTTGAACACTTACATACAGAGGTTCAAATTCAAGATTGAGTCACTCAGAGCAGTGATTGCGAACCTGGAAGAAGGGGACTACATGATGTCTCGGGACATCAAGGATGCTTACCTTCATGTCCCAATTTACCTTTCTCACCAAGGGTACCTCAGGTTTGTGGTACAGAACTGTCACTATCAGTTTCAGACGCTGCCGTTGTTATGATTCCAGTACTCCTGACCGAAGGAGATCTCATGGCAATGGCCAGAGTACTGGAAGGGAATGCTGGTTACGGGAGCTGGAAAGACTAGTTGCCCCTGGCGCCCTAACTCTATTGTCTCACCCGTGCTATCGGAAATCCCTTGTGAGACTATGGTTTCTTGAGCCCCTGGCAGCCACGTTTGAAAGGCGGATTATGTCTGCCCAACTCCGGTGCCCCCCGGTCTTAGTGAGAGACAAAGGGAAATCCGAGGCAGGATGATGACAAGAGGACCTCTGACTGACAACAGGCCAGGGGCAACAAGCTAACTAACCAAACCAGAAGTATGCGCGGAAAAACCGCCAGATAAAAGGACAACCAAAATCCACTAGTCCGTTACTCCTACCCAGCACCGCTGGATACCAGAGTGGATCTGTGGGAGCGGAATCCTCCGCAAAAGCTCCGAAACACAAATAATAAATAATAAGTAACAAAGCGGCCAAGCCGCAACACACGGCTACGCCGTGACTCACGAACACCACTGGATGTTTAAAGGTGCTCAGTCAGGACTCCAGGAACAGATGACAACTTCCGAGTACAGGACAACTGAGGACAGGAACGACCGGGTACAGCAGGACTGGAAACACTCTCAGCAAACAGATACAGCATGCAGGAAGCTATTACCGGCGTCTGTGAGAAGCCCTGGGAGTGTACTTAACAGGGAGTCCTCCAATCAGCTGTTTAGAGGCTGATTGGACTAAATGCAGCTGCACGGCCAGGAAACAGGTGCCCTTATTAATTTAAATGGACCCAGCAACGGGGAACAGTGGCGTCCCCGTTGCTAGGGTCCGTGCGGCTCCGTGCGCCCGGCGTCTAGCGTTGCCAGGGAGCCGGCGGCTGTACGCGCACGGCGTCCCTGGTTGCTAGGCGCCGGGCCGCACCGACGAGCGGACCCCGGCGCCTAACAGTACCCCCCCCTTGAGGAGGGGTCAAGGAACCCCTAAAGCCAGGTATCCGAGGAAATTCCCGAAAAAATGCCCTCTTGAGCCTCGGGGCATGGAGATCCTTATCCAGGACCCAAGACCTTTCCTCTGGACCATAGCCTTTCCAGTGCACCAGAAAATAAAGCCGACCCCGGGACAATTTGGAATCGAGAACCTTCTCCACCAAGAACTCCTGATGTCCCTGTACATCTACTGGTGATTTCCCCCGAGAGATCTTCCGAGGAAATCTACTGGAAGAAACGTATGGTTTCAACAGGGAGCAATGGAACGTATTTCCGATCCGGAGAGCTCTTGGTAAACGTAACCGGAAAGCAACTGGATTGATTTTTTTTAATAATATGAAATGGTCCAATAAATTTGGGGCCCAATCTAGCTGAGGTTTGTCGAAGTCTAATGTTACGAGTCGACAACCATACCCTGTCTCCCACCTTAAAAGTGCAAGGACGCCGGAGCCTGTCAGAATTTTTTTTCTCTCGAAATGCCGCTCTTCTGAGAGCAAGGTGCACTTTTTTCCAAATGACTCTGAGATGAGAGGTTAAGGTTAGCGAGGAAACAGAAGAATGTTGAAAAAAAGAATTAGCTCTGGGGTGAAAACCAAAAACTGAAAAGAATGGAGACACATTAGTGGAGGAATGACGAGAATTGTTGTAAGCAAACTCCGCCAAAGGAAGAAACTCGGACCAATCATTCTGGAGTTTCGCTGAGTACAAACGCAAATACTGTTTTAATGATTGATTAACTCGCTCGGTCTGCCCGTTGGATTGGGGATGGTAGCCGGATGTTAAAGACAATTTCATCTTTAATGAGGCACAAAAAGACTTCCAGAATTGTGCAATGAATTGTGGACCCCGATCAGAAACAATATCAGTGGGCAACCCATGAAGTCTGAAAACATGGCGGAGAAACAAAACAACCAATCCCTGGGCAGATGGCAGTCGGGGAAGAGCAATGAAATGGGCCATCTTGCTAAAACGGTCCACTACCACCCATATGACTCGGAATCCGGCTGACAGAGGGAGGTCTACCACAAAATCCATGGAAATATGAGACCATGGCCTGAGAGGAACATTTAAGGGCATAAGTTGCCCGATAGGCAAGGAACGGGGAACCTTATGCTGTGCACAGACCTGACAAGAAAAAACAAACTCCTTAATGTCTTTAGAAAGACCAGGCCAACATACTGAGCGGGAGACTAATTCCAAAGTCTTAGAGATCCCCGGATGCCCGGCAACTTTGCTATCATGAAACTCAGTCAAAACAGTAGCTCTCAAAAACTCAGGGACGTAAAGACGACCAGCAGGAGTATTTCCAGGAGCTTGATGTTGAAGCTGCTTTAACTGGGTAAATAAATCTTGTGTGAGGCCTGCCTAAATGACTGAAGACGGAAGTATGGGAGTAACAGGACTGTTATTATGAACTGGAAGAAAACTGCGTGACAGGGCATCCGCCTTGGTATTCTTGGAACCTGGCCTAAAAGTGATAATAAACTTGAAACGAGTAAAAAATAAAGCCCAACGAGCCTGCCGGACATTCAGCCGCTTAGCTGATTCGATGTACTGAAGATTTTTGTGGTCAGTCAATACTGAAATGGTATGTGTTGCTCCCTCAAGCCAATGCCTCCACTCCTCGAAAGCCCATTTAATAGCCAGTAACTCCCGGTTACCAACATCGTAGTTGGATTCAGCGGATGAGAATTTCCTGGACATAAAGGCACAAGGATGTAGTTACAGAGAGTCCGGATCCTTCTGAGATAGGATAGCCCCCACTCCAACCTCCGAGGCATCAACCTCAACAATGAAGGCCAATTCTGGGTTGGGAGGACTGGAGCTGAGACAAAAGCTTGTTTCAAGGCCTGAAAGGATAACTCGGCTTCACGTGACCAGTTGGTAGGATCCGCTCCCTTCTTAGTCAGTGCCACAATGGGAGCAACCAGGTCGGAAAAAGAATGAATAAATCTTCTATAATAATTCGCAAACCCTAAAAAGCGCTGAATTGCTTTTAAGTTGGTGGGTTGCGCCCAACTAAGGATGGCTTGGAGCTTCTTAGGTTCCATACAGAATCCCCGAGGGGAAATAATGTACCCTAAAAAGGATACCTCCGTGACATGAAACTCACACTTCTCCAGCTTGGCATATAGATGATTTTCACGTAATTTTTGAAGAACCTGACGCACCTGGGTAACATGTTGTTCAATTGAATCAGAATAGATCAGGATGTCGTCTAAGTAAACGACCACGAATCTTCCTAGAAAATCACGGAGCACATCGTTAATGAGATCCTGGAAAACTGCCGGAGCGTTAGACAAGCCGAACGGCATCACCAGATACTCGTAGTGACCCGACTGAGTACTGAAAGCCGTCTTCCACTCATCTCCCGACTTGATTCGAATGAGGTTATACGCTCCCCTCAGGTCAATTTTAGAAAAAATCACAGCCGAACGCAGCTGATCAAAGAGGACAGAAATCAGCGGCAGAGGGTAAGTATTTTTAACTGAGATCTTATTCAGGGCTCTAAAGTCAATGCAAGGTCTGAGTGATCCATCTTTTTTCTCCACAAAGAAGAAGCCTGCACTTAAAGGGGATTTAGATGGCCTGATAAATCCTTTCCCTAGGCTCTCCTTAACATACTCATTCATGGCCGCAGTTTCTGGCCCGAATAATGCATATAACCTTCCCTTTGGCAATGTGGCACCAGGAATTAGCTCAATAGCACAATCATAAGGCCGATGGGGAGGCAGAATGTCCGCATTGCCCTTGGAAAACACATCAACAAAGTCCTGGTATTCCACGGGAATGAGTTCGGGAATGGCAGCAGCTATTCTGACGGGAAACGTAATACATTCCTTATTACAGATGGTACCCCATTGTGAAATCTCCCCCGACTGCCAATCAATGATGGGATTATGAAAGGCCAGCCAAGGGTGACCCAGAACCACTGGAACTGCTGGGCAATGGGTAAGGAAAAACTCGATCTTTTCGGAATGAAGAGCTCCTACCGTAAGTAGTACAGGGGGTGTACAGAGGGAAATAACCCCATTGGACAAGGGACTCCCATCTAAACCATGCATGGTGATACACCTACCCAAGGCTAACTGAGGAATACCTAAGGCCTTGGCCCACGTTAAGTCCATAAAGTTCCCTGCAGCTCCACTGTCAACAAAAGCCGACACCGAAGAACTGAGGCTGCCAAAGGAAACTTTAGCTGGGACTAAAAGGGAGTTATTCGAGGAGATAAGCTGCAGACCAAAGTGAACCCCCTCATAATTCACTTGGTCGAGGCGTTTTCCCGACTTGTTCGGACAATTACGGGCAAAATGTCCCTTACCCCCACAGTACAAACAAAGACCAGAGTTTTGCCTTCTGGCTATTTCTTCTGGAGACAGCCGGGAGAGACCCATCTGCATGGGCTCCTCTACGTCCTCAGGAATGGAAAATACACATGGAGTAGACCTGACAGGTGCTCCTTTTTCAGCCCTCCGCTCTCTGAGACGACGATCAATCTTAATAGAAAGCTCCATGAGTTTATCGAGAGTCTCAGGAGCGGGATACTGAAGGAGACTGGAGACTGTCTTTTATAGACTCTGATAAGCCGAGGCGAAACTGACTGCGCAGGGCTGGGTCATTCCAGCCACAGTCGTTCGACCAACGGCGAAACCCTGTACAAAAAACCTCTGCAGGATTTCTACCCTGTCTGAGAGCGCGTAACTGACTCTCAGCGGATGCCTCTCTATCAGGGTCATCATACAAAAGCCCTAAAGACCCAAAAAAGGCGTCTACTGACAACAACGCCGGATCCTCTGCTTTTAAACCGAATGCCCAGGTCTGAGGATCCCGCTGGAGCAAAGAAATAATAATTCCGACCCGCTGAGATTCAGTACCTGAGGAGATCGGTCTTAAACGAAAATAAAGTTTACAGGATTCTTTAAAATTAAAAAACTCCTTCCTATCACCAGAAAAACGGTCAGGCAACTGCATTTTTGGTTCAGGGACTACCCTCGGGGAAGTTCGTAAAAGATCTTCCTGCGACTTCACCCGAAGGGAAAGATCCTGAACCATCTGAGTAAGTTCTTGAATCTGGCTGACTAGGAGCTGACCAGGATTTGGCCCTAAACCTGTGGGATTCATGAGGCCGATAACTCTTACAAAACTGAATAAGTAAAAAATTAAACCCTGTTTAATTTTAAGTTTTGGTTGGGCCGGTAATAATGTTATGATTCCAGTACTCCTGACCGGAGGAGATCTCATGGCAATGGCCAGAGTACTGGAAGGGAATGCTGGTTACGGGAGCTGGAAAGACTAGTTGCCCCTGGCGCCCTAACTCTATTGTCTCACCCGTGCTATCGGAAATCCCTTGCGAGACTATGGTTTCTTGAGCCCCTGGCAGCCACGTTTGAAAGGCGGATTATGTCTGCCCAACTCCGGTGCCCCCCGGTCTTAGTGAGAGACAAAGGGAAATCCGAGGCAGGATGATGACAAGAGGACCTCTGACTGACAACAGGCCAGGGGCAACAAGCTAACTAACCAAACCAGAAGTATGCGCGGAAAAACCGCCAGATAAAAGGACAACCAAAATCCACTAGTCCGTTACTCCTACCCAGCACCGCTGGATACCAGAGTGGATCTGTGGGAGCGGAATCCTCCGCAAAAGCTCCGAAACACAAATAATAAATAATAAGTAACAAAGCGGCCAAGCCGCAACACACGGCTACGCCGTGACTCACGAACACCACTGGATGTTTAAAGGTGCTCAGTCAGGACTCCAGGAACAGATGACAACTTCCGAGTACAGGACAACTGAGGACAGGAACGACCGGGTACAGCAGGACTGGAAACACTCTCAGCAAACAGATACAGCATGCAGGAAGCTATTACCGGCGTCTGTGAGAAGCCCTGGGAGTGTACTTAACAGGGAGTCCTCCAATCAGCTGTTTAGAGGCTGATTGGACTAAATGCCGTGCAGCTTCCTTGCTGCACGGCCAGGAAACAGGTGCCCTTATTAATTTAAATGGACCCAGCAACGGGGAACGCGGTCCGCCAGTGGCGTCCCCGTTGCTAGGGTCCGTGCGCCCGGCGTCTAGCGTTGCCAGGGAGCCGGCGGCTGTACGCGCACGGCGTCCCTGGTTGCTAGGCGCCGGGCCGCACCGACGAGCGGACCCCGGCGCCTAACAGCCGTATGGATGGTCCACGGCACCCCGGGTCTTTACCAAGGTAATGGCCGAAATGATGATACTCTTTCGAAGGAAGGGAATTTTAGTTATCCCTTACTTGGACGATTCCCTGATAAGGGTAAGATCCAGGGAACAGTTGGAGGTCGGTGTAGCACTATCTCAGGTAGTGTTGCGGCAGCACGATTGGATTCTCAATATTCCAAAATCGCAGCTGATTCCGACGACTCGTCTTCTGTTCCTAGGGATGATCCTGGACACAGTCCAGAAAAAGGTGTTTCTCCCGGAGGAGAAAGTCAGGGAGTTATCCGAGCTAGTCGGGAACCTCCTATAACCGAGCCAAGTCTCAGTACATCAATGAAAGGGTTCTGGGAAAAATGGTGGCTTCCTACGAAGCAATCCCATTCGGCAGATTCCACGCAAGAACTTTCCAGTGGGACCTGCTGGACAAATGGTCCGGGTCGCATCTTCAGATGCATCAGCGGATAACCCTGTCACCAAGCACAAGGGTGTCTCTCCTGTGGTGGTTGCAGAGTGCTCATCTTCTAGAGGGCCGCAGATTCGACATTCAGGACTGGGTCCTGGTGACCACGGATGACAGCCTGCGAGGCTGGGGAGCAGTCACACAGGGAAGGAATTTCCAGAGCTTATGGTCAAGCCTGGAGACATCACTTCACATAAATATCCTGAAGCTAAGGGCCATTTACAATGCTCTAAGCTCAGCAAGACCTCTGCTTCAAGGTCACCCGGAGTTGATCCATTCGGACAACATCACGGCAGTCACCCACGTAAACAGACAGGGTGACACAAGAAGCAGGAGGGCAAGGCAGAAGCTGCAAGGATTCTTCGCTGGGCGGAAAATCATGTGATAGCACTGTCAGCAGTATTCATTCCGGGAGTGGACAACTGGGAAGCAGACTTCCTCAGCAGACACGACCCCCACCCGGGAGAGTGGGGACTTCACCCAGAAGTCTTCCACATGTTTATAAAACTCGACAAGTATTGCGCCAGGTCAAGGGACCCTCAGGCAATAGCTGTAGACGCTCTGGTAACACAGTGGGTGTACCAGTCAGTGTATGTGTTCCCTCCTCTGCCTCTCATACCCAAGGTACTGAGAATTATAAGATGGAGAGGAGTAAGCACTATATTCGTGGCTCCGGATTGGCCAAGAAGGACTTGGTAACCGGAACTTCAAGAGATGCTCACGGAGGATCCGTGGCCTCTACCTCTAAGAAGGGACCTGCTCCAGCAAGGACCCTGTCTGTTCCAAGACTTACCGCGGCTGCGTTTGACGGCATGGCGGTTGAACGCCGGATCCTGAAGGAGAAAGGCATTCCGGATGAAGTCATTCCTATCCTGATCAAAGCCAGGAAAGATATAACCGCAAAACATTATCACCGCATTTGGCG
The DNA here is from genome assembly GCF_028390025.1 of Pseudophryne corroboree. Classification (NCBI taxonomy): domain Eukaryota; kingdom Metazoa; phylum Chordata; class Amphibia; order Anura; family Myobatrachidae; genus Pseudophryne; species Pseudophryne corroboree. The sequence continues at coordinate 110,815,264 of NC_086445.1, read as the reverse complement.
AAAATATGTTGCGTGGTGCGAGGCCAGTAAGGCCCCGACGGAGGAATTTTCAACTAGGTCGATTCCTACATTTCCTGCAAACAGGAGTGTCTATGGGCCTGAAATGGGGGTCCATTAAGGTTCAAATTTCGGCCCTGTCAATTTTCTTCCAAAAAGAACTAGCTTCAGTCCCTGAAGTTCAGACGTTTGTGAAAGGGGTACTGTATATACAGCCTCCTTTTGTGCCTCCAGTGGCACCTTGGGATCTAAATGTAGTTTTTGGGTTCCAAAAGTCACATTGGTTTGAACCACTTAAATATGTGGAGTTAAAATATCTCACATGGAAAGTGGTCATGCTGTTGGCCCTGGCCTGGGCCAGGTGCGTGTCAGAATTGGCGGCTTTATCCTGTAAAAGCCCTCATCTGATTTTCCATTCGGACAGGGCGGAATTGAGGACTTGTCCTCAGTTTCTCCCTAAGGTGGTTTTCAGCGTTTCACCTGAATCAACCTATTGTGGTGCCTGCGGCTACTAGGGACTTGGAGGACTCCAAGTTGCTAGACGTTGTCAGGGCCCTGGGAATATAGGTTTCCAGGACGGCTGGAGTCAGAAAATCTGACTCGTTGTTTATTCTGTATGCACCCAACAAGCTGGGTGCTCCTGCTTCTAAGCAGACTATTGCTCGTTGGATTTGTAGTACAATTCAGCTTGCACATTCTGTGGCAGGCCTGCCACAGCCAAAATCTGTAAAGGCCCATTCCACAAGGAAGGTGGGCTCATCTTGGGCGGCTGCCCGAGGGGGTTTCGGCTTTACAACTTTGCCGAGCAGCTACTTGGTCAGGAGCAAATACGTTTGTAAAATTCTACAAATTTGATACCCTGGCTGAGGAGGACCTGGAGTTCTCTCATTTGGTGCTGCAGAGTCATCCGCACTCTCCCGCCCGTTTGGGAGCTTTGGTATAATCCCCATGGTCCTTACGGAGTCCCCAGCATCCACTAGGACGTCAGAGAAAATAAGAATTTACTTACCGATAATTCTATTTCTCGTAGTCCGTAGTGGATGCTGGGCGCCCATCCCAAGTGCGGATTGTCTGCAATACTGGTACATAGTTATTGTTACCAAAAAATCGGGTTATTGCTGTAGTGAGCCATCTGTTCTAGAGGCTCCTCTGTTATCATGCTGTTAACTGGGTTTAGATCACAAGTTATATGGTGTGATTGGTATGGCTGGTATGAGTCTTACCCGGGATTCAAAATCCTTCCTTATTGTGTACGCTCGTCCGGGCACAGTATCCTAACTGAGGCTTGGAGGAGGGTCATAGGGGAAGGAGCCAGTGCAAACCAGGTAGTTCTAAAGCTTTACTTTTGTGCCCAGTCTCCTGCGGAGCCGCTATTCCCCATGGTCCTTACGGAGTCCCCAGCATCCACTACGGACTACGAGAAATTGAATTATCGGTAAGTAAATTCTTATTATTTGGTCACTTTGACAGGGTTGCATAACAGTGGAGTAGTGCTTACCACCAGTGACGTGCGGTGGGGTGAGGCAGAGCCTTTCCTGTCATATTAACGTTTGCACCTGAGTTTTTACTGTATAAAGTATATGTAAAATACAAAGAATATGTTTGAAATATATATTTTTTATTATTCTATTCATTTTTATAGTCAAAACTCTGCAGTAAAAAGTCTATGGCAGGTGAGGCAGTGCCTCACCTTGCAATCTTTTCCGCACCTCTCAGATCAAAACTCACAAAATTTCCAGGGGATTATACTGCTGCACCTGTGTATAAAGCCCAGATGTACCCTTTGGCTCATATATTGTGTGTAAATCTGGCTCTGGCGCCAACCAGTGCCTCCTGAGCCATTTAGCTCACCGCACGTCCCTGCTTACCACAGAGCTTTGTAGGTAGTCACCTAACAGTGAATGGAACAACTTGGCCCTTGGGAGACTATTTTGGTTGCTATGGGCAACCTATCTACTATTTAGAAGGTTTGATAAATTTTCCACATAGTCATCGAAGTGGAGTATGACATATTGCCAGCATGAAACAGTGTATCATACATGATTTGTGTTAACATGGATATTAAGAACAGAGTGGGGTCATTATCTGTACCGCACGAAAGGGGGTCCTCAGCAGATTTTTCCTTTTGTATGTGGAACCCCGTACAAACCTTTCATTACGTACAACCCACTCATTTATCTCCTATGTGCTCATTGTCCTTGAAGATAGCAAGTTAAAGCCGTGTGGTCTCTACTGGCTTCACCACTGGATCCAGGTACCCTTGACAGGGTTTTCCAGCATAATTCCTCTTTTAGTGAAGTTGATTGCTTGGAAAGGCTAGCTACCTCTGAAGCAACTCCCTTTATCCCTGACTGTCTTATATAGCCAACTGAGAAGATTGTGATATGTGACTACCAAAGGTTCCCTGCCCTAAGAGTAGCACTGCAATTTCATGAATGTCTATACAGTAGCTAGGAACATTCTCTCATTTTGTATGGACTGCTGCCTTACCTGGTAGCCACAGACGGCATCTCCTACTAATAGGATGCTCCATAACCAGCACTAATCTCTGAGTATTATGACAAGGATATATATTTTTTAAAACTGGTAGAAAGGGAAATGGTTATCAAGGCAATTACAGTCTATTAGATGTTTTACATTCTACTAGTTTTCAGAAAATCCAACATTAACCTTACTACACTATAACCTACCTATAGCAATTTATTGCTTATGGACTAGAAAAAAGACCATGATGTAAGAGGCTGAATTAGAGCTGCATGCAAGCCTGTGTTGATGATGTATCTTGTAACTATTGACAACTGCGCTCACATCTACAAATATACAAGTCGTACACATCTTAGTCACACTTGCAATTGAATGCCCGTCACTGGGTGGCAATTTATTGAGTGCATGCTGTAGGCAGAATTGCAGGCAATGCAGAGTTTTGCTTATGCCGAAATAGTCCGTTGCAAGTCCGCATGGACAGAGGTGGCGGCCATGAAACCAAAGCGTTTGGATTGGTGGGTTAGCGTGGATGCATGAAACCCTGCATACGTACAAATATCTGCATCCATGCATGAAATGTAACGCAATTGTGGCTGACTTGCTTGTACTGTAGCTCTGAGTCTTCTCATTAATGTGTAACAATTTGAACAGAGAATACAAACCACTGTTTTTATAACGAATAAATAACTATGTTATATTGAAGAGAAAAAATGTGAACTAAACATTTCAGAAATGACCAATAGCAGTGCTCCGCAGCAAGACACTGATGCACTACAGATTGAGTATCCCATATCCAAAATTCTTGGGACCAGAAGTATTTTGGACATTGGATTTTTCCATATTTTGGAATAATTGCATACCATCATGAGATGTCATGGTGATGGGACCCACGTCTAAGCACAGAATGCATTTATGTTTCATATACACCTTATACACACAGCCTGAAGGTCATTTAATACAATATTTTTAATAACTTTGTGTATTAAACAAAGTTTGTGTACATTGAGTCATCAAAAAACAAAGGTTTCACTATCTCACTCGCACTCAAAAAAGTCCGTATTTCGGAATATTTGGATATGGGATACTCAACCTGTAGCAGAAAGGTTTATTTCTCTGACGTCCTAGTGGATGCTGGGGACTCCGTCAGGACCATGGGGATTAGCGGCTCCGCAGGAGACAGGGCACAAAAATAAAGCTTTAGGATCAGGTGGTGTGCACTGGCTCCTCCCCCTATGACCCTCCTCCAAGCCTCAGTTAGGTTTTTGTGCCCGTCCGAGCAGGGTGCAATCTAGGTGGCTCTCCTAAAGAGCTGCTTAGAAAAAGTTTTTAGGTTTTTTATTTTACAGTGAGTCCTGCTGGCAACAGGCTCACTGCAACGAGGGACTGAGGGGAGAAGAAGTGAACTCACCTGCGTGCAGGATGGATTGGCTTCTTAGGCTACTGGACACCATTAGCTCCAGAGGGATCGAACACAGGCCCAGCCATGGAGTCCGGTCCCGGAGCCGCGCCGCCGACCCCCTTGCAGATGCCGAAAAGTGAAGAGGTCCAGAAACCGGCGGCAGAAGACTTTTCAGTCTTCATGAGGTAGCGCACAGCACTGCAGCTGTGCGCCATTGTTGTCACACACTTCACACCAGCGGTCACGGAGGGTGCAGGGCGCTGCGGGGGGCGCCCTGGGCAGCAATGAGAATACCTTGTTCTGGCTAAAAAATACATCACATATAGCCCCTGGGGCTATATGGATGTATTTAACCCCTGCCAGGTCTCACAAACACCGGAGAAGAGCCCGCCGAAATAGGGGGCGGGGCCTATCTCCTCAGCACACAGCGCCATTTTCCTGCTCAGCTCCGCTGCGAGGAAGGCTCCCAGGACTCTCCCCTGCACTGCACTACAGAAACAGGGTAAAACAGAGAGGGGGGGGGGCACTTTTTTGGCGTTTTTTGATATATTAAGCTGCTATAAGGGAGACAACACTTCTATAGGGTTGTTCCTATATATTTATAGCGCTTGGGTGTGTGCTGGCAAACTCTCCCTCTGTCTCCCCAAAGGGCTAGTGGGGTCCTGTCTTCGATAAGAGCATTCCCTGTGTGTCTGCTGTGTGTCGGTACGTGTGTGTCGACATGTATGAGGACGATGTTGGTGTGGAGGCGGAGCAATTGCCGGTAATGGTGATGTCACCCCCTAGGGAGTCGACACCGGAATGGATGGCTTTGTTTATGGAATTACGTGATAATGTCAGCACATTACAAAAATCAGTTGACGACATGAGACGGCCGGCAAACCAGTTAGTACCTGTACAGGCGTCTCAGACACCGTCAGGGGCTGTAAAACGCCCTTTACCTCAGTCGGTCGACACAGACACGGACACCGAATCTAGTGTCGACGGTGAAGAAACAAACGTATTTTCCAGTAGGGCCACACGTTATATGATCACGGCAATGAAGGAGGCTTTGCATATCTCTGATACTGCATGTACCACAAAAAGGGGTATTATGTGGGGTCTGAAAAAACTACCTGTAGTTTCTCTAACGTCCTAGTGGATGCTGGGGACTCCGTCAGGACCATGGGGAATAGCGGGCTCCGCAGGAGACAGGGCACATCTAAAAAGCTTTTTAGGTCACATGGTGTGTACTGGCTCCTCCCCCCATGACCCTCCTCCAAGCCTCAGTTAGGTTTTTGTGCCCGTCCGAGAAGGGTGCAAACTGGATGGCTCTCTTAAGGAGCTGTTTAGCAAAGTTTTTTTTAGGTTTCTAATCAGTGATTCCTGCTGGCGACAGGATCACTGCAACGAGGGACTTAGGGGAGAGACTTGCAACTCACCTGCGTGCAGGAGGATTGAAGTTTTAGGCTACTGGACACTGAGCTCCAGAGGGAGTCGGAACACAGGTCAGCCTGGGGTTCGTCCCGGAGCCGCGCCGCCGATCCCCCTTACAGACGCTGAAGAAAGACGGCGGAACGGAGGTCCGGAAACAGGCGGCAGAAGACTTCACAGTCATAGAAAACTGCTAATTTCAAAGAAGTTATTGGCATTATATCCTTTCCCGCCAGAGGTTAGGGCGCGCTGGGAAACACCCCCTAGGGTGGATAAGGCGCTCACACGCTTATCAAAACAAGTGGCGTTACCGTCTCCTGAAACGGCCGCCCTCAAGGATCCAGCGGATAGGAGGCTGGAAACTACCCTGAAAAGTATATACACTCATACTGGTGTTATACTGCGACCAGCCATCGCTTCTGCATGGATGTGCAGTGCTGGGGTGGTTTGGTCGGATTCCCTGACTGAAAATATTGATACCCTAGATAGGGACAGTATTTTATTGACTTTAGAGCAATTAAAGGATGCTTTTCTTTATATGCGAGATGCTCAGAGGGATATTTGCACTCTGGCATCGAGAGTAAGTGCGATATCCATATCTGCCAGAAGAAGTTTATGGACGCGACAATGGTCAGGTGATGCGGATTCCAAACGGCATATGGAAGTATTGCCGTATAAGGGGGAGGAATTATTTGGGGTCGGTCTATCGGATTTGGTGGCCACGGCAACAGCCGGGAAATCCACCTTTTTACCTCAGGTCCCCTCCCAACAGAAAAAGACACCGTCTTTTCAGCCGCAGTCCTTTCGTTCCTATAGGAACAAGCGGGCGAAAGGACAGTCATATTTGCCCCGAGGCAAAGGAAAGGGTAAGAGAGTGCACCAAGCAGCTTCTTCCCAGGAGCAGAAGCCCCCCCCAGCTTCTGCAAAGCCCTCAGCATGACGTTGGGGCTTTACAAGCGGACTCAGGGGCGGTGGGGGGTCGACTCAAGAATTTCAGCGCACAGTGGGCTCACTCACAGGTGGACCCCTGGATCCTGCAGATAGTATCTCAGGGTTACAGGTTGGAATTCGAGAAGTCTCCCCCTCGCCGGTTCCTAAAGTCTGCTCTGCCAAAGTCTCCCTCAGACAGGGCGACGGTATTGGAAGCCATTCACAAGCTGTATTCTCAGCAGGTGATAGTCAAGGTACCCCTCCTACAACAGGGAAAGGGGTATTATTCCACACTATTTGTGGTACCGAAGCCGGACGGCTCGGTAAGACCTATTCTAAATCTGAAATCTTTGAACCTGTACATACAAAAATTCAAGTTCAAGATGGAGTCACTCAGAGCAGTGATAGCGAATCTGGAAGAAGGGGACTTTATGGTGTCCCTGGACATCAAGGATGCTTACCTGCATGTCCCAATTTGCCCTTCACATCAAGGGTACCTCAGGTTCGTGGTGCAAAACTGTCATTATCAGTTTCAGACGCTGCCGTTTGGATTGTCCACGGCACCTCGGGTCTTTACCAAGGTAATGGCCGAAATGATGTTTCTTCTGCGAAGAAAAGGCGTATTAATTATCCCTTACTTGGACGATCTCCTGATAAGGGCAAGGTCCAGGGAACAGCTGGGGGACGTAGTAGCACTAACCCAAGTAGTGCTGCAACAGCACGGGTGGATTCTGAATTTTCCAAAATCTCAATTGACCCCGACGACACGTCTGCTGTTCCTGGGAATGATTCTGGACACGGTTCAGAAAAAGGTGTTTCTTCCGGAGGAGAAAGCCAGGGAGTTATCCGAACTTGTCAGGAACCTCCTAAAACCAGGGAAAGTGTCTGTGCATCAATGCACAAGAGTCCTGGGAAAGATGGTGGCTTCTTACGAAGCGATTCCATTCGGCAGATTCCACGCACGAACTTTTCAGTGGGATCTGCTGGACAAATGGTCCGGATCGCATCTGCAGATGCATCAGCGGATAACCTTATCGCCACGGACAAGGGTGTCTCTTCTGTGGTGGTTGCAGAGTGCTCATCTGTTAGAGGGCCGCAGATTCGGCATACAGGACTGGGTCCTGGTGACCACGGATGCCAGTCTGAGAGGCTGGGGAGCGGTCACACAGGGAAGAAACTTCCAGGGAGTATGGTCAAGCCTGGAGATGTCTCTTCACATAAATATACTGGAGCTAAGAGCGATTTACAATGCTCTAAGCCTGGCAAAACCCCTGCTTCAGGGTCAGCCGGTGTTGATCCAGTCGGACAACATCACGGCGGTCGCCCACGTAAACAGACAGGGCGGCACAAGAAGCAGGAGAGCAATGGCAGAAGCTGCAAGGATTCTTCGCTGGGCGGAAGATCATGTGATAGCACTGTCAGCAGTGTTCATTCCGGGAGTGGACAACTGGGAAGCAGACTTCCTCAGCAGACACGATCTACACCCGGGAGAGTGGGGACTTCATCCAGAAGTCTTCCACATGATTGTGAACCGTTGGGAAAAACCAAAGGTGGATATGATGGCGTCTCGCCTCAACAAAAAACTGGACAGGTATTGCGCCAGGTCAAGAGACCCTCAGGCAATAGCTGTGGACGCTCTGGTAACACCGTGGGTGTTCCAGTCAGTGTATGTGTTTCCTCCTCTGCCTCTCATACCAAAAGTACTGAGAATTATACGGCAAAGGGGAGTAAGAACGATACTCGTGGCTCCGGATTGGCCAAGAAGAACTTGGTACCCGGAACTTCAGGAGATGCTCACGGAAGATCCGTGGCCTCTACCTCTAAGACGGGACCTGCTTCAGCTGGGACCGTGTCTATTCCAAGACTTACCGCGGCTGCGTTTGACGGCATGGCGGTTGAACGCCGAATTCTAAGGGAAAAAGGCATTCCGGAAGAGGTCATTCCTACACTGGTAAAAGCCAGGAAGGAGGTGACTGCACAACATTTTCTCTATCGTCCTAAGTGGATGCTGGGGTTCCTGAAAGGACCATGGGGAATAGCGGCTCCGCAGGAGACAGGGCACAAAAGTAAAGCTTTTACAGGTCAGGTGGTGTGTACTGGCTCCTCCCCCTATGACCCTCCTCCAGACTCCAGTTAGATTTTTGTGCCCGGCCGAGAAGGGTGCAATTCTAGGTGGCTCTCATAAAGAGCTGCTTAGAGAGTTTAGCTTAGGTTTTTTATTTTACAGTGATTCCTGCTGGCAACAGGATCACTGCAACGAGGGACAGAGGGGAGAAGAAGTGAACTCACCTGCGTGCAGGATGGATTGGCTTCTTGGCTACTGGACATGAAGCTCCAGAGGGACGATCACAGGTACAGCCTGGATGGTCACCGGAGCCACGCCGCCGGCCCCCTCACAGATGCTGAAGCAAGAAGAGGTCCAGAATCGGCGGCTGAAGACTCCTGCAGTCTTCTTAAGGTAGCGCACAGCACTGCAGCTGTGCGCCATTTTCCTCTCAGCACACTTCACACGGCAGTCACTGAGGGTGCAGGGCGCTGGGGGGGGGGCGCCCTGGGAGGCAAATGAAAACCTTTAAAAAGGCTAAAAATACCTCACATATAGCCCCAGAGGCTATATGGAGATATTTACCCCTGCCTAAATGTACTAAATAGCGGGAGACGAGCCCGCCGGAAAAGGGGCGGGGCCTATCTCCTCAGCACACGGCGCCATTTTCTGTCACAGCTCCGCTGGTCAGGAAGGCTCCCAGGTCTCTCCCCTGCACTGCACTACAGAAACAGGGTATAACAGAGAGGGGGGGCAAAATAAATGGCAATATATTAATATAAAAGCAGCTATAAGGGAGCACTTAATCATAAGGCTATCCCTGTCATATATAGCGCTTTTTGGTGTGTGCTGGCAGACTCTCCCTCTGTCTCCCCAAAGGGCTAGTGGGTCCTGTCTTCGTATAGAGCATTCCCTGTGTGTCTGCTGTGTGTCGGTACGTGTGTGTCGACATGTATGAGGACGTTATTGGTGTGGAGGCGGAGCAATTGCCAAATATGAGGATGTCACCTTCTAGGGGGTCGACACCAGAATGGATGCCTTTATTTGTGGAATTACGGGATAGCGTCAACTCGCTTAAGCAGTCGTTTGCCGACATGAGGCGGCCGGACACTCACTTAGTGCCTGTCCAGGCGCCTCAAACACCGTCAGGGGCTGTAAAACGCCCCTTGCCTCAGTCGGTCGACACAGACCCAGACACAGGCACTGATTCCGGTAGTGAAGGTGACGAATCAACCGTATTTTCCAGTAGGGCCACACGTTATATGATTTTGGCAATAAAGGAGATGTTACATTTAGCTGATACTACAGGTACCACTAAACAGGGTATTATGTGGGGTGTGAAAAAACTACCAGTAGTTTTTACCGAATCAGAAGAATTAAATGACGTGTGTGATGAAGCGTGGGGTGCCCCGATAAAAAACTGCTAATTTCAAAGAAGTTATTGGCTTTATACCCTTTCCCGCCAGAGGTTAGGGAGCGCTGGGAAACACCTCCTAGGGTGGACAAAGCGCTAACACGCTTATCAAAACAAGTGGCGTTACCCTCTCCTGAGACGGCCGCACTTAAAGATCCATCAGATAGGAGGATGGAAAATATCCAAAAAGGTGTATATACACACATGCAGGTGTTATACTACGACCAGCTATTGCGACTGCCTGGATGTGCAGTGCTGGGGTAGTTTGGTCAGAGTCCCTGATCGAAAATATTGATACCCTGGACAGGGACAATATTTTACTGTCGTTAGAACAAATAAAGGATGCATTTCTTTATATGCGTGATGCACAGAGAGATATCTGCACACTGGCATCACGGGTAAGTGCTATGTCCATTTCGGCCAGAAGAGCTTTATGGACACGACAGTGGACAGGCGATGCGTAGAGGAGTTATTTGGGGTCGGTCTATCGGATTTGGTGGCCACGGCTACGGCCGGGAAATCCACCTTTCTACCTCAAGTCACTCCCCAACAGAAAAAGGCACCGACCTTTCAACCGCAGCCTTTTCGTTCCTTTAAAAATAAGAGAGCAAAGGGCTATTCATATCTGCCACGAGGCAGAGGACGAGGGAAGAGACAGCAACAGGCAGCTCCTTCCCAGGAACAGAAGCCCTCCCCGGCTTCTACAAAAGCCTCAGCATGACGCTGGGGCTTCGCAAGCGGACTCGGGGGCGGTAGGCGGTCGTCTCAAGAATTACAGCGCGCAGTGGGCTCACTCGCAGGTAAATCCCTGGATCCTGCAGATAATATCTCAGGGGTACAGGTTGAAATTAGAGACAGAGCCACCTCGCCGTTTCCTGAAGTCTGCTTTACCAACGTCCCCCTCAGAAAGGGAGACGGTTTTGGAAGCCATTCACAAGCTGTATTCTCAGCAGGTGATAGTCAAGGTACCTCTTCTACAACAAGGGAAGGGGTATTATTCCACTCTTTTTGTGGTACCGAAGCCGGATGGCTCGGTAAGGCCTATTCTAAATCTGAAGTCCTTGAACCTGTACATAAAGAAGTTCAAGTTCAAGATGGAGTCACTCAGAGCAGTGATAGCGAACCTGGAAGAAGGGGACTTTATGGTATCCTTGGACATCAAGGATGCGTATCTCCACGTTCCAATTACCCCTCACACCAGGGGTACCTCAGGTTCGTTGTACAAAACTGTCACTATCAGTTTCAGACGCTGCCGTTTGGTTTGTCCACGGCACCTCGGGTCTTTACAAAGGTAATGGCCGAGATAATATTTCTTCTTCGAAGAAAAGGCGTATTAATTATCCCATACTTGGACGATCTCCTAATAAGGGCAAGGTCCAGAGAACAGCTAGAGATGGGTTTAGCACTATCTCAAGAGGTGCTAAAGCAGCACGGATGGATTCTGAATATTCCAAAATCCCAATTAATGCCGACAACTCGTCTGCTGTTCCTGGGGATGATTCTGGACACAGTTCAGAAAAGGTTTTTCTTCCCGAAGAAAAAGCCAAGGAGTTATCTGACCTGGTCAGGAACCTCCTAAAACCAGGAAAGGTGTCTGTACATCAATGCACAAGAGTCCTGGGAAAAAATGGTAGCTTCTTACGAAGCAATCCCTTTCGGCAGATTCCATGCAAAGGGATCTGTTGGACAAATGGTCAGGGTCGCATCTTCAGATGCACCTGCGGATAACCCTGTCGCCGAGGACAAGGGTATCCCTTCTGTGGTGGTTGCAGGAGGCTCGTCTATTGGAGGGCCGCAGATTCGGCATGCAGGATTGGATCCTGGTGACCACGGGTGCCAGCCAGAGAGGCTGGGGAGCAGTCACACAGGGAAGAAATTTCCAGGGAGTGTGGTCGAGCCTGAAAAAGTCTCTTCACATAAGCATTCTGGAACTAAGAGCAATCTACAATGCTCTAAGCCAGGCGGAACCTCTGCTTCAAGGAAGACCGGTGTTGATCCAGTCGGACAACATCACGGCAGTCGCCCATGTAAACAGACAGGGCGGCACAAGAAGCAGGAGGGCAATGGCAGAAGCTGCCAGGATCCTTCGCTGGGCGGAGAATCACGTGATAGCACTGTCAGCAGTATTCATCCCGGGCGTGGACAACTGGGAAGCAGACTTCCTCAGCAGACACGACCTTCACCCGGGAGAGTGGAGACTTCATCCAGAAGTTTTCCACATGCTATTAAACCGTTGGGTAAAACCAATGGTGGACATGATGGCGTCTCGCCTCAACAAAACACTGGACAGGTATTGCGCCAGGTCAAGAGATCCGCAGGCAATAGCTGTGGACGCGCTGGTAACACCTTGGGTGTACCAGTCGGTATATGTGTTTCCTCCTCTGCCTCTCATACCAAAGGTATTGAGGATTATACGGCAAAGTGGAGTAAGACTAGTGGCTCCGGATTGGCCAAGAAGGACTTGGTACCCGGAACTTCAAGAGATGGTCACGGACGATCCGTGGCCTCTACTTCTGAGAAGGGACCTGCTTCAGCAGGGTACTTGTCTTTTTCAAGACTTACCGCGGCTGCGTTTGACGGCATGGCGTTTGAATGCCAGATCCTAAAAGGAAAAGGCATTCCAGAAGAAGTCATTCCTACCTTGATAAAGGCAAGGAAGGAAGTCACCGCGAAGCATTATCGCCGTATTTGGCGAAAATATGTTGCGTGGTGCGAGCAGCGGAGTGCTCCGATGGAGGAATTTCAACTGGGTCGTTTTCCTACATTTCCTGCAATCAGGATTGTCTATGGGTCTCAAATTGGGATCTATTAAGGTTCAAATTTCGGCCCTATCAATATTCTTCCAAAAAGAATTGGCCTCAGTCCCTGAGGTCCAGATTTTTATCAAAGGAGTACTGCATATACAGCCTCCTGTGGTGCCTAAGGTGGCACCGTGGGATCTAAATGTAGTTTTAGATTTCCTCAAATCAAATTGGTTTGAACCACTAAAGAAGGTGGATTTGAAATATCTCACATGGAAAGTGACTATGTTACTGGCCCTGGCTTCGGCCGGGAGAGTATCTGAACTGGCGGCTTTGTTTTATAAAAGCCCTTATTTAATTTTCCATTCGACATAGGGCAGAGCTGCGGACGCGTCCGCATTTTCTCCCTAAGGTGGTATCAGCCTATTGTAGTGCCTGCGGCTACAGACGACTTGAAGGACTCCAAGTTGTTGGACGTTGTCAGAGCCTTAAAAATATACATTTAAAGGACGGCTGGAGTCAGAAAATCTGACTCGCTGTTTATACTGTATGCACCCAACAAGTTGGGTGCACCTGCTTCTAAGCAGTCGATTGCTCGTTGGATTTGTAACAAAATTCAACTTGTACATTCTGTGGCAGGCCTGCCACAGCCTAAATCTGTTAAGGCCCATTCCGCAAGGAAGGTGGGCTCATCTTGGGCGGCTGCCCGAGGGGTCTCGGCATTACTACTCTGCCGAGCAGCTACGTGGTCAGGGGAGAACACGTTTGTAAATTTTTACAAATTTGATACCCTGGCAAAGGAGGACCTGGAGTTCTCTCATTCGGTGCTGCAGAGTCATCCGCACTCTCCCGCCCGTTTGGGAGCTTTGGTATAATCCCCATGGTCCTTTCAGGAACCCCAGCATCCACTTAGGACGATAGAGAAAATAAGAATTTACTTACCGATAATTCTATTTCTCGGAGTCCGTAGTGGATGCTGGGCGCCCATCCCAAGTGCGGATTATCTGCAATACTTGTACATAGTTATTGTTAACTAATTCGGGTTATTGTTTAGGAAGCCATCTTTCAGAGGCTCCTCTGTTATCATACTGTTAACTGGGTTTAGATCACAAGTTGTACAGTGTGATTGGTGTGGCTGGTATGAGTCTTACCCGGGATTCAAAATCCTCCCTTATTGTGTACGCTCGTCCGGGCACAGTACCTAACTGGAGTCTGGAGGAGGGTCATAGGGGGAGGAGCCAGTACACACCACCTGACCTGTAAAAGCTTTACTTTTGTGCCCTGTCTCCTGCGGAGCCGCTATTCCCCATGGTCCTTTCAGGAACCCCAGCATCCACTACGGACTCCGAGAAATAGAATTATCGGTAAGTAAATTCTTATTATCACCGCATTTGGAGAAAATATGTTGCGTGGTGTGAGGCCAGGAAGGCCCCCACGGAGGAATTTCAATTGGGTCGATTCCTAAATTTCCTGCAAACAGGATTGTCTATGGGCCTCAAATTGGGGTCCATTAAGGTTCAAATTTCGGCCCTGTCGATTTTCTTCCAGAAAGAATTGGCTTCAGTTCCTGAAGTCCAGACTTTTGTAAAAGGAGTACTACATATACAGCCCCCGGTTGTGCCCCCAGTGGCTCCGTGGGACCTTAATGTAGTTTTGGATTTTCTCAAATCCCATTGGTTTGAGCCACTCAAATCGGTGGATTTGAAATATCTCACATGGAAAGTAACCATGCTACTGGCCCTGGCTTCAGCCAGGAGAGTGTCAGAATTGGCGGCTTTATCGTATAAAAGCCCATATCTGATTTTCCATTCGGACAGGGCAGAACTGCGGACGCGTCCTCAGTTTCTGCCTAAGGTGGTGTCAGCATTTCACCTGAACCAGCCTATTGTGGTGCCTGCGGCTACTAGCGATTTGGAGGATTCCAAGTTGCTGGACGTTGTCACTGGGTGCTCCTGCTTCTAAGCAGACGATTGCTCGTTGGATTTGTAGCACAATTCAACTTGCACATTCTGTGGCAGGCCTGCCACAGCCTAAATCTGTCAAGGCCCATTCCACAAGGAAGGTGGGCTCATCCTGGGCGGCTGCCCGAGGGGTCTCGGCATTACAACTCTGCCGAGCAGTTACGTGGTCGGGGGAGAACACGTTTGTAAAATTCTACAAATTTGATACCCTGGCTAAAGAGGACCTGGAGTTCTCTCATTCGGTGCTGCAGAGTCATCCGCACTCTCCCGCCCGTTTGGGAGCTTTGGTATAATCCCCATGGTCCTGACGGAGTCCCCAGCATCCACTAGGACGTCAGAGAAAATAAGATTTTACTTACCGATAAATCTATTTCTCGTAGTCCGTAGTGGATGCTGGGCGCCCATCCCAAGTGCGGATTGTCTGCAATACTTGTACATAGTTATTGTTACAAAAAAAATCGGGTTGTTATTGTTGTGAGCCGTCTGTTCAGAGGCTCCTACGTTTGTCATACTGTTAACTGGGTTCAGATCACAAGTTGTACGGTGTGATTGGTGTGGCTGGTATGAGTCTTACCCGGGATTCAAAATCCTTCCTTATTGTGTACGCTCGTCCGGGCACAGTATCCTAACTGAGGCTTGGAGGAGGGTCATAGGGGGAGGAGCCAGTGTACACCACCTGATCCTAAAGCTTTATTTTTGTGCCCTGTCTCCTGCGGAGCCGCTAATCCCCATGGTCCTGACGGAGTCCCCAGCATCCACTACGGACTACGAGAAATAGATTTATCGGTAAGTAAAATCTTATTTTTTTAGGTCGCTCAAAAAATGGATACCTTTCTGCAGAACTTCAAATAATATATGAATAGGTGTTTATTTCATGTGCATGTAGCCCACATTATCTCCTCATGTCGTAAGTCTCTCGCCAAAGTTTGTGTACATTGAGCCATCAGAAAACAAAGGTTTCACTATCTCACTCAAAAAATTCCGTATTTCGGAATATTTGGATATGGGATACTCAACCTGTAACCTGTATGCAAACATTGTAATTATTTCTCACTGTCACTTCATATGCTGCAGCTAGGGTCAAGCTGACTTAAGCGACTTTTAGAAGTGTAAATTCTATTGTGCTAAAATTAGTGCATCAGAACGTGACCAAACACACACATTTCATGAGAATTTATCAATTATATTGTGGGATTATTTATACTGCAATAATCAAGGAAATCATTTTGGAGAACTGCTTTTCCCTTGGT
Source organism: Pseudophryne corroboree (assembly GCF_028390025.1). NCBI lineage: Eukaryota > Metazoa > Chordata > Amphibia > Anura > Myobatrachidae > Pseudophryne > Pseudophryne corroboree. The sequence continues at coordinate 110,799,631 of NC_086445.1, read as the reverse complement.
AATGCTAATAAAATATTAGTCCCTGCTTACCACCAAATGAAATCTCTGAATATCCCAGGAAAAAAAAATATACAACTAATTAGTCTTGCCATATAAACTGGCACACCTCCCAAAGAAGGAAATTCTTCTCTGTAAAGGGGTAAGAGCTCCCTAGTTTGCAAGTGCGCCAACAAAGAGACATTCTTTCCTTTTTTGTTTGTTGGTTTGCGAGAGGTTAAGATAGATGCATTTTAGTAACGATAACCAAAATTCAGTATTATTAATGTTCTTATATTTTTGGTATATTTTCTTGTGCAAAAGAAATACAGAAAGCAATGTCATTTTAGCTCTAGAAATACAGTCAACGCAAACAAGGAATTCTGGTGGTCATTCCAAGTTGTTTGCTAGCTGCATTCATTCGCTGTGCAGCGATGAGGCAAAAAAAGGCACTTCTGCGCATGCGCACGCGGCGCAATGAGCACGGGCGGCGTACTATTACAACGAACGATGTAGTTTTACACAGGATCTAGCGATCCTTTTCAGTCGCATTGGCAGCCGCAGAGTGATTGACAGGAAGAGGGCGTTTCTGGGTGTCAACTGACCGTTTTCAGGGAATGTTCGGAAAAACGCAGGCGTGCCAGGAAAAACGCAGGCGTGGCTGGGCGAACGCAGGGCGTGTTTGTGACGTCAAATCAGGAACTGAATGGTCTGAAGTGATCGCAAGCGCTTAGTAGGTTTGAAGCTACTCTGAAACGGCACAACATTTTTTGTAGCCGCTGTGCGTTACAATCGTTCGCACTTCTGCTAAGCTAAAATACACTCCCAGTGGGCGGCAGCATAGCATTTGCACGGCTGCTAAAAACTGCTAGCGAGTGATCAACTCGGAATGACCACCCCTGTTCCCTTCTAAAGAAAATCCAACAACGTATGTTGTGTAAGATATTACGCTAAGCCTGTATGGGAGCAATAAGATGGCGATATGTTCATTATTATTGTAGGTGGTGTTGCGTCTCCAGGCTGCTCCATCAAACCTCTGATTACATCACCATGAGTCTCGCCCTACATGAGCTCCTGCTCTGCTGCCGACAGCTGGAAACAGACAAGGCCACAGAAAGACGAGTAGGTTTCAGTAAAATGCTGATGGATTCATTAGTACATGTATTTGTTATATTTCTGTTTAGTAAATGAATAATACTTTACCACACAGGAGATACGTGCAGATAGCATTGGTATACAAACAGCAATAATAGGTAAAATCAGGCATAAGTGTACAAACTGCAAACCTGCAGCTCAAGCGCTCTTTGTACGTGTCCTGTTCCTCATGCAGTGCCGTTGCACCTGGTAACGATGGAAAGCATGTGGATTTGGGGGCCAAAGTGACAGTGTCTGAGTGCAGCAGAAGTTTATATTAATAAATGGGAGGATCTTGCTGGGACCATATTCCTTGTAAATTACAGATGAGGTTCACGATCACACAAGATGTGGTGGAGAGGTTGATGTTACACCGGTGTCCCCAGCTATGCAGGAGGCGGCACAGCATTTCTGGTAACAGGTTCCAGAGATCAGGTCTCATCCCATGCTTTTGATTGGCCACATTCTTCTGCGGTAAAGTGCATTTCTAGGCGCAAAGTGACCAATGCTGTAATGAAACACAATTAGTGGCACATGCAATAAAGACAGTTATGGCATCCTCTGATTCTAATGATCTATTTAACCTAAGTTAACTCATTAGAGATTAAATTAAAAAACCTGGGGTCATAAATAAAGTGTTGAATGTTATAGAGACATTTTGCTCTTTCCACCATGCGCATATTTAAGTGGAACGATGAAGTTCAGCACATACTGATTTTCTGGGGCCAGTTCTAAGTGCCATGAAGTGGGCGTGCACCTTGAGATGGGGTAGGTGGACGAGTTGGCACACTTAAAGTAGTATGAGTCTCCATTTGTAGTTTGTAAATGATCCTTAAAGTCTTCAGTTACATAAGTTTATGCAGAATGTAGTCATAATGTTGACATTTACAATGTCCACCATTATAATGGTGAGATTGTTGAAATGGCGGCATGTGCAGAATGTCAACATTTTCACAAATAAATGTTGACATTCTGCGTGGACCAGAGGATCTATGGGTGGGGAGGTTTAGGGTTGGGCACTAGAAGGGGTGCTAGGGTTAGACTGCCGGAGGGGAGGTTAAGGTTAGGCACTGGGGAAGGTAAGGGTTAGGCTGCCGGAGGGAAGGTTAAGGTTAGGCACTAGGGAAGGTAAAGGTTAGACTGCCGGAGGGGAGGTTAAGGTTAGGCACTGGGGATGGTAAGGGTTAGACTACCAAGGGGGCGGTTAAGGTTAGGCACTAGGGGAAATTTTAGGGTTAGACTGCCGGAACAGAGGTTAAGGTTAGGCACTAGGGGGATTGGTAGGGGTAGATTGCCATAGAGGAGGTTAAGGTTAGGCACTAGGGGTAATTTTAGGGTTAGACTGTCTGAGGGGAGGTTAAGGTTAGGCACTAGGGAAGGTAAGGGTTAGACTGCCGGAGGGGAGGTTAAGGTTAGGCACTAGGGAAGGTAAGGGTTAGACTACCAAGGGGGCGGTTAAGGTTAGGCACTAGGGGAAATTTTAGGGTTAGACTGCCGGAACAGAGGTTAAGGTTAGGCACTAGGGGGATTGGTAGGGGTAGATTGCCATAGAGGAGGTTAAGGTTAGGCACTAGGGGTAATTTTAGGGTTAGACTGTCTGAGGGGAAGTTAAGGTTTGGCACTAGGGGAAGGTTTAGGGTTAGATTGCCGGAGTGGAGGTTAGGGTTAAGCACTAGGGGAGGGTTAGGAGTAGCGATACTTAGTAGCACAGGGTCTGTCGGCAGTCATTATAACGTCAATACTGGACCCAGAAGACACCATGCAAATACACAGTACAATTATCTGGCCAGATAGTGTATGTCCAGCATTAGTATGCACCTTAGCCCCCTCCTCACCTCTTCTCCAAACACTCACTCATTTCCACACACAACAGTGGTAGGTGCTATGCAGAGCTACTATGAACGGGACATAGCTCCCAACTTTCCCACCTGCAGGACTGTGGAACATATAACCATCAGATCGGGACTGTGTGCTGCATAAGTAACAACAGTTGTGGGTAGATTTACTTATGCTTCTAATAGTCAAGAATTTTCTAGAATGCAATAGAGAAATGACAGGTAGAATCGCTATTTGCAACACCACCACTTGTTTGTTTTAGAACCTTTAGTAAATCTACCCCTTGGGATATATGCAGGTTTGTACAGTGTGATGTGAACAGTTCTGGTGCACAACAGGGTTTAGGTAGACAATGATATGTGCTGTGGGGAGGGTAAATAAGCTGGAGTAAGTTTCTGCTACCCCTATAGTGCTCTGCACTCTGCTTTACATTGCCTGAAGCAAAGTCTGAGCTACAAGAATATACTGTACGTGACTTTTTGGTTGGCAATTAAGTGGGTACTACCAGGCATACTGAAAGCTCTGTGGGTTCCCTAGGCGCAACCCCAACCCTTTGGTGGTGTTGCTGCCCCACATCTTGAACAGTGCGACCTCACCTACACCTGTAGATTCTTACCTTAGCAGGCTCGAGTTGGGGTGCTGCAAACGGGCAGTGTGTTGCTGGGCTGTGACATCAATGCTCAATGTAACACAGATGTAGGTCGGCATTAGCAGCAGGCAGCTTCACAGGTAAGAAACTGCCGGCTGCTTCTCCTCCATGCTGGCGACCAGTGCTCCATGTGGTGGTGCCACACTGACACTAAAAAAAACACTGGGTGAGTGGTTTTATGTCATTTAATAAGAACCTTTGGCCCTCCAGCTGTTGTAAAACTACACATACCAGCATGCCTTGTTACAGTTTTGCTATTTGGCCATGCTAAAACTGTTGCAGGGCATGCTGGGATGTGTAGTTTAACAACAGCTGGAGGGACGAAGGTCCCCCATCCCTGTCCTAAGCATCGGCATCCTATATACATAAATACCAGCAAGGGCACCTCCTTGATCCGCTTCTGGCACCCTGCAGCTGCCGTGCGGTTCTAAAGGTGCATACACACTTTCCGAGAAAGTAAACGATGTTGCTCATTTTCACCCTTCCTGAGCGACGTCATTTACTGTATTGGCCAGTGTATATGCCGCCGAGCAATGAGCGGCCCAGCAGGTCATTAACGACCCTCGCTGTCGGCCGTGCATGCAGCTCAGTTTGGACTTTCATCCAAAAACTGCATGCACGGCTTGGTCGCGGCGTTACGTAACTGAGTGATATGGTTGTCATAATGCTCAGTGTGCATACACTGCCGCCGACTGGCCCGGGAGGGAAACACTAGGTGACGACGCTCATAGAGCACATCGCCCAGTGTGTACCCACCTTAAGAAAAAAGTATATAAAAATAAAATAAACTAGTAAACAAATTGCTGCCTATGGTAGGTAAACTGAGAGCTCCCAACTCTGGCAGAATGTGGAAAAAACTCAATTCCTAGCAGGCTATGGGTTATAGAGGGGCTTTGTTGTGCTAAAATGTAAATGAGACAAATGAAAGTGTGTTTAAACTGCTTGTATGGCTTGGTCACCAAGTCCAAAATGTGTTATTCATTTTTTTTTACATTTTTCTTTATTCTAGAAAGAAATTGATAAGTTTAAGCGGTTACTTCGAGATAAGGAGACAGTCCAGCAGCTAGATCGTAATTCAGACACTCGCCGTGGAAAGCAGCTGAACTGGGATACTGTGTTCAGGTGAGAGGCCTCATCTTGTCCTACGCAATGATGTGGCATACAGTATATAAAGCTGGTCATGCACACACAGGCCTGTCTTTTACATATAATTCTTATGCCCACCACTTCTTGTTCTACACTGCTTTACTCACTCATACCAACACCATTGCGCAATCACAGACACACAAACCATCCATACACACAGTCACTCGGTGCAGCACTGCCACCACCTCTGTAATACAAGCAGTACTGAATCCTTGAGGCTGGACACCTCGTCACAGCAGCTCCTGCCCCCACCAGTAACAAAGCCATTAGAAGTTCCTTAAGGGCAGATGCCCATCCCACATAACGGTGGAACAATGTGTGACCCATACAGTAGAGGCCTACTGTTCTGTTATAAGTCAGGGTTCATGTAAAAAGAAGCAACCCATGGTTGGTTGCCGGGACTAATATATTATTGCCTCATATCAAGGTAAAATCTCAATCGATATCTGCTCACTATCTTGTAATCTTAATTATAGACCTATTGGCATGGAGCAAATTAAAGGGATTTGGGCTAATGATTTTGTAAGCAGCTGTGAAGACATGTGCCACTGTTATGCTTGATTGACCAGATGGCACATTCTAGTCACCCCTCCTGCGGAGCACATAGAATAGGGAAAGTCTGGTTGTCAACTGTAGCTTTTATGTTGGAAATCTGAATTGTGGCGAATGGTTAACAAATACATTATTTTAATTTTAAAATGTGTATGTGTTCAGTCAGTAGTGTCTAGATTACTTCAAACTGCTGATCAGCGTGGTGTGTGTACGTTATGTTTTGCTTTGTATCTCAGAAAGGATGTATATTGGATGTTATATTGCTGGCAGTTGGGATCCCAGCGGTCAGGATACCGATGCCGGAATCCCGACCACTGACAATGCTGCCAGCTGGAATCCCGGCTAACAGCGGCTATTACCACTTGTGGGTGACCACGACGCCTATAGAGTGGGAATAGAACCTGTGGCGAGTGCAGTGAGCGACCAAGCCTGCAGTGTGGCGAGTGCAGCAACCCCGTAAGGGGCTTTGTTGCGCTCACTCCCCTGCTGGCATTCAAGCGTCCGGGATCCTGGCGTCAGTATGCTGACCTCTGGGATCCCAACCGCCAACTTCCCATACCCAACGCTCTCAGAAGACCTATAGCATTTACCTCTGTTAGTGCATTTGCTGTCACGACCTCATATCATCTAAAGCATATTCTTCACAGTTCTTCAGTCTCGACTTCGTATCATTCAGAGGACATTCTTTGCAGTTTTTCTTTCACGTTATCAGCCCATCCAGAAACCAATTCTTCACAGTTCTTCTCACGCCTCCACGTCACTACGCAGACCTCGTCATAGTTCCTCAGTCCTGCTCCTTCAACAAACCATCTCTCTCTGCAGGCACCAACTTCTTCCTTCAGGAGTCCAGTGACTTTATTCACTACAGTTTCCCAATCCAGAACTAGTTAGTCTCAGATTTCTTACAGCCGCATTCTGATCTATTGCCATTAATAAATATATGAAAAGGAATTATCTTCGTCCTCCTTGTTTCCTGCACTCAGGAGCGTCTGCTCTTTCGGTCGGTCTGAGTCCTACGGATTCACAAAAACCGCCTGCCTTGACAGTAAGCACTCCCCCCATGGATCCGTCAGGCGACCAGGCCTCTGGAGGCGATGCTACAGCCAACATTCTCTCACCCCTGGATAATCAAGAGTCCACTCAGTAACAAATAGTTCAATTTATGCAAACCATGTCTGACCATCTGGATGCTCTTCACGCGCCCATTAGGGCCCCACAGTCCCCGGCTCCGGTAGTCTCCTCCTCTGCACTGGTTCCTCCGGCGACAGTTCCAATATCTCGACTGCAACTACCTCCACCTAGCAAGTTCGATGGTTCTCTGAAACTCTGTAGGGGAATCTTCAACCACTGTGAAATTCAGTTTGAGCTTCAGTTGGACAGTTTCTCATCGGCCCGAACAAAGATCGCATATATTATTTCTCTACTCACTGGTCAAACGTTGGAGTGGGCATCTCCGCTTTGGGAGAGAGAGGACCCAGTCCTCTCCCATTATGCTGAATTTTTCTCATCATTCAGAAAGATCTTCGACGAGCCGGGCCGAACCACCTCAGCATCCCTAGAGATCCTTCGTCTTCGGCAGGGCTCGCGTCCTGTCAGTCAGTATGTGATACAGTTCCGTACTTTGTCTTCAGAATTGAATTGGAATTAGGAGGCCTTAGTTGCTGCCTTTTGGAACGGCCTTTCTGAGAGGATTAAAGATGACTTGACAGTGCGGGATATGCCCACGAAATTGGATGAACTGATTTCCATTTGCAACAAACTGGACTTGCTGTATAGAGAACGCTGTTTGGAAAATCCTAAGTTTGAACGTTCTAGTCCTCGTTTCCGATCACGACCTCGGCAAGATCCCTCTTCGTCACAACTTGCTCCAGCAACTGAAGAGCCGATGCAAATTGGTTGCGCTCAGCTTTCAGAAGAGGAGCGTTCTCGTCACCGTCAGGGAAATCTCTGTATGTATTGCGGCTCCTCAGAACACTTTGTGAAATCTTGTAAACTCCAACCGGAAAACATCTGCTCCTAGCTTACTCCAGAGAGGTTAAGCTAGGAGTTACTTTAGAGTCACGTACTGGAAAGGAGCCAACCTTGCCCATTTGTTTGGAAGTACCATCTTCTGTTCTTTCTGTCTCAGCTTTGTTAGATTCTGGAGCAGCAGGGAACTTAATTTCTTCCGCCATCGTTCAGCAATTTAAGATTTGGACTGTGCCTTTGGAACAAGCAATTTCCATTATGGCGGTGGATGGAAGTCGAATCCCTGAAGGCATAATCACCTTTCAAACTACTAGAATGAAAGTGGGTGTATTACACTCCGAATATATATCCTTTCTTGTGATTCCCAAAGCATCTCATTATGTGATTCTCGGATTACCTTGGTTACATATGCATAATCCAAAACTCTGTTGGCGAACCATGGAGATCCAATCCTGGGGAGAATCTTGTACCAATGGTTGTTTGGCCTCAGTTAAATCTCTTCGTTCAGTTCATGTTTCCGAGTTACCCACAGTTTATCAGTCTTACATAGACGGCTTCAGTAAACAAGGGGCAGATTCCTTACCACCTCACCGTGAATGGGATTGCCGGATCGACTTGGTGCTGGGTAGGATTCCTCCCAGTGGCCGAATTTACCCGTTATCCATACCTGAGACTCTGGCTTTGTCGAACTACATACAAGAGAATTTGGCCAAAGGCTTTATTAGACCGTCCTCATCTCCTGCAGGGGCCGGATTTTTTTTTTGTCACGAAAAAAGATGATGGCTTGCGACCATGCATTGATTACCGCGGACTCGATGAAATCACTATCAAAAATCGGTATCCACTGCCACTAATCTCTTCGAGGCGCTTATAAGTTGATTAGAATTTGTGCAGGGGATGAATGGAAAACGGCCTTTAATACTCGGGATGGGCATTACGAGTATCTCGTAATGCCGTTTGGCCTCTGTAATGCAAGAGCAGTTTTCCAAAGTTATGTGAATTAACTCTTTCGGGATCTTCTCTATAAATGCTTGGTGGTATGCTTAGATGATATCTTAATATTTTCCAAAGATCTAGAGTCCCATCGTCTTCACGTCAAGGAAGTGTTAACTCGTCTGAGGAAGAATCGATTATACTGCAAATTGGAGAAATGTACCTTTTGGAGGTAGCATCCATTCCATTTTTGGGTTTCTTCATTTCCGGTTCAGAGCTTCGGATGGACCCTGCCAAAGTCCAAGCTATTCGTGACTGGCCAGCTCCTGCAACTCTCAAAGGGATTCAACGCTTCCTTGGCTTCGCCAATTTCTACAGGAAATTTATTAAGAGTTACTCCACCTTGGTCGCTTCCATCACGGCTGATCCTTCGAACTGGATTCTGGAAGTTACTAAAGCCTTAATCTATTTGAAACAAGCCTTCATGTCTGGTCCCATTCTTCGTCAACCTGATCTTAATTGTCCATTTCTTGTGGAGGTGGATGCCTCCACAGAGGCAGTTGGGGCTGTTTTTGTCACAAGTTTACGAGGATAAGAAGGTCCATCCATGCGGTTATTTTTCTCGAAGATTCCAGCCTGCTGAACGAAACTACGCCATTGGGTAGCAAGAATTGCTTGCCATTAAGTTAGCATTTGAAGAATGGAGATATCTTTTAGAGGGAGCTCAACATCCCATCAGAGTATACACCGATCATAAGAATCTTCTTCTATATCTCCAAACGGCACACTGTCTCAATCCGCTGCAAGCAAGATGGGCTTTTTCACCCGGTTTAACTTCAAGCTCACTTATCGCCTAGGATCCTTGAATAAGAAAGCTGATGCCCTCTCCCGGTTCTTCAATTCCTCTGAATCCAATGATCTGACAAGTCAACAAGCTATTGTAAGTCCAACATCCTTCTTAAAGACTTAGATTTCTTCAGCCACTGGAAAAACGTTTGTCGCCCCAAATCTCCAGAAACTGCTATTAACTTGGGCTCATGCTTCGTCTTTTATGGGTCACCCTGGGGTCCACAAGACTCTTGAATTCATTCAATGGTTCTACTGGTGGGCACGACTTAGATCTGAAGTCCAAGAATTTATAGCCGCTAGTCCTAAATGCACCCAACACAAAAATCCCAAGGGCCCGCCACCTGATTTACTACATCCGCTATCCATACCCAAAAGACCTTGGACCCATATCTCGATGGATTTCAGAACTTATTTACCTCCATTGAAGGGACGAAATACCATCTGGGTGTTGGTGGATCGATTTTCAAAGATGGCACATTTCATTCCTCTGACAGGACTGCCCTCGGCTCCGATGCTTGCCAAATTGTTCATCTCCAAGATCTTCAAGCTACATGGTCTTCCTCTAGAAATCGTTTCGGATCGGGGCACGCAGTTTGTGGCCAAATTTTGGAAAGCACTTTGATTCAATTTTATGCTTAGAGAAGAACATTCTTCAGCATATCCTCCCCCAGTCGGATGGTCAAACAGAACGAGTAAATCAAGATCTCAAAACCTTCCTTTATATATTTACTCTTCACAAAATGATTGGTTGGACTCTCTCTTCCGCTGGCAGAATTCACCCATAATAATCTCTTCATTCATCCTCTGAATCTACGCCGTTCTATGTCCATTTTAGTTTCCATCCGCGAATACCGGAGTTTCAACCTCTTCCAGCACAGGAGGTGCCAGCAGCTGACTTGGTTCTCAAGCAACTTTCTAAGATTTGGATAGAAGTACGCAAGTCTTTAGTTAAAACTTCCATACGTTATAAATCCTTCGCAGATAGAAGACTGAAGGCAGTGCCCAGTTACAAGGTGGGGGACCAAGTCTGGATATCTACTCGCAATTTTAAGTTCAAAGTACCTTCCATGAAGTTTGCGCCCAGGTATATTGGTCCTTTTCCTATTGAAAGAGTACTTAATCCTGTGGCTTATAAAGTCAAACTGCTGTCTTCCTTCAAGATACCTAATGCTTTCCACATATCACTACTAAAGCCTTTAATCCTCAACAAATTTCGTGCAACCTTGCCCAAACCTAAAATTCGCACTTTGCAAGATGAAGAATTTGAGGTTAAAGAAATTCTAGACTCTCGTCGTCGTCATGGACGTCTGTAATATCTTCTCGACTGGAAAGGGTATGGACCGGAGGAGAGGTCTTGGGTGTTTTGCTGAGGATGTCCATGCTCCAAGGTTGATGCAGAATTTCTACTCCAAAAATTCTAACAAAGCTCGAAGGTGTTCGGAGACCACCTTCAGGGGGCTACGGTCACGCGGGGAGCGCGGGAGCGCTTATTGACGCGGATCCCGGGATTCGTCTGCCGGCGCTGCTGACTGCGGTGCTCTGTGGCCGCATGGAGACGTTACGCGGTCGGCGGCGTGAGTAACTGCTTCCTGGAGGCTGGAGGGAAGACCTAGTGGCCGCAGCTTCCCTGTGTGTCTGCAGTATAGGGGGTGGCCATGTTGGAGACAAAGTGCATCACCAATGAGCGTGATGGGTGACTGTCAGCCAATCCTGTTTCCCTGCTGCCTATAAATATGCTGGGATTTTTACATTCTGTGCCAGTGCTTTGTTGTGGGTACTCTGTACCCTAGCTCTGTGCGTCTCTAGGTAATTTGGTCCCATCTTACTCTCTGAGTTGTCAGTCGGCTCTCGCTGCACAACGCTCACCAGCTCCCCAGAGCGCGGTCACAGTCAACCTACTCCCGCCGGTGCCTTAGAATTCTCCAGGATTCCAGTGGTAGTTCGCCAGCTTCAGCCTGTGTTTTTTTTAGTTCCGTCTCCGCATCATCCAGTGGACAATCTTCTCAGCTCTTCAGTCATGTCTTCGCATCATCCTGCAACCAGTCTTCACAGCTCTTCATTCACGTCTCCGCATCATCCTGCAACCAGTGTTCACAGCTCTTCATTCACGTCTCCGCATCATCCTGCAACCAGTGTTCACAGCTCTTCATTCACTTCTCCGCATCATTCAGCAATCAGTCTTCATAGTTCTTCAGCCACGTCTTCGCATCATTCAGCAACTCAACTTCACAGTTCTTCAGTCAAAACCTCGTATAATCTAAAGCATATTCTTCACAGTTCTTCAGTCTCAACTTCGTATCATTCAGAGGACATTCTTTGCAGTTTTTCTTTCACGTTATCAGCTCATCCAGAAACCAATTCTTCACAGTTCTTCTCGCGCCTCCACGTCATTACGCAGACCTCGTCATAGTTCCTCAGTCCCGCTCCTTCAACAAACCATCTCTCTCTGCAGGCACCAACTTCTTCCTTCAGGAGTCCAGTGACTTTATTCACTACAGTTTCCCAATCCAGAACTAGTTAGTCTCAGATTTCTTACAGCCACATTCTGATCTATTGCCATTAATAAATATGTGAAAAGGAATTATCTTCGTCCTCCTTGTTTCCTGCACTCAGGAGCGTCTGCTCCTTCGGTTGGTCTGAGTCCAACGGATTCACAAAAACCGCCTGCCTTGACACTATGCACATGTGTGAGCCAGCTACCACATGCACAGTGGAACCTAACTCCATGACTTATGCAGACCATACAACCGTGCCACGATTCAACAATGCCAGTCTACTGTTTGACAGTAAAAACTGCCGTTCAGCAGAAATCGATGCTCAGCGATCCATCTGAGAATTGGGGGGAATTCAAAATGCCCAAATCGACCAATTTTATTTTGGTCGAAATTGATGACTTGGGGATTTCCAACGTGTTGGATTTCCCCCATTTCCCCATGGCTTCAGCACTATGGGGAATTGGAGCAGACAGTCCATCATGGATGTATGTGACCCATTAGGCTACCACTTCCACAAGCTAGTGAATTAAATACAGTATGCTTTTTGTTTTTATTTAAAAAGAATTATACAGGAAAAACAATACACTTTTCCATGATTCTTCTTATAGTTATTTTGACCAAATTAGTTCACCCTCACAAAGGAACTAAAATGTGTGCATGTGACCTGTAAAGGACCCAAATTAGCATGTTGTGCTATTCGTTAAAGTATACTGTGGGCACAGGTTGAGGCAGATATATCATGTTGGTTTAGGTGGGGCAAAGGCTGGTATTGTAGTTACTAGTACTCATATACTGTTCAAGTATTTACTTAAAGGGAACGACATTTTTATATGTGCACTATATGTTTGGAGTCTAAATGCTATTTAATAATATAAAAAATAATGTAATAATAATGACACTTAAGGAAAGCTGGAGTCCATTGTAAAAGCGTCAGAGTACTGCCTTATGTACATCATTATCAGACAATTCTACTTTTAGAATATGTAAATTGCAACAGGCGCATTTCGCCACTGCAAATACAGGCGCATTTCGACACTGCAAATACAGGCGCATTTCGCCACTGCAAATACAGGCGCATTTCGCCACTTGAGGGACTATTCCAAGCTTCCAATTTCTTGCAAAGGTTATGTGAGCAGCCTGCATACACAAAACACACAGTGTAAAATACACAATTGGGCCATTCCACTGTCACACACGGGACAATTTTTTTTTTTTTTAAACTTGAGGAAGTTATTTAAAAAAAAAAAAAAATATGGATGGAATATCACAGCGCCTAAGCCGGCTTATTTTTTAGGTAGAAATAAAAAAACTTCTCCATTATACCCAACACATTATCACAAAGTTAGTTGTCACGTATGAGTTATGCTAAGTCCACTACCATTTGTATAGGAATATTCTGATTGATAATTCTGCTCAACTCTTTGTATTATTGTTATTTTTTTTTATCAAAACCTATGAGAAAGAGCAATAATTTAACTTGAGGCTGATCTGTGACCAAGCTCCTTTGCAAAATATATGTCTGACCCCTATTATAGGGTCATGTGGGGCGCACATCTGACCCTCCACGACCATCTCCCGGAATCCTTGTGTCATGGAAATACTCGCTTGTAGACACGTGGCTGACCCTTTGCTCCCAGACCTATGTGAGGGCTCCAACCGGAAAGATTTCCTCATCTCTCTGCCACTCCATCGGGTTATTTTGCTAAATGAGTAAGCGCCACGGCCTTCCTTGCGTTGCTCTTAGCGACAGGGCAGACGGCCACGCACCCTTTCTGCTTGATACCTCCCCTTTCTTCCTACTAATTGCTGCTCTCCCCCTCCCCCCTCTCATTCTTCACCCTATACCATAGGCATGAAGGAGAACAGAAGAGGGGTGACCTTTTAGACAGTAATACTACAGTATCTCTTATTCTCCTAAACCACTTCTCTAAACATCATTGGATTTACATGTTGAATATTTGCAACATTCACTTTATAGCAACAATGTTATAATTATTTCACTGTGGTTCGAAGGGGAATTATTCTCTCAAAGAAGGAGGTTATTGTATTACAGTTACGAGACTATTATCAATCCATACCGTACTATCTGAAACCGCACAGGGTCTAAATCGGCCCCTTAGTCTCAAGGGGCCGGATGTAATGCAGTCCGATTTGGCCGGAGGTTCAGGGCCGAACTCAGACACTTTATTAAAGCGGCAATCATTTACAAGGCATGGGTTTTCCTTGCACAAGATTGCCGCTTTAAAAAAAAAAATGTCCAAATTCATCCGGGAACCCGCATCTCCGACCAACTCGGACTGCATTACATCCGGCCCAAAATTTTATAACTATTGGTAACAATACTGGTGATTTACTAAATGTATACTAATCTCTTCTAACAAGCATGACTAAATGTAATTTTTTTCCTTAATGTTTTGTTAACCCATAGTTTTCAGTGGTCACCCTTTTGAGGTATTTTTTTAAGATATACCCAAAAAAGGTTAAATTTTACTTACGTATACACTTAATTGGATCAGTCCAAGTCGTTTCCCCATAAGTATGCCCCCAAAAAGTGTGCCTTTACTTGGGTTGCGGTCGTTAAGTCGACTTGCATTAGGTTGACATGCATTGGGTCGACCACTAAATGTTGACAGGTTGTCTAGGTCAACATGTGCAAGGTCGACAGGTCAAAAGGTCGACATGAGTTTTTCATGGTTTTATTTTTCTTTCATTTTTTGACCTTTTTTATACTTTACGATCCACGTGGACTACTAATAGGAACGGTAGTCTCTGCCGAGCGGAGCGAGGCAACTTGTCTGAAGCATGGCGAGCAAAGCGGTGCACTAATTGGGGTTCCCCGTCACTCTCCGAAGAAAACTACATCAAAAACAGTCAAAAAACCCATGTCGACCTTTTGACCTGTCGACCTTGCACATGTCGACCTAACGACCCCGTCGACCTAGTGTACGTCGACCTTTAGTGGTCGACCCAATGCATGTCGACCTAATGTGTGTCGACCCATACCCCTTTACTTCAAGTTTGTACTATATGCCATGATAGACCAATCTCACTATTGCCCAATAGGGTCACAGGCCTTTGCTTGGTATACTACCAGATTAAGGTACATTACATCAGTTAAAAGGGAAAAACTACATACCTGCTTCCTGTGCGGTCATTCTCTATTTGATACCAATAATTTTACTTTTCAACCTATGTTGAAAACTCAAAAGATACAGTGTCACGTGTGGGACATTTTTACGAATTTTCATAGAATGGCCCAATTACATATATAATGGCTCAATTACATATATAATACATACCTTGTATCTTTTTAACAGGTTCCTGCAGAAATATATCTACAAAGAGATTGAAAGTTTTAAATCTGGTAAAACAAATGTCTCTCAGTCCACACAAGCTGCTCGACAGAAGAAAATGCAGGAGATCAGCAGCCTGGTTAAATATTTCATCCGCTGTGCAAATAAACGTGAGTGATACATACCTTGTATATTTGTATTTTTGTCTGCGTTGTTATTCTGATTGTTGGCTGTATGCTTTCTTATGTTTAGAGAAGTATTAGGTATTTTACAACTTGTATCTTGTGCCATATTCTCGCACTGATAAGTAAACAAAAGATTATAGCCGTGTAGAATTTACAACATGCATATTTTGGGCCTAATTGTTACTGGATCGCTGCAGCGGCACCCCTACGTCCACCACAGAGTCATGTTAGACTCTAACCTAAGTTATCAGGTTAGAAAGGCAGCGTATGTTCCAATGTAATAATAGCTGTCTCCTGAAATAATCTGTGCTACTGTCAACGCTCTAAGCACTGATACTAAGCACAGTTAAAGGGTGTTCTAGCCCTGTCAGCTTAAATACTGGGGCAATAGCACCCCATATGATCAATAATAGAAGGTGCTTTAAACACCTTTTAAAGTTTTGCATAAAGCATCATTTTCTTCATATTTATTATTTGCTCTGTCTGATCCCGCTTAGTATATGGAAATATTGGTAGAAAAACCTCAAAGAAACAATGTTATTCTTCTTCTTTTTTTTTTTGCTTTTTTTGTGTGGAAGTAAGAATGTCTTCCTATCGCAGAATAAAATAATCCAGCCATTCTTGAAGGGGGCACAGAGAGGACTGTTCAGAAAAATATGAGGTGTAGTCTAGCATCATCTCAGAACCCATTACATGTCTGTCTGTTGTATGTTCGTCATCTGTCTGTCCTGATTTGTGTAGGAGCTCCAAGGTTAAAATGCACAGAGCTTCTGCTTCACGTGACCGAAACTGTGAAAGACCCCTTAATGTGTGCTGCCTACGGAGCTGACTACAGCAGCATCCTACTGAAAGATATACTCTCTGTGCGCAAGTATTGGTGTGAGATTACTCCACAGCAATGGGAAGGTAAGCTGTGTGAGCCTGGAGCCATTCCATTTGAAATATTTAAACTGTTTTAGATTTTAAAGTGACAGCTGCAAAATAATTTGAATCTCACACACATAATATCACCTCTGAGGGGCGCTGTTGTCTTTTGCTGCCACCTACTTCCATTCCTCCTATCCTGATAACACAGTGCTACATTGTTTGTGGCATGTGCTCTGTAAACTTGTCTACAAAAACAGTGTCTGAGTTACTTACGGTATAGGAGTAATCAGCGGCAGCTTCTACTTTTAAGGAGGAGGGGGGCTGCCATTGGCCAGGTCCCATGGAGAGCTGCTGCTGCCACTGGCAGGGTCCCAAATCCGAAAATGCACAGTCAAGCGTCGGCGTATGTAAATCCTAGGCTTCTAAGGACTGTATCGGCTGCAGTCCATACAATCCGGGGTTTGCGCATGCCGCCGCTTGACTGCGCATGCGATCGCAGCCTGGTCTACCATGCGATCGCAGCCTGGTCTGGCAGTCCTGGAGCCCATTGGCAAAATCTGCCACTGAGAGTAAGATAAGATGAAGGTGCTTCTGTGGGACTATGAAACAAAGTGGCGAGAGACTTACGACATGAGGAGATAATTGGGCTACATGCACATGAAATAAAAACCTATTCATATATTATTTGAAGTTCTGCAGAAAGGCATCCATTTTTTGAGCGACCTAAAAATAAACCTTTCTGCTACAGGTTGAATATCACATATCCAAATATTCCGAAATACGGACTTTTTTGCGTGACAGTAAGATAGTGAAACCTTTGTTTTTTGATGACTCAATGTACACAAACCTTTGTTTAATACACAAAGTTATTAAAAAATATTGTATTAAATGACCTTCAGGCTGTGTGTATAAGGTGTATATGAAACCTAAATGCATTCTGTGCTTAGATTTAGGTCCCATCACCATGATATCTCATTATGGTATGCAATTATTCCAAAATACGAAAAATCAGATATCCAAAATACCTCTGGTCCCAAGCATTTTGGATAAGGGATACTCAACCTGTACTACAAATTTGTGAGGCTTTTATCACCCGTCATTTATAGCAAAGGTGCATGACATTCTTTCAGCAGATCTAATGAAAGTGGTGAATATGGGGGAGATGTACTAAGTCTTGGAGAATGATGAAGTGGAGAGAGATGCCAGCCAATCAGCTCTTAACTGTCATCTTACATGCTGTGTTTGAAAAATGTCAGGAGCTGATTGCATTTTATCACTCTCTAAGACTTAAGGTGCCCATACACTTATACGACATTTCCAAGGGAGAAGTCTCATAAGATTTCCCTTGAACCGCCCGGCAGCTTCCCGGGTGGCAGGATCGCATACGATACATTGTATGTGGTCCTTTTAGCATACGATGTATCGTATGCGATTCCAGCCATGCCTGCGGGATCCAAGATATCTATAATGCTGTACTTGCGATCTCTGGCTCCGATCCAATGCAAACGGGACCGCGCATCGGATCGGAGGTAAAACACATGAGATTTGACCATTTTCATCCGATCTATTGGCCCAAAACGTCGGAATCATATGAAATCGGCCAAAATCGCAGTAGTGTATGGGCACCTTTAGAACAACCGCCCCACAGTCTGACCCATCATGTGCTTTAAGAATATGTTTATATGTTTTAAAGCATCAGTTTTGTTTTGCAGAATTATTAACACTGTACTTCCACCTCTACTTGAAACCAAAGAGTGCAATAAATCGTTTGCTGGTGGCTCGCATAATCCACACTCTCACCAGGGGGTGCTGTCTCCAGGCAGAGGGCATGCAGTCCAAGTTCTTCACCTTCTTCTCTATGGTGATGCAGATGGTCAGGTAACGGTGTTCTCTGCCAGGGAGACGTTGTACGTCTGCACAAAGAGCAATCTGTATGTTGCTGAACTGGAATAGCGCTAAAAATCCATGCAGTGATTTCTTTATTTGTCCTCTTGTTTACACAATGTTTGTATTTGGAAACGCACTGTGGATTGTTTTTTGTATATTATTTTCCAGTGTGAATGCTGGTCGTAATGTTTGACCCACACGCATATCCTTTGCTACTTTAATAGTGTTCCTAGTCCTGAAGAACTATTTAAAAATAAGAAATAAGCAGTGTAAAAATATGATTAAACTAGGTACCAGCCTGTCAAAATGACATAACAGTAATGTCTGCGTGCCCGAACCAAGCAACACTTATATTACTCAGTCAGGCGCCATCTAATTGCCGCTGGCACGCAAAACACTTGGTTCCCTGTCCCCCATAGAGATGAGAAGCAGCATTAGATTAGCCTTTTAAAATATAGGATGGTGCATTCTATGAGGTGTTTTTGCTGAAGATATTTTGAAAAATTCCAGAGCTGCCTAAGCTGTTGTCACTGTGTTGCTGGAGAGAGGAAATATACATGTACTTGAATATGTTAGTGTGTGGACAACACATGTATACAGATGTGTCCTTATACTAGCCTCAATACGCCATATGGCAGGAGAGAGCTGCGTAGCATCTTTTACACCTAAAGTTGCATCTTAGTCGCAACGCGATGGCATAAAATTGTTTCACGAGATTGCACTGATTCGTTTGATACAGTATGTGACACTTGTATATCTGTGTGCGACTGAGTCTGACTCTGTATATGATGCACAACAGAACTTGCCATGAAAAACACTGCGGCTTTTGCATCGTAGCACTTCAAACACAGATTCAGGGCCTAATTCAGACCTGATCGCAGCAGCAGAACTGTTCACCAATGCATAGGCGCTGATTCCATAGGTGCTCCCGGGCCCGAGCACCCACAGACAATCAGGAACACCCACGGAACCAGTTGCTGCCCCTGTTACTGCTAGCAGCCGCAGCCCCCGCAGAGGATTGAGACGCGCTGGGGGCTGCGGAAACGCCTCCGTACAGTGCAGTATAAAAAAACACACCAAAAATGGCCGCCACCAAGGGGGAGACAGACACTAGAGGTCACATTTGACCTCTAGCGCCTGTCTCCCCGGCGGCGGGCATTTTTAAGGGTTTTTTCTTTATACTGCACTGTACGGAAGCGTTTCCGCAGCCCCCAGCGCGTCTCAATCCTCTGCGGGGGCTAGCAACAGGGTTGTATATATTTTCTGGCGGAACTGTCAGTCACCTTGCAATCGCCTGTGCGATCGCTTTTCTCGCACCATCCCGTCGCTGTGGACCGACGCGCCTGCGCATTGCGGTGCATACGCATGTGCAGTTCAGACCTGATCACAGGCTGTACGTAAATGCAGCCTAGCAATCAGGTCTGAATTAGGACCATAGACTCCTCTGTCGGCTAAGTCTCACTG
Organism: Pseudophryne corroboree; assembly: GCF_028390025.1. Lineage (NCBI taxonomy): Eukaryota > Metazoa > Chordata > Amphibia > Anura > Myobatrachidae > Pseudophryne > Pseudophryne corroboree. Next base: position 110,780,397 of record NC_086445.1, on the reverse strand, counting down.
TGTGGCCTTACGATGAAGCTGGTAACGTCACTTCTCCCCTGATATTTTGCATGAATGTGGCACAGTGACATGTAAGGACCCTACAGACTTCTGCAATTCCACATTAGTTTTTCATTCTAAACCACCTGTATGAATATATAGCATGTAAGCATTTGTGGAGAAGGAGTCCCCATCATTTTGTAAGTTCTTGTGTTCTTTTCTGTTCCCCTTAATGGTAGAGGAGAGACGAATCTTCCTGGCCTGGACCATATCCTCTCTGCCCTTAACGTCTTCCTTTCTGCTTCATCTGTGAACTGCCGCATGCGGGTGTGCAAGCTGGGGGAGAATATCTTCCTGACAGTACTGCGTATATGGACACGGCAGAAACCTAAGGACACCTTGAAAGAGGAGATTGTGGAGTTCTTCCGATTAATGCTGCACGTTCATCACCCTAAAGGGGCCAGAACTACAGACGAAGGTGTGCGTCATACAACTGATGAAAATCAAGTATACATTTGTTATTTCCACATGACTAATATTGTTTTTTAATCCATTATGTTCTTGTGTTTGTAAATTAGACTGTTTGTTTAATGTGCACAAATAACATTGTTCTTCTGTATATACGTACAGGTAGCTGTCCACATCCCATAAACACACACACACACACACACACACACACACACACACTACAAAAAGTCTACTAAGTACAAACAGACTTGGAACATAGTAGAAAAAGAGTAGAAACACAACACACATGCGACTTCCATGCAAGTGGTGACACAGAGAAGAGGTGGAGCTGCAGGCACAGCTCATGTAGAGTCCACGCGGCACATATCCTTGTAACTATCTGTGCTGATGGTGAAGGGCTTCCCCAGGAGACATCTCCTGGCAGGAGTGAGGTGCCTGAGCCAAGTCATTTCAACAAAAAAAGAGAGATAAATTAGAAGAAATTTAAGCTGTTGCTGCAGTGTCCTCATAAGGACACTGTCCTGTTGGTATTTAAAAAATAAAAATAAAAAACAACTACTGAGTATGGAGATAAAGAATATAGAGGAGCGAAAGTAATTTCTCTTGCAGCACGGCTGGGGAACATTGGACTTTAAGATTGCAGGTTGGGGATGGAGCTGGCACCTAAATTAAACTGTAGATTTAAAAGGTACAGTAAGATCCCTCTCCTGCAACCCCAGAATTGCAGTCATCTTTAGGTGGCTGTGGAGTAGGACACATTTTGTAAGAAATGCAGCCCTTGTTATAGATTCGTTTCTCAGTTATTTTCTTTTTTTGTAAACTTTCTTTTTTTTTGGGAGCTAGGTAGTGTGCGCTGCTAGTAGGCCGCCATTTTTCCGGATCTCTTGTGGCGGCTCCACTCCCATGTACGGAGAGGGAGCGTGCGTGCTACAGGAATCAGTGTTTTCCCTGTTAAGGGAAGTACTAGGAGTCTGGGGAGAATGGAGACTGGAGGTGGCGGAGCTTGAGACGCTGCACTCCCCACTCCTGTAGCGGTACAGTCCCCGAGTCCTGCATCCAGTGGGGACTGGACAGATCATGCCTGAGACTGACTAAACACATGCTGTTCCTAGAAGTGCACATCTCCTCTCTCCATGCAACTGCTGGCTACTACTAAGCTGAGTACCCTTAGGTTGTATGGCTGGCTATGTAATTTATGTCATATAAACTTATAATACAGCAAATGATATTTAGGGGCAATGCATGTTCTTGCAAAATAATTGCCTTGTGGCCAGTGAAATTCGGGGGACCTGTCTGCATGGAGCCCAGTTTTCTCCGTTCCTCGCAGATTATACTTCTAATGTATTATTTCTCCAAGTGCACCTAGATTGCTGCTGTGTTTAGCTCAACACACAGCCCTTCCTTTTCAGGGTTCGGTGTCCTTTGGTAGTCCGCTGTCTAATTATTGAGAGGTTGTCTCAAGTCTGTTTTGATAGATTTTAGGGTTATCGCCCCTTTAATAGTCTCAATGTGGGTGGCTTCACCTATGGAATGGACTAGATGCTTTTTTACCCCACTGGTGGGATAAGCACTTTTCTTCCGGTGGCTGTACTGGCAGCAGGGTCCGCGTTTCCAGGTGGTCACTCCTCCTTTCCTGGGTGGAGTGTCCACTAGAGTGTGGAGTGTCTGCCACAGGCTGATTCTTCCCAACCATGGGTTTAGCTTCCAGTTTTTCTGGTATCTACTTGTATTTGGGGGCTAAGGCTCTGGAGAAGCCTAGTGCCTACCATGGTCTCTCTTTTCTACCATATTTGGTCGCAAGTTGCTGGGTGGTTGCTCAAGTTCAGAGGCTATTGAATGAAGTTGTCTCCAGATGCCTAGATTAGGGTCATCATTTGCAATGGTTACATCTTGGACCACAAGGTTCACGCCAATGACCAAACCACCATGAACACTCCTATTCTTGTCTGATCTCAGAAGACCGGATGTGGGAAAGCCTGGTGAGTACTTGGATGAGAGTCCGCCTGGGAATACCAGGTGCTGTAAAACCAACACTCCTCTTTGACGGCTTCATTTCTCCAGTTCAAAATCTAAAACGTAAACTGGGGTACTATTCCATCTGTTTCTTTGTTAGTAAGCTGACCGGCTTATTCTAGTCGATCTTTAATATTCGCACCTTCAACACCAGGTTGTGGATAGTTCAGTTTCAAATTGAATCTTCAATCAGTGATTCACAGTATGGAGGCCGCCAATGTTCTGCTTTGGGGCAGGTCATCCTTTTTCTCCCCCGTTGCAGGACCTACCATTTGCAGCTTCTCACCAAATTCAGGTTGATGATTGCAGGTTTGTAGCGCATTAAAGGTTTCATATTCATCCCCACTTTGTGTGTACAACAAGCAGCTTTGAGATTACACAACACCTGATATTACACGGGTCTAGTGCATCCGAATCATGGCTCAACACCTCTCTCCAGTCAGTTTTCTTGTGAAGTCCAAAGCTTACACCTGATAGATCTTGGTAACGATGGTAATGGTAATGTCAGGGCTTTGTTTGTCGATGTTGTGGTGCATGAAGTTGATGAGCACGATGATCCCCACCGTGGACACCTTTCAGTATACCAGGTTTCACTCAAAGGAGTTCTGATGGGTAGTTCTCTAAACTGGGAATGATTGCTTGGCATTCCTTTCATCTCAGTTTTCTCGTTCAGTCCGACAGCACTCGTCAGTCCCTCCACTGGTGGTTCATTTACTATCATCTTCAGGTATGATCATTAGTCACTCCGGATTGGGTCATTGTGACCAGTGGCAGCTCCAGAGGTGGGGCTGCAGCACAGTCCATAACTCAGATCGGGGAGCCACACCTAATGCCACTCCAAATGCTGCCAATCATGGTCAGCCGGGAATCACTGGCAGATGGTATGGCTCCCCTGTTTTAATTTTGGACTGTGCTGCAGCCCCATTTGTGGAGCAACCACTGATTGTGACCACGGTCATGAGTCTCCTAGGCTGATGTGCCATGAAATTTACATTTATTGTCCCAGGATCTTTGATCACTATCTCTGATGGCTCTGCTTATCAATGTGATTGAGCTTCAAGCCATTTTTTTCTGGCTCTCTTGGGAGCCCAATCTGTTCATGCTGGTCGGCCAGTCTGCATTCTGTGGCGGTAACTTATGTAAGTCATCATGGACGCACAAAAAGAGTGGTTGCAATGGCGTAGGCAACCCAGATTTACACTGGGTGTGGGAAATTGCCAACGACTTCCTCAGCAGAATTACGATTCTCCTGGGGGGAGGAGTCTCTCAATCCAGTGGTTCTCCCAACAGGTAGTTCAAAAGTGGGTATTTACACGTGTAGATCTCATAACCTCTTGACACGCTTTCAAGGTTCCACAGTTTTGCACGAGACCCAGGTATCGGATAGCTTACGCAGTGGATGCCATGACTATATCTTGGAATTTTTATCGTATCTGTTTGCACTGATCCCTATGTTGTCTTGACTTCTCAGGCATGTCATGGATTAACAGCTGTTGGTAATTCTAGTGACTCCACACTAGCCACGTACATTGTGATTAGCCAACATTTTCAGCAGGTCGGTAGGTCCCAGGTGGTTTCTTCCACTTAGACCAGACCAGCTGCAACATAGTACATTTTTATACAAGGTCCTTCCTCTGTTGACTTTACCAGCTTCACTTTGGTAACCAAGCCCTTGGAAGCTTAAGGTTTTTCTCTCTCTATAGTTCGTACAATGCTGTAGAGAGTACAGATAGCCTAGACACTGGTTTCCGTCTTGCTATTATCTCAGAGTTTGTAAACTCTGTTGGTGGGATGTAATGCCATGTGGGATGACGACTGAACTCTGGCTTTTTTTTTAAGGGGCAAACCATGCCTTGTAATTGATTGCCCCTTTAAAAATAAAAAGGTCCGAGTTCGGCTGGCATCCCGCACGGCCGTTGAACTCAGGCGGCATTACATCCCGCTATAAATCTGTATATGACCAAAAGATAAGGAAAACATACAGTGCGCACAGCAGCTGGTGACTAGGTAATATAGCAAGAGGTTCTTCCCAGCTCCACCACAGGACATGTACATGAAACAAAACAAGATACTACTCCACCAGCGCTTTGACGATTGCTTATTGGTATGGTGGCTCCACTTTTCATAGACTGTCCACCCCTTTCTCAGTTGTATTGACTCAGGTGTTTTGCACACCAATATCACGTAGATTAGAAACCGGAAGGTAAGAGAAATACAAAATAGTGTAATACAGGTTGAGTATCCCATATCCAAATATTCCGAAATACGGAATATTCCGAAATACGGACTTTTTTGAGTGAGAGTGAGATAGAGAAATCTTTGTTTTTTGATGGCTCAATGTACAGAAACTTTGTTTAATACACAAAGTTATTAAAATATTGTAGTAAATGACCTTCAGGCTGTGTGTATAAGGTGTATATGAAACATAAATTAATTGTGTGAATGTACACACACATTGTTTAATGCACACAGTTATAAAAAATATTGGCTAAAATTACCTTCAGGCTGTGTGTATAAGGTGTATATGTAACATAAATGCATTCTGTGCTTAGATTTAGGTCCCATCACCATGATATCTCATTATGGTATGCAATTATTCCAAAATACGGAAAAATCCGATATCCAAAATACCTCTGGTCCCAAGCATTTTGGATAAGGGAGACTCAACCTGTACTGCTTTAAAAGTTACACATTTAATAAAACGCATAAAAAGTCACACAAAAAAAGACATCCACGATGAGATGATATCCAGTAATTAGCAGTGTGAATGAACAATTACCGGCTGGAGGTGAGAACTGATATGCAACCAGTTCTTAGAGGCATATGAATAAAGAGTCCTCCCGGCTGCAGCTGCGGGTCACTCCTATATTCCAGCCCGTCTCCTCCACTGCCAAGCAAGTGCACATCAATCGCCGTATACAGAATATCGATCTCGTGAGCACCCACGCTTTCTGACCCTCCTCGGGTCTTTCTCAAGGCTAGCTCAGCATGCATGTCAAAGTCCACAAAGTAAGAGTATTTAACCCCCCTAGTCCCACCCAATTGGACCTGGCACATCTGAACCCTATACACAGTAATTCTAAATGTCCGTAATCCTGTGTGCCGGGCTTCCGTTCCCTAACCTCCGTTGGCATGGCAACCTGGATACTTCCGGTCAGCTGTTTTTGATCTTTCTGGCGGTTGGCATAGTCGTTGCCATAGTGATCTAACCTCCATTGGCATAGAAACCCGGATACTTCTGGTCAGCTGTATTTATTCATCCCGGCGGTCGGCGTAAGTCATTGCCATAGTGATCGGAAGCGTTCTCATATCACACACAGCGCACTTGTAACATACTTTTGGATCTAAGTTGTTTGTATTTCTCAAATACTTGTGTATCTCGATGCCGTTATTAAATTGCGTTTAAATCGCGTTTCCATGCTGGGATAATGGATTTTATATCATAACATCATCTCACTACAGATTAAAAAGCATATATTAATAATTACAAATATACATTTTAAAATATTTTTAAATAATTTGAAATAGACAAAGGGCCCCTCCACCAATGTGTCACAGAAACCACTTCACTTCAAAATCTATATTCTAACCTCCTGACTGCGATGTTACCAATTCATAGATTGTCCTCATTTCAGTTTTTGGCAATTGGCTGGCTTGATCTCGATGCCGCCAATCAGTGCCGTAACTAGGCATTTTAGTGCTGTGTGCAAGAAACGACATTGGCGCCCCCCCCCCCCCCCCCAATGTAAGATAGGGGCAGTGCGCGCCTGCAACGCACGAAAAATAAATAGGGGCGTGGCCACAAAATAATAGCAATTCATACTACGGTGCACAGTAGTCTCCATTATTCAAATTACGCTGCACAGTAGCGCCACTACACCAGGTAGAGCCCCTTTTATACATTACAGCAGACAGCGTCCCCTTTTTACACATTACAGCAGACAGTCCCCCTTTTTACACATTACGGCAGACAGCGTCCCCTTTTTACACATTACGGCAGACAGCGTCCCCTTTTTTTAGACATTACGGCAGACAGCGTCCCCATTTTTAGACATTATGGCAGACAGCGTCCCCATTTTTAGACATTACGGCAGACAGCGTCCCCCTTTTTTACACATTACGGCAGACAGCGTCCCCCTTTTTTACACATTACGGCAGGCAGCGTCCCCCTTTTTTACACATTACGGCAGACAGCGTCCCCTTTTTACACATTACGGCAGACAGCGTCCCCTTTTTACACATTACGGCAGACAGCGTCCCCTTTTTACACATTACGGCAGACAGCGTCCCCTTTTTACACATTACGGCAGACAGCGTCCCCGTTTTTACACATTACGGCAGGCAGCGTCCCCGTTTTTACACATTACGGCAGGCAGCGTCCCCGTTTTTACACATTACGGCAGACTGTGTCCCCCTTTATACATATTGCAGCAGCCAGCGTCCCCCTTTTTACACATTACGGCAGCCAGTCCCCATTTTTACACATTGCGGCAGCCAGGCCCCCTTTTTACATATTACGGCAGACGGTGTCCCCCTTTTTACACATTGCGGCAGCCAGTCCCCCTTTTTACACATTGCGGCAGCCAGGCCCCATGGCCCTTTTTACATATTACGGCAGACAGTTTACCCCTTTTTACACATTATGGCAGACGGTGTCCCCCTGAGAGAGAGAGAGAGAGAGAGAGACAGAGAGAGAAAGACAGAGAGAGATACTTACCATCTCCTCGCTGACAGGCTCCTTGTGCTGGCAGCTCCCTCGGTGCAGGCATCGGACAAGGAGGAGGAGGGAGGGGGACTGGAGCCGCAGCAGCGCTATTTCATTGGTAGTAAGCGCCGCTGCAGCTGTCCCCTCTCCTTCCGTATTGGCTGCCCGGTGCTGCTGTGGATGCTGGGATGGAGGAACCGCTGTGGAGGAGAGAGCTGCTCTCTCCTCCACAGCGCGGCGACGGCGCACACAGCAGAGGCGGCATGTAATGAGTCAATTTGACTCATTACATGCCGCTGGCCGTGCGCCCTCAGGGCAACTGCGCTGTGTGCCAGGCCCACTTGGCACACACGTAGTTACAGCCCTGCCGCCAATGTCCTTTGACCCATTGGATACCTATGAACACTAAAATAGCGGTTGTCGAACAATTATGTTTTTTCGAAAATGATCAGAAAGGGCATGCATCTCAAGGCCTTTCTTGATGTTCCTAAATGTTCACCAAGGCGCACTTTAAGTGGCCTTGATGTTCTCCCTATATAAAAAAAGGTTACATTCAGATTCTATCGCTTATATAACATTTTTGGTGGCACATGTTATAAAATCCCTAATTATAATCACATTGTTATTGATGGGTACCTCACTGGTTTTACTCTGGTTTTTCATTTTTAATTCTTTGCAAGCCAGACACGACATGCATCTATAGAAACCCTTTGATTTTATGCCCCCACATTTTTCTATAGGTTGGTGAGCACGCCTTACCAAACTATTACTCAAGTTCGGAGCTCTTCTGTAGATGCATTTCGGATTTTTCTGGTAATTTTCCACTCAACACTAGGTCCTTTTGTAGGATACCCCAGTGTTTGGCAATATATTTTTCTATATATTTGTATTGATTATTGAATATAGTAATGAATACCCAATCAAAAGTGCTTTTATCCTTATTTTTGTCTACTGGTCCCTTTTCCTTTATTTATAACAACTGTTTCCTATCCACCATTTCCACATCTTTGGCTGCCTTCTCTATCACATTTCTCTTATACCTACAACATAGGAATTTTTGTTGCATTTCTTTTGCTTGGTGTTGATAAATATCAGTTTTAGTGCAATTTCTTTTTACACGTTTTAATTGCTTAGCAGGAATAGACTGCAACCAAGTTGGGTGATGGCAACTATTTGCATTGATATAACTTGCAGTGTCAGTAGGCTTTGTAAAATTTCTCCTGTGAATGCTACCATCTTCAACGTATAACGTAATATCGAGAAAATTCAGACTACTCCTACTGTTAGTAAAAGAGAATTCTATATCTAGGGAGTTATTATTCAAATATTTACAGGACTCTTCTAGAGAGGCTTCCCACCTTGCCAAAAAAACAGCACATCATCTATGTAGTGGGACCAGGACACCAGGTTTGCCCCGAATTGATGTTCATTCCAAATATGTTCTTCCTCCCAACTCCCCATGAACATAACTCGGGGCGAACCTGGTGCCCATCGCTGTCCCCAGTTTTTGCAAATAGAAGTCTCCCTTAAAGGAGAAGTAGTTGTTTTGCAGGATAAATAGGACAGCCTCCAAAATAAAGTCCTGTAGATTATTTTTCCATGCTGCTTCGTTGGAAAAACTTACCAACTGCTTTTAAACCTTCCCGTTGATCTATAATTGTATATATTGACCGGACGTCCACTGTCGACATTATCAAGTCATCCTGCCATTTCATTCCCCCCTAAGAGTCTTAAAACATCTGCTGTATCTTTTAAGTGTGATTTGTGGGTAAGAACGAGGGGCTGTCGATGGAAATCCACAAATTCTGAAAGGTTGCCTGTTACCGAATCTATTCCGGATACTATCGGCATCCCCAGTGGTTTCACAGGATCTTTGTGAATCTTGGGGAGCAAGTATAGCACCAGTAAGACCGGTTCCTCATTTATCAAAAATTTTTGTTCTTTATCGTCCAACTTCCCTAGAGAAGGGTATTTTTCTATCAGGCCCTTTAATTTCTCTAAAATCGCACCTGTTGTGTCAAAACGTAGTTTATGGTAAGTTGTTCTATCTTCCAGTTGTCATAGTACTTCCAATTCATATTTACTTCTGTCTAGAACAACCACTCCTCCCCCCCTTAGCAGCAGGCTTTACTATTATTTCCTACATTCTTTTTAGACGTTTAAGGGCCTCTCTTTCTTTAAATGATAAGTTGGATTTGTCCTTCTTAATCTCCATTTCTCTATCGTCCTAAGTGGATGCTGGGGTTCCTGAAAGGACCATGGGGAATAGCGGCTCCGCAGGAGACAGGGCACAAAAGTAAAGCTTTTACAGGTCAGGTGGTGTGTACTGGCTCCTCCCCCTATGACCCTCCTCCAGACTCCAGTTAGATTTTTGTGCCCGGCCGAGAAGGGTGCAATTCTAGGTGGCTCTCATAAAGAGCTGCTTAGAGAGTTTAGCTTAGGTTTTTTATTTTACAGTGATTCCTGCTGGCAACAGGATCACTGCAACGAGGGACAGAGGGGAGAAGAAGTGAACTCACCTGCGTGCAGGATGGATTGGCTTCTTGGCTACTGGACATGAAGCTCCAGAGGGACGATCACAGGTACAGCCTGGATGGTCACCGGAGCCACGCCGCCGGCCCCCTCACAGATGCTGAAGCAAGAAGAGGTCCAGAATCGGCGGCTGAAGACTCCTGCAGTCTTCTTAAGGTAGCGCACAGCACTGCAGCTGTGCGCCATTTTCCTCTCAGCACACTTCACACGGCAGTCACTGAGGGTGCAGGGCGCTGGGAGGGGGGCGCCCTGGGAGGCAAATGAAAACCTTTAAAAAGGCTAAAAATACCTCACATATAGCCCCAGAGGCTATATGGAGATATTTACCCCTGCCTAAATGTACTAAATAGCGGGAGACGAGCCCGCCGAAAAAGGGGCGGGGCCTATCTCCTCAGCACACGGCGCCATTTTCTGTCACAGCTCCGCTGGTCAGGAAGGCTCCCAGGTCTCTCCCCTGCACTGCACTACAGAAACAGGGTATAACAGAGAGGGGGGGCAAAATAAATGGCAATATATATTAATATAAAAGCAGCTATAAGGGAGCACTTAATCATAAGGCTATCCCTGTCATATATAGCGCTTTTTGGTGTGTGCTGGCAGACTCTCCCTCTGTCTCCCCAAAGGGCTAGTGGGTCCTGTCTTCGTATAGAGCATTCCCTGTGTGTCTGCTGTGTGTCGGTACGTGTGTGTCGACATGTATGAGGACGTTATTGGTGTGGAGGCGGAGCAATTGCCAAATATGAGGATGTCACCTCCTAGGGGGTCGACACCAGAACGGATGCCTTTATTTGTGGAATTACGGGATAGCGTCAACTCGCTTAAGCAGTCGTTTGCCGACATGAGGCGGCCGGACACTCAATTAGTGCCTGTCCAGGCGCCTCAAACACCGTCAGGGGCTGTAAAACGCCCCTTGCCTCAGTCGGTCGACACAGACCCAGACACAGGCACTGATTCCGGTGGTGAAGGTGACGAATCAACCGTATTTTCCAGTAGGGCCACACGTTATATGATTTTGGCAATAAAGGAGATGTTACATTTAGCTGATACTACAGGTACCACTAAACAGGGTATTATGTGGGGTGTGAAAAAACTACCAGTAGTTTTTACCGAATCAGAAGAATTAAATGACGTGTGTGATGAAGCGTGGGGTGCCCCGATAAAAAACTGCTAATTTCAAAGAAGTTATTGGCTTTATACCCTTTCCCGCCAGAGGTTAGGGAGCGCTGGGAAACACCTCCTAGGGTGGACAAAGCGCTAACACGCTTATCAAAACAAGTGGCGTTACCCTCTCCTGAGACGGCCGCACTTAAAGATCCATCAGATAGGAGGATGGAAAATATCCAAAAAGGTATATACACACATGCAGGTGTTATACTACGACCAGCTATTGCGACTGCCTGGATGTGCAGTGCTGGGGTAGTTTGGTCAGAGTCCCTGATCGAAAATATTGATACCCTGGACAGGGACAATATTTTACTGTCGTTAGAACAAATAAAGGATGCATTTCTTTATATGCGTGATGCACAGGGAGATATCTGCACACTGGCATCACGGGTAAGTGCTATGTCCATTTCGGCCAGAAGAGCTTTATGGACACGACAGTGGACAGGCGATGCGTAGAGGAGTTATTTGGGGTCGGTCTATCGGATTTGGTGGCCACGGCTACGGCCGGGAAATCCACCTTTCTACCTCAAGTCACTCCCCAACAGAAAAAGGCACCGACCTTTCAACCGCAGCCCTTTCGTTCCTTTAAAAATAAGAGAGCAAAGGGCTATTCATATCTGCCACGAGGCAGAGGACGAGGGAAGAGACAGCAACAGGCAGCTCCTTCCCAGGAACAGAAGCCCTCCCCGGCTTCTACAAAAGCCTCAGCATGTCGCTGGGGCTTCGCAAGCGGACTCTGGGGCGGTAGGCGGTCGTCTCAAGAATTACAGCGCGCAGTGGGCTCACTCGCAGGTAAATCCCTGGATCCTGCAGATAATATCTCAGGGGTACAGGTTGAAATTAGAGACAGAGCCACCTCGCCGTTTCCTGAAGTCTGCTTTACCAACGTCCCCCTCAGAAAGGGAGACGGTTTTGGAAGCCATTCACAAGCTGTATTCTCAGCAGGTGATAGTCAAGGTACCTCTTCTACAACAAGGGAAGGGGTATTATTCCACTCTTTTTGTGGTACCGAAGCCGGATGGCTCGGTAAGGCCTATTCTAAATCTGAAGTCCTTGAACCTGTACATAAAGAAGTTCAAGTTCAAGATGGAGTCACTCAGAGCAGTGATAGCGAACCTGGAAGAAGGGGACTTTATGGTATCCTTGGACATCAAGGATGCGTATCTCCACGTTCCAATTACCCCTCACACCAGGGGTACCTCAGGTTCGTTGTACAAAACTGTCACTATCAGTTTCAGACGCTGCCGTTTGGTTTGTCCACGGCACCTCGGGTCTTTACAAAGGTAATGGCCGAGATAATATTTCTTCTTCGAAGAAAAGGCGTATTAATTATCCCATACTTGGACGATCTCCTAATAAGGGCAAGGTCCAGAGAACAGCTAGAGATGGGTTTAGCACTATCTCAAGAGGTGCTAAAGCAGCACGGATGGATTCTGAATATTCCAAAATCCCAATTAATGCCGACAACTCGTCTGCTGTTCCTGGGGATGATTCTGGACACAGTTCAGAAAAAGGTTTTTCTTCCCGAAGAAAAAGCCAAGGAGTTATCTGACCTGGTCAGGAACCTCCTAAAACCAGGAAAGGTGTCTGTACATCAATGCACAAGAGTCCTGGGAAAAAATGGTAGCTTCTTACGAAGCAATCCCTTTCGGCAGATTCCATGCAAAGGGATCTGTTGGACAAATGGTCAGGGTCGCATCTTCAGATGCACCTGCGGATAACCCTGTCGCCGAGGACAAGGGTATCCCTTCTGTGGTGGTTGCAGGAGGCTCATCTATTGGAGGGCCGCAGATTCGGCATGCAGGATTGGATCCTGGTGACCACGGATGCCAGCCTGAGAGGCTGGGGAGCAGTCACACAGGGAAGAAATTTCCAGGGAGTGTGGTCGAGTCTGAAAAAGTCTCTTCACATAAGCATTCTGGAGCTAAGAGCAATCTACAATGCTCTAAGCCAGGCGGAACCTCTGCTTCAAGGAAGACCGGTGTTGATCCAGTCGGACAACATCACGGCAGTCGCCCATGTAAACAGACAGGGCGGCACAAGAAGCAGGAGGGCAATGGCAGAAGCTGCCAGGATCCTTCGCTGGGCGGAGAATCACGTGATAGCACTGTCAGCAGTATTCATCCCGGGCGTGGACAACTGGGAAGCAGACTTCCTCAGCAGACACGACCTTCACCCGGGAGAGTGGGGACTTCATCCAGAAGTTTTCCACATGCTATTAAACCGTTGGGTAAAACCAATGGTGGACATGATGGCGTCTCGCCTCAACAAAACACTGGACAGATATTGCGCCAGGTCAAGAGATCCGCAGGCAATAGCTGTGGACGCGCTGGTAACACCTTGGGTGTACCAGTCGGTATATGTGTTTCCTCCTCTGCCTCTCATACCAAAGGTATTGAGGATTATACGGCAAAGAGGAGTAAGACTAGTGGCTCCGGATTGGCCAAGAAGGACTTGGTACCCGGAACTTCAAGAGATGGTCACGGACGATCCGTGGCCTCTACTTCTGAGAAGGGACCTGCTTCAGCAGGGTCCTTGTCTTTTTCAAGACTTACCGCGGCTGCGTTTGACGGCATGGCGTTTGAATGCCAGATCCTAAAAGGAAAAGGCATTCCGGAAGAAGTCATTCCTACCTTGATAAAGGCAAGGAAGGAAGTCACCGCGAAGCATTATCGCCGTATTTGGCGAAAATATGTTGCGTGGTGCGAGCAGCGGAGTGCTCCGATGGAGGAATTTCAACTGGGTCGTTTTCCTACATTTCCTGCAATCAGGATTGTCTATGGGTCTCAAATTGGGATCTATTAAGGTTCAAATTTCGGCCATATCAATATTCTTCCAAAAAGAATTGGCCTCAGTCCCTGAGGTCCAGATTTTTATCAAAGGAGTACTGCATATACAGCCTCCTGTGGTGCCTAAGGTGGCACCGTGGGATCTAAATGTAGTTTTAGATTTCCTCAAATCCAATTGGTTTGAACCACTAAAGAATGTGGATTTGAAATATCTCACATGGAAAGTGACTATGTTACTGGCCCTGGCTTCGGCCGGGAGAGTATCTGAACTGGCGGCTTTGTTTTATAAAAGCCCTTATTTAATTTTCCATTCGACATAGGGCAGAGCGGCGGACGCGTCCGCATTTTCTCCCTAAGGTGGTATCAGCGTTTCACCTGAACCAGCCTATTGTAGTGCCTGCGGCTACAGACGACTTGAAGGACTCCAAGTTGTTGGACGTTGTCAGAGCCTTAAAAATATACATTTAAAGGACGGCTGGAGTCAGAAAATCTGACTCGCTGTTTATACTGTATGCACCCAACAAGTTGGGTGCACCTGCTTCTAAGCAGTCGATTGCTCGTTGGATTTGTAACAAAATTCAACTTGTACATTCTGTGGCAGGCCTGCCACAGCCTAAATCTGTTAAGGCCCATTCCGCAAGGAAGGTGGGCTCATCTTGGGCGCCTGCCCGAGGGGTCTCGGCATTACAACTCTGCCGAGCAGCTACGTGGTCAGGGGAGAACACGTTTGTAAATTTTTACAAATTTGATACCCTGGCAAAGGAGGACCTGGAGTTCTCTCATTCGGTGCTGCAGAGTCATCCGCACTCTCCCGCCCGTTTGGGAGCTTTGGTATAATCCCCATGGTCCTTTCAGGAACCCCAGCATCCACTTAGGACGATAGAGAAAATAAGAATTTACTTACCGATAATTCTATTTCTCGGAGTCCGTAGTGGATGCTGGGCGCCCATCCCAAGTGCGGATTATCTGCAATACTTGTACATAGTTATTGTTAACTAATTCGGGTTATTGTTTAGGAAGCCATCTTTCAGAGGCTCCTCTGTTATCATACTGTTAACTGGGTTTAGATCACAAGTTGTACGGTGTGATTGGTGTGGCTGGTATGAGTCTTACCCGGGATTCAAAATCCTTCCTTATTGTGTACGCTCGTCCGGGCACAGTACCTAACTGGAGTCTGGAGGAGGGTCATAGGGGGAGGAGCCAGTACACACCACCTGACCTGTAAAAGCTTTACTTTTGTGCCCTGTCTCCTGCGGAGCCGCTATTCCCCATGGTCCTTTCAGGAACCCCAGCATCCACTACGGACTCCGAGAAATAGAATTATCGGTAAGTAAATTCTTATTTTTTTTTTTTTATGTCATCATGTACTAGAGTATAGAAAGTTTCTATAAAACTTCCTTTTGCCTGTGTTGGATAAACACTGATTTTGGTCTAAAAGGGGTTTTATCAACTTGCTCTTCAATAGGGGGCATATCTGTTTCCTTACTGAGAAAAAAATCTGTTGGTGTGAATGGAAAGGTACATACCTCCCGGTTTTGCCTCCTTTCTGGAGGATTTTAAGGCCTGTTTACTGCTTCATTTTGTGAGGATACGATATCGACCCTGTCAATTTACTTTTAGTTGTGTTTGGCTTTTCTTCCGAAAGTCCGCACCTTCATTTCGTCTGCTGGTGGAACCGTCAAATTTTAATCAAGTCCTTTCGGCTCTCACACAGACTCTTTTTCAGCTCTTGCAATCAGCGGATCTTCGATTCGTTATTTGGAAACCAGTTTTCCTTATGATTGTTGCCGCAAGTCAGCGTGTTTCCAAGTCGGAAGTTTGTCCTTTTAACACCTTTTCTCGTCTTCCAGGACGACAAAGCTGTTCTTCGTATGGTTCCTATGTTCCAGCCGAAACTTGTTTCGGTCTTCTAAGTAAACCAGGAAATTGTCTTTCCAGGTTTTCCTCTTTTGACGACTTCCCAAGGCCAAAATTTTCTGGCACTGCTATTTATAGTCGAGCTCTGTGGATTTACTTAGATGAGGCTGCTTCTGTCCACCGCACATACAGTTCATCCGGAAAGTATTCACAGCCCTTCACTTTTTCCACATTTTATGTTACAGCCTTATTCCAAAATGGAATAAATTTATTTTTTCCCTGAAAATTCTACACACAATACCGACCTTAAGCACACAGCCAAGATATCAAAGGAGTGGCTTCAGGACAACTCTGTGAATATCCTTGCATGGCTCAGCCAGAGTCCAGACTTGAATCCGAATGAAAACCTCTGGAGAGATCTGAAAATGGCTGTGCACCGACGCTTCCCATCCAACCTGATGGAGCTTGAGAGGTGCTACAAAGAGGAATGGGCGAAACTGCCCAAAGATAGGTGTGCCAAGCTTGTGGCAACATATTCAAAGACTTGTGGCTGTAATTGCTGCCAAAGGTGTGTGAACAAAGTATTGAGCAAAGGCTGTGAATACTTATGTACATGTGTTTTCTTAGTTTTTTTTATTTTTAATAAATTTGCAAAAATCTCAAAAACTTTTCACGTTGTCATAATGGGGTATAGTGTGTAGAATTTTCAGGGGAAAAATAAATTTATTCCATTTTGGAATAAGGCTGTAACATAACAAAATGTGGAAAAAGTGAAGCGCTGTGAATACTTTCCAGATGCACTGTATTCTCTGCTGTTTCTTTATAACGCACATAACCGAGATTGGACGGTTGTTATGCAGGCCGTTGGGTGTTACTCCGCTCAGTCATCACTTGATCCTATTCTGGTGTTAGGCGACTGACACCTCACTAATGGTCAGCACATTCTGTTAGAATGGTGGCTAATTTCTAGGCAGTGTGACCTGTTCCTCTGTCCACACGTTTTCAGGTTTTTGCCTCCAGTGGCAACCTCTATGGGCGTATAGTTCTCCTGTCAGGCGGCCTGAGGTTCCCTCCCCTGGGGGTGTTTGTTGAATGTCCCATGGTCCACTGTTTCTCAGCCTTGCTGCAAGAGAAAATAGGATTTTTGTTCACTTACCGTTGAATCTTTTTTTCTTAAGCGGGGTGTGGAACCGTGTTTTCCCTACTGGTTTTATTTATTGTTCTGACCATTTGACGGGGTTATTGCTACTCCTTTCTGGACTCTTTTAAAGAAGTACTGGAATTCTGGGGTTGCAGGGAGGCGTAGCTTACTTTTAAACTTGCAGTTTAATTTTAAGTGCCAGCTCAAGTCCCAACCTGCAATCCCGTGGTCCATTGTTCCCAAGCCTGCTAAAGAGAAAAGGATTCAACGGTAAGTTACAAAAAAAATCTTAATTATTTCAAGTTGTCAACGTCTTATATGATGCTCTATTTCCCCAAGATTCCAGTGTCCCTTGTAGGATGAGAAAATTAATGTTTAAAAAAATGTAGTTGATGAGGTCATTTTGTGCTTTCTAGGGGCTTTTGCTTGTGACAGTGATATGTGGCAGAGGAATTTGTACAGCCTGTATGATGTCATGGTGTCTGAGATCAGCCACATTGGCAGCAGAGGAAAGTATTCATCAGGATCTCGACATGTTGCAGTCAAGGAGAATTTGGTGGAGTTAATGGCTGATATATGCCATCAGGTATTGCAGTGATAAGTGCCTTAATATAATTATACTGCTTAGGTATGAAAAGCAAAAGTACCACCTTCTCCAAAAATAAAGATTAGCACAACATAATTGAAAGTTCTTTATGTAAAAAAAAAAAAGAAAAGAAAAAAACACAGTAAAGCATATACACATAATAGTAAAAAAAAAAAAAAATCTAAATCATGTAATTGTAAAAAATTTATACCATATATGAGTAGGACTTTTCTTGATTTTAAAGTAAAATTTATACTTTTGTGTTGTATTAGTGGTTTGTAGCTTGAAACCACCATCTGTTGATTGTCCATCATTGCTTCACTCAGCTGTTCACTGAAGACACACGTGTGTTGGAGATCACTCAGGCTTCTTTTGCTGTGACCCAAAGAGAGCCATCAGGAAATGGGGTCCCAAACAAGCGCCGGAGGATAGAACTGGGCTGGGAAGTAGTCCGTGACAAACTTCAAAGGTCACACAATGATTTTGATGTAATCCCGTGGTAAGTCTAATCGACAAACACTACAGGGCCTATTTTATTGAGCTTTGGTTTTTGGTCAATGATTTTCTGTAGTTTTTCCAGCAGAATTTAAAACAAATTTTATTGAAGACAAAAGCTGGTGTGTTGGGTATAATTTCCAACTAAGTTTTGTCTTTAATAAATAGCCTGCACCTAATCCTTCAGAAGGATAGAGAGGCGTTAGTAACAGTCAGTATACTCTGTGCTCCGTGTCTGTCAGTACAGGGCTACTTTCATTGTGCCATTGTGTACTGCAATCTCCTTTTCTCTATCGTCCTAGTGGATGCTGGGGTTCCTGAAAGGACCATGGGGAATAGCGGCTCCGCAGGAGACAGGGCACAAAAAGTAAAGCTTTTTCAGATCAGGTGGTGTGCACTGGCTCCTCCCCCTATGACCCTCCTCCAGACTCCAGTTAGATTTTTGTGCCCGGCCGAGAAGGGTGCAATCTAGGTGGCTCTCCTAAAGAGCTGCTTAGAAAAAGTTTAGCTAGGTTTTTTATTTTACAGTGATTCCTGCTGGCAACAGGATCACTGCAGCGAGGGACTGAGGGGAGAAGGAGTCAACTCACCTGCGTGCAGGATGGATTGGCTTCTTGGCTACTGGACATCAAGCTCCAGAGCGACGATCACAGGTACAGCCTGGATGGTCACCGGAGCCGCGCCGCCGGCCCCCTTGCAGATGCTGAAGTCAGAAGAGGTCCAGAATCGGCGGCTGAAGACTCCTGCAGTCTTCTAAAGGTAGCGCACAGCACTGCAGCTGTGCGCCATTTTCCTCTCAGCACACTTCACACGGCAGTCACTGAGGGTGCAGGGCGCTGGGAGGGGGGCGCCCTGGGAGGCAAATGAATACCTATAAAGGCTAAAAATACCTCACATATAGCCCCTAGAGGCTATATGGAGATATTTAACCCCTGCCTGATTTTTCTAAATAGCGGGAGACGAGCCCGCCAGAAAAGGGGCGGGGCCTATCTCCTCAGCACACGGCGCCATTTCCTCTCACAGCTCCGCTGGTCAGGACGGCTCCCAAGTCTCTCCCCTGCACTGCACTACAGAAACAGGGTAAAACAGAGAGGGGGGGGGCAAATTTATGGCGATATTTTGATATAACAAAGCAGCTATAAGGGAGCACTTATTATAAGGCTATCCCTGATATATATATATAGCGCTTTTGGTGTGTGCTGGCAAACTCTCCCTCTGTCTCCCCAAAGGGCTAGTGGGTCCTGTCTTCGTTAGGAGCATTCCCTGTGTGTCTGCTGTGTGTCGGTACGTGTGTGTCGACATGTATGAGGACGATATTGGTGTGGAGGCGGAGCAATTGCCAAATATGAGGATGTCACCCCCTAGGGAGTCGACACCAGAATGGATGCCTTTATTTATGGAACTACGGGATAGTGTCAACACGCTAAAGCAGTCGTTTGACGACATGAGGCGGCCGGACAATCAATTAGTGCCTGTCCAGGCGACTCAAACACCGTCAGGGGCTGTGAAACGCCCTTTGCCTCAGTCGGTCGACACAGACCCAGACGCAGGCACTGACTCCAGTGGTGACGGTGACGATTCAACCGTATTTTCCAGTAGGGCCACACGTTATATGATTTTGGCAATGAAGGAGGCGTTACATTTAGCTGATACTACAGGTACCACTAAACAGGGTATTATGTGGGGTATGAAAAAACTACCTATAGTTTTTCCTGAATCAGAAAAATTAAATGACGTGTGTAATGAAGCGTGGGTTGCCCCTGATAAAAAGCTGATAATTTCAAAGAAATTATTGGCATTATACCCTTTCCCGCCAGAGGTTAGGGAGCGCTGGGAAACACCTCCTAGGGTGGACAAGGCGCTAACACGCTTATCTAAACAAGTGGCGTTACCCTCTCCTGAGACGGCCGCACTTAAAGATCCATCAGATAGGAGGATGGAAAATATCCAAAAAAGTATATACACACATGCAGGTGTTATACTACGACCAGCTGTAGCGACTGCCTGGATGGGCAGTGCTGGGGTAGTTTGGTCAGAGTCCCTGATTGAAAATATTGATACCCTGGACAGGGACAATATTTTACTGTCGTTAGAACAAATAAAGGATGCATTTCTTTATATGCGTGATGCACAGAGGGATATCTGCACACTGGCATCACGGGTAAGTGCTATGTCCATTTCGGCCAGAAGAGCTTTATGGACGCGACAGTGGACAGGCGATGCGGATTCAAAACGGCATATGGAAGTTTTGCCGTATAAAGGGGAGGAGTTATTTGGAGTCGGTCTATCAGATTTGGTGGCCACGGCTACAGCCGGGAAATCCACCTTTCTACCTCAAGTCACTCCCCAACAGAAAAAGGCACCGACTTTTCAACCGCAGCCCTTTCGTTCCTTTAAAAATAAGAGAGCAAAGGGCTATTCATATCTGCCACGAGGCAGAGGTCGAGGGAAGAGACAGCAACACGCAGCTCCTTCCCAGGAACAGAAGCCCTCCCCGGCTTCTACAAAAGCCTCAGCATGACGCTGGGGCTTCTCAAGCGGACTCGGGGACGGTGGGCGGTCGTCTCAAAAATTACAGCGCGCAGTGGGCTCACTCGCAGGTAGATCCCTGGATCCTGCAGATAATATCTCAAGGGTACAGGTTGGAATTAGAGACAGATCCACCTCGCCGTTTCCTGAAGTCTGCTTTACCAACGTCCCCCTCCGAAAGGGAGACGGTTTTGGAAGCCATTCACAAGCTGTACTCTCAGCAGGTGATAGTCAAGGTACCTCTTCTACAACAAGGGAAGGGGTATTATTCCACTCTTTTTGTGGTACCGAAGCCGGATGGCTCGGTAAGGCCTATTCTAAATCTGAAGTCCTTGAACCTGTACATAAAGAAGTTCAAGTTCAAGATGGAGTCACTCAGAGCAGTGATAGCGAACCTGGAAGAGGGGGACTTTATGGTATCCTTGGACATCAAGGATGCGTATCTCCACGTTCCAATTTACCCCTCACACCAGGGGTACCTCAGGTTCGTTGTACAAAACTGTCACTATCAGTTTCAGACGCTGCCGTTCGGATTGTCCACGGCACCTCGGATCTTTACAAAGGTAATGGCCGAGATGATGATTCTTCTTCGAAGAAAAGGCATATTAATTATCCCATACTTGGACGATCTCCTAATAAGGGCGAGGTCCAGAGAACAGCTAGAGATGGGATTAGCACTGTCTCAAGAAGTGCTAAAACAGCACGGGTGGATTCTGAATATTCCAAAATCCCAGTTAATGCCGACAACTCGTCTGCTGTTCCTAGGGATGATTCTGGACACGGTTCAGAAAAAGGTTTTTCTCCCGGAGGAAAAAGCCAAGGAGTTATCCGACCTTGTCAGGAACCTCCTAAAACCAGGAAAGGTGTCTGTACATCAATGCACAAGAGTCCTGGGAAAAATGGTGGCTTCTTACGAAGCAATTCCATTCGGCAGATTCCACGCAAGAATTTTCCAAAGGGATCTGTTGGACAAATGGTCAGGGTCGCATCTTCAGATGCACCTACGGATAACCCTGTCTCCAAGAACAAGGGTGTCTCTTCTGTGGTGGTTGCAGAGTCCTCATCTATTGGAGGGCCGCAGATTCGGCATACAGGATTGGATCCTGGTGACCACGGACGCCAGCCTGAGAGGCTGGGGAGCAGTCACACAAGGAAGAAACTTCCAGGGAGTATGGACGAGCCTGGAAACGTCTCTTCACATAAACATTCTGGAACTAAGAGCAATATACAATGCTCTAAGCCAGGCAGAACCTCTGCTTCAGGGAAAACCGGTGTTGATCCAGTCGGACAACATCACGGCAGTCGCCCATGTGAACAGACAGGGCGGCACAAGAAGCAGGAGTGCAATGGCAGAAGCTGCAAGGATTCTTCGCTGGGCAGAGAATCATGTGATAGCACTGTCAGCAGTGTTCATCCCGGGAGTGGACAACTGGGAAGCAGACTTCCTCAGCAGACACGATCTTCACCCGGGAGAGTGGGGACTTCATCCAGAAGTCTTCCACATGCTGGTAACCCGTTGGGAAAGACCAATGGTGGACATGATGGCGTCTCGCCTCAACAAAAAACTGGACAGGTATTGCGCCAGGTCAAGAGATCCGCAGGCAATAGCTGTGGACGCGCTGGTAACGCCTTGGGTGTACCAGTCGGTGTATGTGTTTCCTCCTCTGCCTCTCATACCAAAAGTATTGAGAATTATACGGCAAAGAGGCGTAAGAACGATACTAGTGGTTCCGGATTGGCCAAGAAGGACTTGGTACCCGGAACTTCAAGAGATGATCACGGAAGATCCGTGGCCTCTACCTCTAAGGAGGGACTTGCTTCAGCAGGGTCCCTGTCTGTTTCAAGACTTACCGCGGCTGCGTTTGACGGCATGGCGGTTGAACGCCGGATCCTAAAGGAAAAAGGCATGCCGGAAGAAGTCATTCCTACTTTGATTAAAGCAAGGAAGGAAGTAACCGTGCAACATTATCACCGAATTTGGCGAAAATATGTTGCGTGGTGCGAAGATCGGAGTGCTCCGACGGAGGAATTTCAACTGGGTCGATTCCTACATTTCCTGCAATCAGGATTGTCTATGGGTCTCAAATTGGGATCTATTAAGGTTCAAATTTCGGCCCTGTCGATTTTCTTTCAAAAAGAATTGGCTTCAGTCCCTGAAGTCCAGACCTTTGTTAAGGGAGTGCTGCATATACAGCCTCCTGTGGTGCCTCCAGTGGCACCGTGGGATCTCAATGTGGTTTTGGACTTTCTAAAATCTCATTGGTTTGAACCACTAAATAAGGTGGATTTGAAATATCTCACTTGGAAAGTGACCATGCTTCTAGCCCTGGCTTCTGCCAGGAGAGTATCAGAATTGGCAGCTTTATCTTACAAAAGCCCATATCTGATTTTCCATTCGGACAGGGCAGAACTGCGGACTCGTCCGCATTTTCTCCCTAAGGTGGTGTCAGCATTTCATCTGAACCAGCCTATTGTAGTGCCTGCGGCTACAAGTGACTTGGAGGACTCCAAGTTACTGGACGTTGTCAGAGCATTAAAAATATATATTGCAAGGACAGCTGGAGTCAGAAAATCTGACTCGTTGTTTATATTGTATGCACCCAACAAGATGGGTGCTCCTGCGTCTAAGCAGACGATTGCTCGTTGGATCTGTAGCACAATCCAACTTGCACATTCTGTGGCAGGCCTGCCACAGCCTAAATCTGTAAAGGCCCACTCCACAAGGAAGGTGGGCTCATCTTGGGCGGCTGCCCGAGGGGTCTCGGCATTACAACTTTGCCGAGCAGCTACGTGGTCAGGGGAGAACACGTTTGTAAAATTTTACAAATTTGATACTCTGGCTAAGGAGGACCTGGAGTTCTCTCATTCGGTGCTGCAGAGTCATCCGCACTCTCCCGCCCGTTTGGGAGCTTTGGTATAATCCCCATGGTCCTTTCAGGAACCCCAGCATCCACTAGGACGATAGAGAAAATAAGATTTTACTTACCGATAAATCTATTTCTCGGAGTCCGTAGTGGATGCTGGGCGCCCATCCCAAGTGCGGATTATCTGCATAAATTGTACATAGTTATTGTTAACTAATTCGGGTTATTGTTGAAGGAAGCCATCTTTCAGAGGCTCCGCTGTTATCATACTGTTAACTGGGTTTAGATCACAGGTTGTACGGTGTGATTGGTGTGGCTGGTATGAGTCTTACCCGGGATTCAAAATCCTCCCTTATTGTGTACGCTCGTCCGGGCACAGTACCTAACTGGAGTCTGGAGGAGGGTCATAGGGGGAGGAGCCAGTGCACACCACCTGATCTGAAAAAGCTTTACTTTTTGTGCCCTGTCTCCTGCGGAGCCGCTATTCCCCATGGTCCTTTCAGGAACCCCAGCATCCACTACGGACTCCGAGAAATAGATTTATCGGTAAGTAAAATCTTATTTTCTATACTCCTCTATCCTGACGTTTCTGATAAATGGACTATATATATTCAAAGCTAAAGTCAGGGACAACGTTACTCCAAATTGACTGCTTGAGATCCAGGTGCTAACGCAGCGACCTCACACACTTTTGGTGGTACTAGTAATCTTTTGAAAAATGTTTACATATGGGTTCATACATTCTATCAATGAAAATATTCGGAATTGAGTAAAACACGCAGCACAACATTGTTATAATGTAATGTAAGCGAACAGCAGTTTATTGATAAACAATAGGTATTGAACAATCGGACGAAAACGGGGCTGTTTCCGGGGATTCTGCTTCACCTGCCGGAGGCAGGCGAGACAAAATCCCTGATAAGCCGCAGCACGCGCCGGCTTATCGGGGCTAATTAGATATCCCCCTTAGGCCCAATAACAACCCATCTGCTCATCTTAGTCTGAACAAAACACACAGGAACAGGCAAAATGTTCTCTTCACATCCTACAACACAAATACATGCAGCCTTATACCGACTGTAATGTACAGTAGGACAAGGGTCATGTGAATTTTAACATTAAACTCACTGGTTACAGTACTGACCCAGCAGAACTAGCTGTGGCTGATTCTTGGGCCCAGTATATTGCTGAACTTACACAAAACTCCACACATTCCTGAGGGGTGAGCAAAGATTCATTAACCTTCTGCCGCCTCTGTATAATTTATCTTTCATCCATCTGGGGGACGCTGCACCGTTACTTGTGGGTTAGAGTGTGTGGTAGTGGAGTTTGGCACAAAACCGATAAAAAACTAACTCCTCCCCCCTCTAACCCCTCCCATCTCCAGCCTGACTAGTCAGTAACTCAGTTTTTGTTTTGTGCCTGTGGAGTACAGACACAGTTTTTTTACCTATGGTTTTTAGTTAGGTTTTTTTATTGTTTTATTTCGTCTGGGGTACCTAGTCCCTGTACACAGGTGACCGGTACTATTAGAGCGGGGTTAGTTAGTAATTTCCCACTCTCGGCTGCCTCTAGAAGTGTCACCATTCTTCACACTGGGGCTCTCTATTTCTCGTGGATTGAAGAGGCACTACTAAGGTACAGAACAGTCACAATCTGACTTTGACAGTATTGGACTGTTCTAGAGGTGTATTGATGTGTTTGTGTGTATATAGTTTCACTGTGCTCTGCGCGCTGCTTCGCTCGTGTGTGTGTCCCCCCAACTCCTCTTCCTCCTCGTTCTCTGGGAAGACTGATGCTCTTTTACAGTAACAGGAGCGAGGTGGAGGGGGTGATTGCTACAGCTTCCCGCTGGCGCCGAGCACTCTGTGTGTTACCGCCGCGGTTAGCCAGCAGGGTCCGTTGACGGAGGGGCAGGACTAGACGTGGCGCTGAAGGGAAGGAGACACTTCCCGCCTTGGTGACCCCGCACACACGTCCTCCCATTCTCTGTGAAGAATTTTCAGCTCCGGGCGCCATCTTCTTCAACGGGAGACGCTGCGCAGCACATACACATGCGCACACACACACACACACACTTTAACTACACAACTCACTCTGCTCGGTTCAGACGGGGATCAGCACAACAGCAAGTATGTTGATAGCTTATATTGTTATTTATACTAAGGCCTATTGTTTAGTGTTGCACTCATTGTAAGAGCAAGGGGCTTCACTGATAGCACTCAAGTTCTTGTGGTTCTAAAAGCACTTTAAGTTTTGGGAACCTTTTTATTAATTCTTAGTTAACTTTTTATGATAAGAATATGGCCAATAAACAGGACAAATCTACTGAAGGGAAGACCGCTTCGGTTGTCTATTTTGCACGGACGTGGGTACTCTCTGTACAACATGCTCTGGTTCACCAGTAGCGGACCAGCAGGGAGGTTCTGTAGATCAGTCTATGCCTCCACGGGTTAAGCACATGATCGATGCCATTTCAGACTTACGTCAATGCCAGTCGGGTGCGGTCCCCAATCAGGCTCCCGAAGAACCACTATGGGCGAAAAATATGGGCAAAAGTCTTTCTGACTTAACTCAGTCCTTGAATAAATTTGTAAACTCTTCAAGCGGTTCGGCTGCTACAAAACGGACACGTCCGTTACCCACCATAACCTTTCCGGGGGAGTAGTTTGATCCTATGAACCCTTCATTGGAGGGAGGTGAAGTCGACCCAGAATGGGAGGATACTTCGACTTGGGAAGAGGAGGAGCTATCTACGAGCTCAGGTGTCAAACTGCTGATAGAGGCCATTCGTCAGACTCTTAACCTCAAGGAGACAGAGGTGGCGGAGACTTCAACTGCCTTTTTCAAAAGACAGAAAAGACAGATTGCTGTTTATCCCTCTTATTCACACTTTGCAGATATCCTGAAGGAAGCCTGGCTTAAGCCGGACTCTCGTTTTCAAGCCCCTAAAAAGTTGAGATTTCTGTATCCCTTCTCGGAGGAGGATACAAGATTTTGGGAGACTGCCCCAAAGGTAGATGCCACCATTACACACTTAGCGAAAGCTACAGTTATTCCCTACATACAGTCGGTGACTTTGAAAGACGCTACGGACAGGAAGATAGAGGCAATCCTTAAATCTATATTTGCTCTATCGGGTTTCTTTGCATACAATTCTTGCTTCTTAAGGCAGTAGATGACTGGCTAGCACAGGTGGTGTCTGGTATGCAATCCGACGATCCGTCTGAAGCTATTCAATTGGCAGAACAAATATCGGAGGCTCTGTCGTCATATGTTGGAGAAGCATTATTGGACTCTGCGGCGTTACAGTCGCGTGTCTCTGCCATGGCCGTAATGGCAAGACGGTCTCTTTGCTTCGGGTCTGGAATGCTGTTTCTGATTCAAAACAGAACCTAACAGTTGTGCCCTTTGAAGGGGAGTTTCTTTTCGGATCAGAACTAAAAAAGATTATTTTGGATACCACTGGTGGTAAGAGTCCCTTTCTTCCGGTTGCCCCTCAAAAACCAAAATCCACAAAGTTTTGGTCCTTTCGTACTCAGGGCAGAGGAAGTTTTTAGTCCTTTTCGGGGTTTTTCCAGATTTCCACAAAGAGTAGCATTCAGAGGCAGAGGAACACAGGCAACTCGTAAAACCGTCCGTTAAGCCTGCCGACAAACATACTGCATAACGCCTCAGGGTCGTCGGGGGGATCACTGGTGATCGGGGCTCGGTTACTACATTTCAAGGACGTATCACCCACCGTCGAAACCCGATCGGTGGGTGATGGGAGTCATATCCAGAGGATATATCTTGGATCTCGAGGAACCAGTCCCACATTGTTTTTTCGTCACCCCTCTCCCGAGCGATCCCTCCAGACGTCAAGCTCTTCTTTAAGCAACAGCCTCCCTTTTGCACAATGGTGTAATCCTTCCCGTTCCCAACCAGCAAAAAGGTCAGGGATTTTACTCGAGTTTTTTCTCATAAAAAAAAACTGGATGGTCCGTTTTGTCCCATTTTAAATCTCAAATGCCTAAATCCGTTTCTCTCTGTCCAGAGATTCAAAATGGAGTCCATCCGTTCAGTCATCTCGGCCATGGAGCCGGAGGAATATTTGGCTTCCATAGACATAAAGGATGCATACCTACATGTTCCCATTTGGAGAGGTCACCAGTGTCTTTTAAGATTTGCAGTCGACCCTTTGCATTTTCGGTTTCAGGCTTCCCTACGGGCTATCCACGGCCCCTCGGGTGTTTACAAAGTTCATGTGACATATAGTGGCAGTTCTACGGTGTCAGGGAGTCAACATTACTCCTTACTTGGACGATCTCCTAATCAAGGCTCCATCAGAGTCGATTCTTCAACAACACTTGCAACTCACGATAAACACTCTGCAGTCATTCGGATGGATAATAAATTTCCCAAAATCGACACTACATCCTTCCCAGAAGATGGTATTTCTGGGATTCTCTGATTCCTGGTGTCGAATAAGAGTTCCAGGATTTACAGTCCAGAATTCAAACACTGTTATAAATACCGAAGGTTTCAGTTCTCAGAGGCATGCAGGTGTTAGGCAAGATGGTTGCGACCTTCGAGGCAGTTCCTTACGCAAGATTTCATGCTCAACCCCTTCAGGCTCAGATTCTTTGCTAGAAATTTGTAGTGGTGTAGCCTGGGTGCACACTTTAAATGGCAAGGTAAGAAGATGCGAAAACCAAAGCAATGTTTTTTCTCTATGGATATGTATATTAAACATAAAACTATAGCAATTCATAAAAAGTCATGATTAATACATAAATTAACAGTGTTAACTTAGATGGCCTATAGTGTAACACTACTGAACTAAAATTTATGGGTATAAGGTGGCATAACCCAAAAGAAACCACCAAGTAATATACAAATCGTACCAAAAAGGAAGTAAAGGAGTCGCAGGTGGAATAAATGGCAGGGTGCTTCCAAACTTCACCATGCTCTGGCTCCTAAGCTTACCAGTAAAGTCCAACTTGGAATTAAGTCCCAAATGGTCCTAGTTGGATAAATGATTTCGATCCTCAAACGGTAGATAGTCAACGCGTTTCGAGATGTAGAATCTCTTCCTCAGGGCTTGATAGTTCTGCTGTGTTCTGGAGATGCTATTTATGTAGTCGTGATGACCAATATGCAAGCACTTCTGGTCTGGAGTTCGCCGGAAGTGCGGGATCGTGAATGACAGAAGGTAAATATAAATGATTTCCACTTGAAGAATAATGGTGGTGTTATTAAATGAATTACTTAAGTTATTGTGAGCCCTACTAGTGGGTTTTCAGTGCCTATATCGTGTTTTAAAGGAAACGGCTGCGCTCCCCGGAAGTGACGATACTCGGAAGTGAATGGACCGGAAGTGGGGCACCCGCGGCTTTCATAACAATATTTCAATATTGGAAGTGGGTCATGATTGTAGTCTGAGGAGGAACATCAATAGTTGTCCTCCCATTGTTTTTAAAGCTGGAGGCTGAGCATAATTATAGTCTTAAGGTGCATAATATTACATCCAGGCTGAAGTGAAGCAAATGCTATAAATTCTTTAAAGTAGATGGTATGCGTTATACATAGAAATTGAAATAAGCTTCTTCACGTTGTTAATTGACGTTCATTGGACAGTCCATTAGCATATATGCATCGTAATCTACATTGAGGCTGTTCCCAGCGAGATAATACTTGGTGGGTGAAAAAGGAGAAGATAATTATAAAATATATATATATATATATATATATATATATATATATATATATATATATATATATATATATATATATATATAAAAAAATAATAATAATAAAATGCAGTTAAACAAACAACAAAGATTGAAACAAATCATAAAAACCATTTGAGTTCGAAATCTTTATTTAATCCCTTTGGGCATAGGGACCGAAGTTTGTACAGAAGTTTAATCTCAGTTTAGGCCAGATTTTTTGTTCAGTGTTCCTGTCTCGCCAAGTTGATTTAATATGTTGGAGGCCCACGAATTTTCTAATGCATTTATAAGAACAGTTATGTTCGGTCTTGAAATGCTCTGATAAATTGTGAGTAAGGAGACCATTCTTTATATTTCGCAGATGTTCCCCCGATCTTGTTTTTAGGGATCTCGATGTTCATCCGATATAATTTTTATATCCGTGTTTATTTATGTATTAAATCATGACTTTTTATGAATTGCTATTGTTTTATGTTTAATATACATATCCATAGAGAAAAAACATTGCTTTGGTTTTTGCATCTTCTTACCTTGCCATTTAAAGTTTGCGCCCAGGCTACACCACTACAAATTTCTAGGAATCTTTTAGGGGCATCTAAGTGAACCCCTTTTGTGTGTATCCAAGGATGCCCATATCTTTTTTAGCGCCGAATAAGTTCCTCAATTCTTGTTACCTTCGATTTTTGAAATTTCCCTAGGAGAAGCTTATAGACTGCATCATGTGGCATCATTTTTCAAGAAGAGATGAAGAACGAAAAGAAGCCTTTAGTATTGATTTTAATAAAGAAGAAATAGACATGATGGATGACAATCTAGAGACTGCTATGCATAGACTAGTGGAATGGCTGATCAAAGAAAATAAATTGTGGTGGGAAGTTGCCACCCTTGAGAAGTATATAGCCGAGCAAGTCATTCCCAAAGGGTTAAGAATTGACAAAAAACCCTCGTTTGATATTGCTTCCGAGGAATTCACCAATGATTGGATAAAAATCCTAAATGATTGCTCTATGAAACTCATCATACTCATCATAAAAGAAAGGAAGAACAAACTAAAAGAAACAAAAGAAAGGATAGATACTTGAAAACTCTGATCACACCTTATAATAAACTTCCATCATACAACGATCTAGAGAAGAAGATCGCGGAAAAGTTGGACCATAATACAAAAGAACTCATAAAGAAAAAACAGAAAAAACTTCAGCGGGATTTCGACTTCTATAAATTTAGCATTACACAATTAAGAAGACGACCTTCTTCAAAAGAAAAACAAGACCAATTAAATAGAGACTATCATAACAGAATGGGATCAAAGAAACAATATCCACAAAAATACAAACCATACCGATTACAACAATCACGATATAATCAAAGTCCAAGAAGACCATCGAGACAAGAATACTTTAGGCGTAAAGAGGAAAACCAAGAATATAGAAGAGACAGGATTGATTATAGATATCGAGACTACAATGCCTATCATCTAACTAACCATTATACTTACCGGGAGATAAGGAGGAATAATGAACATAGGAGAGATAACTATGAAGATCGCACTGATCAACAGTGGAGAAACGCATCAGTCCCAGACGAAAGGACAACACTTGAAAGTCGAAGAACGCAGAACAATGACCGACCAGATGAAAGAACATCAAGAGTGCGCCCTTTTCTAGAAGAAAGAAGAAGCTTAAGACGCCGACGTTAAAACGAAAAGATAAAAATATGAGAAAGACCAAAAGAGGGAAAAGAGCTGGAAAACCATTGCAAAAAAAGAAGAAAAATACATACAAATGCTGGCACTACAAATAATGAAGAAACAGAAAATAAAATAATTTTATAATTTGAGCTCAAGAATTTTGACAATAGGAGTCTTGAAAAAAGGATTGAAATTTGCACCCACTACAAGAACAGATGATGAAACGCGTTGGCGCAGTTGGAGGTGACATCTTGCTGTTTGTGGAGAAGTGATTGCCGCAAAATCCAGAACGCCATTTCCCGGGAGGCTGACTGGTACTTAAGAACTTGCTATAACTAGGACTTTGTTTCCTCTGACCATCTGGTAATTATTCATCTCTACACTCAGTTCAGCTGTGCACCGGCTGCATGTGCTCTGGTTTTTATTGATGGGAGACATGTTTTAGATGTTTTTTATGAAAAAATTGTGATAAAAGAATTAAAACTGTGTTACACGAGATGTTCTATACCTCTTGTTTTTTATGACATTTGACGACCGGAGATCCCGATAAAAAGTGTCCGCTTATCCATAAGGAAATCAGAGGTCTCTCTACACGCCTGAATTCAAGTATTGTAAAGGAATGTACCCTAACATCTAATATATGGGTGTTGCATGATTTTGAATTCTCAGTCTTTGTATTTGGTTATTGTTCAGTTTGTCACTTGGGTTTGGCGCCCAATTACTGTGACCACCTAGTTTTACATATACTTCTGTTTGTTGGGGAGTGGGAGACACCCCTTATTGGTGGATACGGTACAGGCAGCCATTTCTGCGCACTTGAGAGGTGCTCCATTTTTTTATTTCTAGAATTTATTAGAATGCGTAGGAACTGTAGTGAGGACAATATCTGTACATTATAAATTAATAAACTAAAGAGCAACTTCATTTAAAAAGTTTATGATCCAAACATCCTTGAAAAAAATCCAAGAAGATACTATGAATATAGACAGAACATCTCTCATACATAGAAATCATCAGGACAAAAAAAGAAACAAATCATTTACAATGGTCATTTATCACAGGCTATGATTCACAACACAAGAAAATTGAATCCATAATTAAAAAACATTGGCACCTACTATGCAGGGACAATACATTAGGAGACATCATCCCCCAAAAAACAACTTTTATTTACCATAAGGCATCCAACTTAAAGGATAAATTGGTACACAGTGCTCTACCGCAGAAATCCATAAACCACTTTAGAACAAGTGGTTTCTGTAGGTGTGGACTACCGTGCAGACAAATTGGGTCAGAAACATCAAAATTCACAGAAGTAACAGCAAATGGAGTCAATTTCAAGATGAAAGACTTTATCACGTGCCACACCAGTAATGTCATCTACCTTGTCGAGTGCACATGTGGAAAAAATTATATCTGACAAACATCGAGATCCCTAAAAACAAGATTGGGGGAACATCTGCGAAATATAAAGAATGGTCTCCTTACTCAGAATTTACCAGAGCATTTCAAGACCAAACATAACTGTTCTTATAAATTCATTAGAAAATTTGTGGGCCTCCAACATATTAAATCAACTTGGCGAGACAGGAACACTGAAAATATCTGGCCAAAGCTGAGATTAAACTTATGTACAACCTTCAGTTCCTATGCCCAAAGGGATTAAATAAAGATTTCAAACTCAAATGGTTTTTATGATTTGTTTCAATCTTTATTGTTTAACTGCATTTTTTATTATTTTTTTTATATATTTTTTTTTTATAATTATCTTCTCCTTTTTCTTCTTTTTCACCCACTGAGTATTCTCTTGCTGGGAACAGCCTCAATGTGGATTACGATGCATATATGCTAATGGACAGTCCAATGAACGTCAATTAATGACGTGAAGATGCTTATTTCAATTTCTATGTATAACGCATACCATCTATTTTAAAGAATTTATAGCATTTGCTTCACTTCAGTTTGGATGTAATATTATGCACCTTAAGACTATAATTATGCTCCGCCTCCAGCTTTAAAAACAATGGGAGGACAACTATTGATGTTCCTCCTCAGACTACAATCATGCCCCACTTCCGGTATTGAATTACTGTTATGAAAGCTGCGGGTGCCCCACTTCGGGTTGCGTCATTTCCAAGTGCGTCATTTCCGGGTATCGTCACTTCTGGGGAACGCGGCCGTTTCCTTTAAAACACGATATAGGCACTGAAAAACCACCAGTAGGGCTCACAATAACTTAAGTAATTCCTTTAATAACACCACCATTATTCTTCAAGTGGAAATCACTTATATTTACCTTCTGTCATTCACGATCCCGCACTTCAGGTTCTGGCGAACTCCGGACCGGAGGAGCTTGCATATTGGTCATCACGACTACATAAATAGCATCTCCAGGACACAGCAGAACCCTGAATCAAGCCCTGAGGAAGAGATTCTACATCTCGAAAAGCGTTGGTTATCTACCGTTTGAGGATCGCAATCATTTATCCCTCTAGGACCATTTGGGACTCAATTCCGACTTGGACCTCATTGGTAAGCTTAGGAGCTAGAGCAGGGTGAAGTTTGGAAGCACCCTGCCGTTTATTCCACCTGCTGCTCCTTTGCTTCCTTTTTGGTACGATTTGTATATTACATGCTTTTTTATGTTATTCCACCTTATACCCATAAATTTTAATTCAGTAGTGTTACACTATAGGCCATCTAAGTTAAGTATGTATTAAATTTTGACTTTTTATTAATTGCTATTGTTTTATGTTTAATATACATATCCATAGAGAAAAACCATTGCTTTGGTTTTCGCATCTTCTTACCTTGTCATTTAAAGTGCACCCAGGCTACACCACTACAAACTTCTAGGAATCTTTTAGAGGCATCTAAGGGAACCCCTTTTGTGTGTAGCCAAGGCTGCCCATATCTCTTTTAGCGCCCAATAAGTTCCTCAATTCTTGTTACCTCAGATTCTGTGCTGTTGGTCCCGGATGGACCACACATCAACTTACAGTTGTTCCGCTTATCAATACAGACTCTTTAATCGCTCCAGTGGTGGCTTCACAGTCAGTCTAACCAAGGGAGCTCCGTTCGCGATTTGGTCTTGGAGGATGGTCACCACGGACGCCAGCCTCACGGGTTGGGGTGAGGTGTTTCAGACTCATCACTTTCAGGAGCAATCAGGAGTCATTGTTACAGATCAACGTTTTGGAACTGCGAGCGATACGATATGCGCTCATTCAGATACAATCCATGGTCCAGAGTCATCCAGTTCGTGTTCAGTCCGACAACGCCACGGCGGTGGCTTACATAAACAGACAAAGAGGAACTCGAAGTTGGAACGAACCATGAGACATGAACGAGGTAGCTCACATTCTCAAGATGGGCAGAGAAGTGGGTTCCGGCCATTTCCGCAATTCACGTTCCGGGAGTCGACAACTGGGAAGCAGATTTCTTAAGCCGTCACACGGTCCACCCGGGGGAGTGGGAGCTTCACCAGGAAGTGTTTCTCTCTCTAGTCTCTCGGTGTGGAACACCCTACATAGATCTCATGGCGACTCGCATCAACAAAAAGCTTCCTCTTTAAGGGTCGTGCACTCAGGATCCTTAAGCGATTCTGGTCGATGCCTTGGCAGCCCCATGGCAGTTTCAGCTGGGATATGCGTTTCCACCAATCCCGTTGATTCCACGCTTACTTCAACGCATCCGGCGGGAAGGTCTGCCGGTCATTCTGATAGCTCCGGATTGGCTGCGTCGTCAGTGGTACACTCTTCTGCGCGGCATGGTCGTCGTGGAGCCTTATCGTCTCCCTCTACGACCAGACCTTCTCCTTCAAGGACCATGTCACCACCCCGATTTAAATCGGCTGGCTTTGACGGCATGGTTCTTGAATCCAGCATTTTAAGAGCTAAAGGATTATCTCGGCCAGTCGTACAGATTATGATTCAGGCCAGGAAGCTGGTAACTTCTGGAATT
The DNA here is from genome assembly GCF_028390025.1 of Pseudophryne corroboree. NCBI lineage: Eukaryota > Metazoa > Chordata > Amphibia > Anura > Myobatrachidae > Pseudophryne > Pseudophryne corroboree. The sequence continues at coordinate 110,745,908 of NC_086445.1, read as the reverse complement.
TATCACAGGGTGTGGTGCATTTACATTGCTTGGTGTGAAAAATGCGGATTGACACCGGACCTATTTAGGGTGCCTCGTCCTATTGTCATTTCTTCAGGGTGGCCTCACTAAAGGTTTGCGACTTTCTTCACTAAAAGGCCAGGTTTCTGCCTTATCGGACCTTTTTCAAAGAAAATTGGCTCTCATTCCAGAGGTACAGACTATTCTACAGGGTGTTATTCAAATTCAACCACCCTTTGTTCCCCCGGTTCCTCCCTGGAACTTCAATTTAGTCCTTACGGCCCATCAAAAATCTTCGTTTGAACCTTTGGAATCTGTGGAACTACGATTTCTAACGCTCAAAGTTGTTGTTTTCCTTTTGGCCATTGCCTCAGCCAGACGGGTTTCGGAGTTGTCGGCTCTGTCTTGCCTTTGTTGGTTTTTCATGATGACCACGTGGTTTTGCGTACAAAACCTTCTTTCCTTCCGTTTTGTATACTTACCGTAAAATCTGTTTCTCTGATTCCATCTGGGGTACGCTGCGATCCCTCCCGTATGTTTGTCTGGTTTAGTGGTTATATTCTGTTCTATCGCTATTGGCTTGGCTAAACGTTAACTGAGTTACTGACTAGTCAGGCTGGAGATGGGAGGGGTTAGAGGAAGGAGGAGTTAGTTTTTTTGTAGGTTCTTTGCCAAACTCCCCTACCACACACTGTAACCCACAAGTAACGGCGCAGCGTCCCCCAGATAGAATCAGAGAGAGATTTTACGGTAAGTAAACAAAAATCCCTATTTTGGGCAGCTATTCTCATCATGTGACGAGGGGTCCATGGGCTCTTCTGTAGTCAGTGCAGGGGCTTATTATGAAAGGATTCTGCAGTCTGCCTCGGAAGCTTCAGAGTCCTGCTGTGTTTCAGTCCTTGGGTGTGGTCAGACTCCAACTCTCGGGTGTAATGCAATGTTCTGAGAATTCACACCTAGAAGATTTAACATGCTATTTGAGGCAGTACAATTTGCATGGGGATTCATTCGAAAACTGACTTCCCAGCAGACTAGGTGATATTAGTGATGTGCGGTGAGGTAAATGGCTGAGGAGGCACTGGCTAGAACCAGAGCCAGATATACACATAATATATACATGTGGGCATTATTCACATGTGCAGCAGTATATACATGTGGGCATTATACACAGGTGCAGCCGTATATACATGTGGGCATTATACACAGGTGCAGCAGTATATACATGTGGGCATTATACACAGGTGCAGCAGTATATACATGTAGGCAGTATACACAGGTGCAGCAGTATATACAAGTGGGCATTATACACAGGTGCAGCAGTATATACATGTGGGCATTATACACAGGTGCAGCAGTATATACATGTGGGCATTATACACAGGTGCAGCAGTATATACATGTGGGCATTATACACAGGTGCAGCAGTATATACATGTGGGCATTATACACAGGTGCAGCAGTATATACATGTGGGCATTATACACAGGTGCAGGAGTATATACATGTAGGCAGTATATACATGTGGGCATTATACACAGGTGCAGCAGTATATACAAGTGGGCATTATACACAGGTGCAGCAGTATATACATGTGGGCATTATACACAGGTGCAGCAGTATATACATGTGGGCAGTATACACAGGTGCAGCAGTATATACATGTGGGCATTATACACAGGTGCAGCAGTATATACATGTGGGCATTATACACAGGTGCAGCAGTATATACATGTGGGCATTATACACAGGTGCAGCAGTGTATACTGCTGTAAATTTGGTAAATGTTGATCAAAGATGTATGGATAAGGTAGGCGGGGGGGGGGGGGGGGGGGGTCACTGCCTCACCTGTTAAGATGTTTTGCTCCAGAGTTTTGACTATAACAGTGATTACAATATAATTCAAAGAAGATATTTCTAACATATTCTTTGTATATTTCATATCATTTTTATAGTCAAAACTCTGGAGTCTGATTGGAAAGGCTCTGCCCACCGCATGTCACTAGGTAATATGTAGGGTATGAGTTTAATACTTTGTGTATGGATAATTTAGTGACTAAACTACTCTATACTCCAAGGATCCAGTGTCCCACAGTGGATTCAGAGAGAACTTTTTTAATGCAAGTATAAAGTAGTGTATATGTACTGTATTTTCTATTTGCTTTTTCAAGATTACAAAATATAATACGTCCCTTAAATATATCATAGACATGCAATGTACTGTTTGCCTCTTGCTGTGAAATGCTAAATAAAAGATATACAGAAAACGTGACCATGTATTTTCAGTATGGCTGGTACAGAACTATTCAGTGCATTTGGTTTACACTCTATCTTGTAATCTACTTGGCCATTAAGCTTTTAAACATTTCCAAAATTCTCATTTAGTTGTTAAGAATGCTACTGTATATTGCAGTCATATAGTTGGATTGTTGTTACCATATGTTATAGAACTACATCTTGTGAGCTTTTTTAATGATATTACTGTGTTCTAAAGCTCTGGCCTGTGTTTAATTTAAGGTTACAAATCGCTGCTTGTTTGATTTCACGGCACCCAACCAGCCTGCCAGATGGTGAACTGACGCCATTACTGACCGTTCTCCACCAGCTGCTGGCCCAGCAGAGGCGAGGGGAGAGGGCCACATTTGTGCTCAGATGTTTGAAGGAGGTTGCTGTTTGCCAGAGGGAAAAAACTTACATGACTATAACTCCCAAATCAGATCTGCAAAAGCTGTGGACAAAGATCTGGGCTGTTACTTTACGCAGCATTAGCTCTCCGCAAACAGAGGCTGAGAGCTTTGCCTTGTTAGGTGTCATCTTACAAGGAGGTCTAGTGCCGGCTGACAGAGATTTCTGGAAGGTCTTCTCAGGATCTGCTGGCAAACCATCCAGGTAGGTCACATATCGGGTCATTCCTGGTCCGTTTCACTGCCTGAGCCCATACCACTGCTAAAGGCAGCACAAGTATGAAATTAGTATTTTCTCACCCTGTTTATGTCTATAATCTAGTCTTTTGCTGTCACTCCTCTGATTCTGCAAATGGGGTGGTGATTGGTGAGTGAATGATACGGTCACTATTTACTTCTATAGTATATCAGACGCACTACTCCAGGCATGGCCAACCTGTGGCTCTCCAGCTGTTGTGAAACTACACATCCTAGCATACCCTGACACTGTTTTAGCATTCCCTAATAGCAAAACTGTGGTAGGGCATGCTGGGACCTGTAGTTTTACAACAGCTGGAGAGCCACTGGTTGGCCAGAACAGCGATACACTGACAGCTGGAAATTAACCTTTTTGGGTCATTCACTGACGAATAACTTTCAGTATAGAAGCAACGATAGGGGCTGGGAATTATAACACGGAATATGGGTGACGTCTATGCAGGCTCAGAATAAGGGCCATGATACTGAAAGAACTTACTCTGGCAATAGTTACTGAGTTTAGGATAGTTTTATTAAAGTTCTTACTATTTACCACAATTCTCGGGAACGTTGTTCCAAATTTCTTAATTTTTGTAAAAGTGTGTAGTGATGTGACACACAATTGTTTATTGCTGGTATAGGGTATTATTTATGCATGTGACAGAGGTTTCCAAACCTGAATTCCTTGCTTACAGCTCCACAGTCCACTGCTTAAGTCTGGCTCTCACCTCCTGCACTGTGCCGGACCATCTCACTTCAGGCCTGGAACAACCTGTGCATGAGAGCAGTGGGGGCAAAAGGTGGCTGAAGGAAGAGATCATTAAGTGGCTACTCTTCGGCCATCAGGACGACCAGATGGAAGACACAAATGAGCATGCCCCACTCATAAATAGGTGAGCATATTTCCCGTATACCATCATTACAGGATACATGTTCATTAAAGTGGAAGCATTGGATCACAAATCTAACTAGGAGTTAATATTTACTTGTATTTGTTTATTTTTTTTGTGTGAGGTTTTTCAAATAGTATTACATTACTGTAGGTTCTCATTTTGTCTATTTTATCTTTGGGAGGACTAGAGGTGATTACATGCACTAATATTTTGCAAATATAGCTGCAATGCTACCTTTATTCAGTATATTTGTATTTGTAAAGACACATTTATATTGGAACACATAATTAAAGGAGTTTCATCACAGATGACTAGGAAATTGATTATGTAATTTATAGAAACAGTAGTAAGAAGCGAGAGAAACAAAGGATCAAAGGGAAGTGAGGAAGGGGGACATAACAAATGAACAATACAAGACATAAACAGAAGGGCAATGAGGCGTCAGAGCATAGATACAGTACACCAGGCAGTCCACTGCAGTTATACTATTCATCAGTAACAGCCGGCTTCTTCATTGTATCATTTTCTGAGGGTATGGGTCGTTGGATGACACAACTTAGGACGACCACTATTGGTCGACAGGCATTAGGTCGACAGGATCACTAGGTCGACATGGTCATTAGGTCGACATGTACGAGGTCAAAAGGTCGACATGAGGGTTTTTTACTTTTTTTGGTGTCGTTTTCTTCGTAAAGTGACGAGGAACCTCAATTAGTGCACTGTGTCCCCTTGCATGGCTCGCTTCGCTCACCATGTTTCGGGCAAGGTGCCTCGCTGCGCTACCGCTGCACTCGGCACAGATTACCATTCCTAGTTGTAGTCCACGTGGATTGTAAAGTATGAAAAAGTTTAAAAATTGAAAATAAAATGTGAAAAACTCATGTCGACCTTTTGAACTGTCGACCTAGTGACCCTGTCGACCTAGTGACCCTGTCGACCTAATGACTGTCGACCTAAGTGGTGTCGACCTAATGACCGTATCCCTTTTCTGAAGTCTTTCCTTTAGCACACTGGGCTTGAAGTGACCAGTGCAAAACATTAGTCTGCTTCAACCCAGTATCTCAATGCTGAGGCCAGGTGTACGGAATGATTTACATCCAGCACATCCCCTTCTTTTACTAATGGCCCTCGTTAGATACAACAAGCAACAGCGTAGGATGAGGGTTCTCCATTTATTTTACACATTTCATTCTAGCAGATAAAGGGCAAACATTGGCTTAAAGCTTCAAAGGATGGTGAAAGTGGCCATTATCACTATCAACGCGCATTTGCAGCAGCCCTGACCTTGGCTCAAGTGATTCGTCTGATCGCAGTGCTCAACTATTATTACCCCGCGGATTCGCCTACGCACCCAGGACATGCCTTCTCTGCTTCGTCTGCTTGTAAACGCCCAGGTGCCGCCCAGTTACTCCCATTCAGCTGCAACTGGAGATGTCTGATTTCTTAATCAGCCCTGTAATGTCTAATTATTAACTTACTATAGGCGTGCCTGGGATACAAGTACATTTGTATTTCTCTGGCAAGAGCTGACCGTATTATTTGTTGCTTTTTTGCAGAGCATTCTACTTTTGTTCAAATGTATTGTGACTTTGTGGTTTATCTATCTCCGGGGAATGTTTCCCAAGTGTTGACAGAAACATATTAAAATATTCTGCAGGAAAGCAGAACTGCTTACTGAATGCATGTTGACTGCTCACTGTCTGCAGTTGTAAATACAAGTACTGTATGTAACCAGATAACTTATTCCTAGAGTGTCGTTCTCAGACGTTCTTATTTTCCGTTTTGAAGGCTGTGCGCCAGGAACATGGCTCAGAGGTGGCGTGCTCTTATGTACAGAACATGGTGCCTCAGAGGTGGCCGCTAATCGTATCTCTGCTGCATCTTTGTACGCATCGAATGTATGAAAATATGCAAATGACCCAGAAGGTGGGATTTGTACTGAGACCCCCCTGACGGCATCCACCACTTATGTACAAAGTCGCACCATCGAACATCTGACTATGGTCACTCAGAATGTCCAAAGACATTGTCGAACTAAGATGCCGGGGCCATTTTGACTGCTTAAGAAGAGGCAGTAGCAGGCAGAGACAAGCCCACGAAATGGTCGTGACATGCCTCCATTTTTGTAACCATATCCCCTTTACTCCCATCCCCCCTATAAGAGTCACTGTCTGTCAATCTGTCTGTGTCCTTACCCACACTATGGGGTCTGTGTACTAAACCCCTAAGTGGATGCTGGGGACTCCGTAAGGACCATGGGGATTAGCGGCTCCGCAGGAGACTGGGCACAACTAAAGAAAGCTTTAGGACTACCTGGTGTGCACTGGCTCCTCCCACTAAGACCCTCCTCCAGACCTCAGTTAGATTCTTATGCCCGGCAGAGCTGGATGCACACTAGGGGCTCTCCTGAGCTCCTAGAAAGAAAGTATATTTAGGTTTTTTATTTTACAGTGAGATCTGCTGGCAACAGACTCACTGCAGCGAGGGACTAAGGGGAGAAGAAGCGAACCTACCTAACAGGTGGTAGTTTGGGCTTCTTAGGCTACTGGACACCATTAGCTCCAGAGGGATCGACCGCAGGACCCGACCTTGGTGTTCGTTCCCGGAGCCGCGCCGCCGTCCCCCTTACAGAGCCAGAAGCAAGAAGAGGTCCGGAAAATCGGCGGCAGAAGACTTTGGTCTTCACCAAGGTAGCGCACAGCACTGCAGCCATTGCTCCTCATGTACACCTCACACTCCGGTCACTGATGGGTGCAGGGCGCTGGGGGGGGCGCCCTGAGGGCAATATATGACACCTTGGCTGGCAAATCTACATCATATATAGTCCTAGAGGCTATATAGATGTAAAATTACCCCTGCCAGTATTCCAGAAAAAGCGGGAGAAAGTCCGCCGAAAAAGGTGCGGGGCCATCTCCCTCAGCACACTGGCGCCATTTTTTTCTTCACAGTGCAGCTGGAAGACAGCTCCCCAGGCTCTCCCCTGTAGTTTTCAGGCTCAAAGGGTTAAAAAGAGAGGGGGGGCACTAAATTTAGGCGCAATATATGTATACAAGCAGCTATTGGGGGAAAAATCACTCAGTTATAGTGTTAATCCCTGCATTATGTAGCGCTCTGGTGTGTGCTGGCATACTCTCTCTCTGTCCCCCCAAAGGACTTTGTGGGGTCCTGTCCTCAGTCAGAGCATTCCCTGTGTGTGTGCGGTGTGTCGGTACGGCTGTGTCGACATGTTGGATGAGGAAGGTTACGTGGAGGCGGAGCAGAGGCCGATAAATGGGATGTCGCCCCCTGTGGGGCCGACACCAGAGTGGATGGATAGGTGGAAGGTATTAACCGACAATGTCAACTCCTTACATAAAAGGCTGGATGACGTAGCAGCTGTGGGACAGCCGGCTTCTCAGCCCGCGCCTGCCCAGGCGTCTCAAAGGCCATCAGGGGCTCAAAAACGCCCGTTACCTCAGATGGCAGACACAGATGTCGACACGGAGTCTGACTTCAGTGTCGACGAGGTTGAGACATATACACAATCCACTAGGAACATCCGTTACATGATCTCGGCAATGAAAAATGTGTTACGCATTTCTGACATGAAATAAAAGGGGTTTTATTTTTGGGGAGAAAAAGCAGCCAGTGTTTTGTTCCCCCATCAGATGAATGAATGAAGTGTGTAAAGAAGCGTGGGTTCCCCGATAAGAAACTGGTAATTTCTAAACAGTTACTGATGGCGTACCCTTTCCCGCCAGAGGATAGGTCACGCTGGGAGATATCCCCTAGGGTGGATAAGGCGCTCACAAGTTTGTCAAAAAAGGTGGCACTGCCGTCTTAGGATACGGCCACCTTGAAGGAGCCTGCTGATAAAAAGCAGGAGGCTATCCTGAAGTCTGTATATACACACACTCAGGTTCTATACTGAGACCTGCAATTGCCTCAGCAAAATAGTGCTGCTGCAGCGTGGTCTGATACCCTGTCAGATGATATTAATACCCTAGACAGGGATAATATTTTGCTAACATAGAGCATTTTAAAGACGTCGTCTTATATAGGAAGGATGCACAGAGGGATATTTACCGGCTGGCATCCAGAATTAATGCAATGTCCATTTTGCCAGGAGGGTATTAGAAACCCGGCAGTGGACAGGTGATGCTGCCTTTAAAAGGCACATGGAGATTCTGCCTTATAAGGGTGAGGAATTGTTTGGGGATGGTCTCTGGGACCTCGTATCCACAGCAACAGCTGGGAAGAAATTTTTTTACCTCAGGTTTCCTCACAAAAGCCTAAGAAAGCACCGTATTTTCAGGTACAGTCCTTTCGGCTTCAGAAAAGCAAGCGGGTCAAAGGCGCTTCCTTTCTGCACAGAGACAAGGGAAGAAGGAAAAAGCTGCTCCAGGCAGCCAGTTCCCAGGATCAAAAATCTTCCCTCGCTTCCTCTGAGTCCACCGCATGACGCTGGGGCTCCACAGGTGGAGACAGGTGCGGTGGGGGCGCGTCTCGGGAACTTCAGGGACCAGTGGGCTTGCCCACAGGTGGATCCCTAGGTTCTGCAAGTAGTATCACAGAGATACAGGCTGGAGTTCGAGGCGACTCCCCCTCGCTGTTACCTCACATCAGCCTTGCCTGCTGCCCTCGGAGAAAGGTAGTACTGGCGGCAATTCACAAGCTGTACTTCCAGCAGGTGAAATCAAGGTACCCCTCCTTCAACAAGGCCGGGGTTACTATTCCAAAATGTTGTGGTACCGAAACCAGACGGTTCGGTGAGACCCATTCTAAAATTGAAATCCTTGAACACTTATATACGAAGGTTCAAGTTCAAAATGGAATCGCTCAGGGCGATTATTGCAAGCCTGGAGAATTTCAGGGTATCACTGGACATCAAGGATGCTTACCTGCTTGTCCCTATTTACCCTCTTCACCAGGAGTACCTCAAAATTGTGGTACAGGATTGTCATTACCAATTCCAGACGTTGCCGTTGGTCTGACCCGGCACCGAGGGTATTTACCAAGGTAATGGCCGAAGTACTTATCCCGTACTTGGACGATCTCCTTATAAAGGCGAGGTCCAGGGAGCAGTTGTTCGTCGGAGTAGCACTATCTCGGGAAGTGCTACCACAGCACGGCTGGATTCTGAATATTCCAAAGTCGCAGCTGGTTCCTACGGCGCGTCTACTGTTCCTGGGTATGGTTCTGGACACAGAACAGGATAAAAAGGGTTTCTCCCGGAGGAGAAGTCCAAGGAGTTGGCGTCTCTAGACAGAGACCTCCTAATACAAATACAGGTGTCGGTGCATCAATGCTCGCGAGCCTTGGGAAAGATGGTAGCTTCTTACGAAGAAATTCCATTCGCCAGGTCCCATGCAAGGATCTTCCAGTGGGATCTGTGGGACAAGTGGTCCGGGTCGCATCTTCAGATGCATCGGCGGATAACCCTGCGGAAAATCATGTGTTGGCACTGTCAGCAGTGTTCATTCCCGGAGTGGACAACTGAGAAGCAGACTTTCTCAGCAGACACGACCTCCACCCGGGAGAGTGGGGACTTCATCCAGAAGTCTTCCAAATGATTGTACACCGTTGGGAAAGGCCACAGGTGGACATGATGGCGTCCTGCCTCAACAAAAAGCTACAAAGATATTGCGCCAGGTCAAGGGACCCTCAGGCGATAGCTGTGGACGCTCTGGTAACACCGTGGGTGTATCAGTCGGTGTATGTGTTCCCTTCTCTGCCTCTCATACCCAGGGTAATGAGAATAATAAGAAGGAGAGGAGTAAGAACTATACTCATTGTTCCGGGTTGGCCAAGAAGAGCTTGGTACCCAGAACTCCAAGAAATGATCTCAGAGGACCCATGGCCTCTGCCGCTCAGACAGGACCTGCTGCAGCAGGGGGCCTGTCTGTTCCAAGACGTACCGCGGCTGCGTTTGACGGCATGGCGGTTGAACGCCGGATCCTGAAGGAAAAGGGCATTCCGGAGGAAGTTATCCCTACGCTATTTAAAGCTAGGAAAGAAGTGAACGCAAACCATTATCACCGCATATGGCAGAAATATGTTGCGTGCTGTGAGGCCAGTAAGGCCCCAAAAGGAGGAATTTCAGCTAGGTCGATTTCTGCACTTCCTACAAGTCAGAGGTGACTATGGGCCTAAAATTGGGTTCCATTAAGGTCCAGATTTCGGCTCTATCGATTTTCTTCCAAAATAGAACTGGCTTCACTGCCTGAAGTTCAGACTTTTGTTAAGGGAGTGCTGCATAGTCAGCCCCCGTTTGTGCCTCCAGTGGCACCGTGGGATCTCAACGTAGTGTTGGATTTCCTGAAGTCGCATTGAGTTGAGCCACTTAACTCCGTGGAGCTACAATACCTCACGTGGAAAGTGGTCATGCTGTGGGCCTTGGCGTCGGCCAGGCATGTATCAGAATTGGCGGCTTTGTCATGCAAAAGCCCTTATCTGTATTTTATATGGATAAGGCGGAATTGAGGACTCGTTCCCAATTCCTTCCTAAGGTGGTATCAGTTTTTCATGTGAACCAACCTATTGTGGTGCCTGCGGCTACTTGGGACTTGGAGGATTCCAAGTTTCTGGACGTAGTCAGGGCCCTGAAAAATATATGTTTCCAGGACGGCTGGAGTGAGAAAGACTGACTCGCTATTTATCCTGTATGCACCCAACAAGCTGGGTGCTCCTGCTTCTAAGCAGACTATTGCTCGCTGGATCTGTAGCACGATTCAACTTGCACATTCTGCGGCTGGACTGCCGCACCCTAAATCTGTAAAAGCCCATTCCACGAGGAAAGTGGGCTCTTCTTGGGCGGCTGCGCGAGGGGTCTCGGCTTTACAAATTTGCCGAGCTGTTACTTGGTCGGGGTCAAACACTCTTGCAAGAGTCTACAAGTTTGATACCCTGGCTGAGGAGGACCTAGAGTTTGCTCATTCGGTGCTGTAGAGTCATCCGCACTCTCCCGCCCGTTTGGGAGCTTTGGTATAATCCCCATGGTCCTTACGGAGTCCCCAGCATCCACTTAGGGCGTTAGAGAAAATAAGATTTTACTCACCGGTAAATCTATTTCTCGTAGTCCGTAGTGGATGCTGGGCGCCCATCCCAAGTGCGGATTGTCTGCAATACTTGTATATAGTTATTGCCTAACTAAAGGGTTATTGTTGAGCCATCTGTTGAGAGGCTCAGTTATATTTCATACTGTTAACTGGGTATAGTATCACGAGTTATACGGTGTGATTGGTGTGGCTGGTATGAGTCTTACCCGGGATTCAAAATCCTTCCTTATTGTGTCAGCTCTTCCGGGCACAGTATCCTAGCTGAGGTCTGGAGGAGGGTCTTAGTGGGAGGAGCCAGTGCACACCAGGTAGTCCTAAAGCTTTCTTTAGTTGTGCCCAGTCTCCTGCGGAGCCGCTAATCCCCATGGTCCTTACGGAGTCCCCAGCATCCACTACGGACTACGAGAAATAGATTTACCGGTGAGTAAAATCTTATTTTTTTAGTCACATCCTGACATGACAGGAGCTGATTGGCTCGTACTTTATCTCCATCCACTTTATCTCTCTCCAAGTCTTAATACATAGGACCCTATGACTGGTACGCAAGTCCATTGAGACACATGCGCAGTGCGACTCTGAAGCATGCATACACTAAAAACATAGGTCCGCACTTCATCCACCTCTGAATCAGGTGCTAAGGGCCTCATGCCTCAGTGATGTAAATTCTAGTGAATTAGAGGCTACATTTTCATACATATTGATTGATTATAATGGAGCAGCACGGTTGGTGTATTGGTTAGCATTAATGCCTCATAGCACTGAGATCTTGGAATCAATTCCCACCAAAGCCCTGTGTGGAGTTTGTATGTTCTCCCTGTGTTTGCATGGATTACCCCCTTTCTAATTGCATCTCCACTTGCGATTGAAGGGGTGTAACAGTGCTGTAACGTGTGGCTGTCACTCAGGTGTCTTTAAGTGAGGGCGTATTGTCGCAAGATGTGGGCTATACAGTGTTAGATGTGGGCATAGATATGCCTGATTACAGATGGATCCTTTGCACGTGTAGGCTGGCCCAAGTCTACCCTAATAATGAGGAGGAGCACTATCCAACCAAGTGTATGGACAAGTGTTTGATGCGTGCAACAGGCAACTATAAGCATTTACGGCCTGATTCAGAGATGGACACAAATGCAGTTAGTGTGATTTTTTTTCTGCTTCGCAACTGCTGATATCCGCAAGTAAAGCTGCCGCCCAGAAATAAAGAGAGACGCCCACTGGAACTATCGCAACTCACAATTGTGTACACGTTCGCAGACTACATGCAAGAACAGGGAACATCGGGCTTTAAGGGTAGACCTATGAATAAGCAGACTGGACACTGCAGTAGTGACGCAGTCACCATGCTCTGTACATAAGAGCTCGCAGCTGACGGCGGATAGCCCCCAAACAGTCCCTTCCTGTCAGTCACTTTACAAATAAATCGCCATTGTGAGCGGGATCGCAGCAGCACCTTGATGCATGTGCACTGCAATCGTAGCACATGTGCAGTATGAAAATAGTTCACACGCATGGAACATCGGCTTTTTGTCCATCTCTGAATCATGCCCTTAGTTCTGTGCATTTTCACCAATTTGTTTCCGCCCTGCGGCAAGTCCTTTATCTGAACCACTGGATGGGTCAAGTTACCTTTAAATAAACCTTCTTACTTTGAAAGTCCATGGAAACCTGATCCTAGTAATGAGACCTGTTAAAGAGTTTTCTGTGTTTTTATTTCTCTAACGTCCTAAGTGGATGCTGGGGACTCCGTAAGGACCATGGGGAATAGCGGCTCCGCAGGAGACTGGGCACATCTAAAGAAAGCTTTAGGACTATCTGGTGTGCACTGGCTCCTCCCCCTATGACCCTCCTCCAAGCCTCAGTTAGATCTTTGTGCCCGAACGAGAAGGGTGCACACTAGGGGCTCTCCTGAGCTTCTTAGTGAAAGTTTTAGTTTAGGTTTTTTATTTTCAGTGAGACCTGCTGGCAACAGGCTCACTGCATCGAGGGACTAAGGGGAGAAGAAGCGAACTCACCTGCATGCAGAGTGGATTGGGCTTCTTAGGCTACTGGACATTAGCTCCAGAGGGACGATCACAGGCCCAGCCTGGATGGGTCCCAGAGCCGCGCCGCCGGCCCCCTTACAGAGCCAGAAGGCAGAAGAGGTCCGGAAAATCGGCGGCAGAAGACGTCCTGTCTTCAACAAGGTAGCGCACAGCACTGCAGCTGTGCGCCAATGCTCTCAGCACACTTCACACTCCGGTCACTGAGGGTGCAGGGCGCTGGGGGGGGGGCGCCCTGAGACGCAATAAAAAACACCTTGGATGGCAAAAAATGCATCACATATAGCTCCTGGGCTATATGGATGCATTTAACCCCTGCCAGAATACATAGAAAAACGGGAGATAAGGCCGCCGATAAGGGGGCGGAGCCTATCTCCTCAGCACACTGGCGCCATTTTCCCTCACAGCTCCGTTGGAGGGAAGCTCCCTGTCTCTCCCCTGCAGTCACTACACTACAGAAAGGGTTAAAAAAGAGAGGGGGGGCACTAATTACGCGCAGTATTAAAGATACAGCAGCTATAAGGGGAAAAACACTTATATAAGGTTATCCCTGTATATATATATATATATATATATATATATATAGCGCTCTGGTGTGTGCTGGCAAACTCTCCCACTGTCTCCCCAAAGGGCTAGTGGGGTCCTGTCCTCTATCAGAGCATTCCCTGTGTGTGTGCTGTATGTCGGTACGTTTGTGTCGACATGTATGAGGAGAAAAATGATGTGGAGACGGAGCAGATTGCCTGTAATAGTGATGTCACCCCCTAGGGGGTCGACACCTGAGTGGATGAACTGTTGGAAGGAATTACGTGACAGTGTCAGCTCTGTATAAAAGACAGTGGTTGACATGAGACAGCCGGCTACTCAGCTTGTGCCTGTCCAGACGTCTCATAGGCCGTCAGGGGCTCTAAAGCGCCCGTTACCTCAGATGGCAGATATAGACTCCGACACGGATACTGACTCCAGTGTCGACGGTGAAGAGACAAATGTGACTTCCAGTAGGGCCACACGTTACATGATTGAGGCAATGAAAAATGTTTTACACATTTCTGATAATACGAGTACCACCAAAAAGGGGTATTATGTTCGGTGAGGAAAAACTACCTGTAGTTTTCCTGAATCTGAGAAATTAAATGAGGTGTGTGATGATGCGTGGTTTTCCCCCGATAACAACTGATAATTTCTAAAATGTTATTGGCATTATATCCTTTCCCGCCAGAGGTTAGGGTGCGTTGGGAAACACCCCCTAGGGTGGATAAAGCGCTCACACGCTTGTAAGGGCTCTACCCTCTCCTGAGATGGCCGCCCTTAAGGATCCTGCTGATAGAAAGCAGGAGGGTATCCTAAAATGTATTTACACACATACTGGTGTTATACTGCGACCAGCAATCGCCTCAGCCTGGATGTGCAGTGCTGGGTTGGCGTGGTCGGATTCCCTGACTGAAAATATTGATACCCTAGATAGGGACAGTATATTTTTCCCTATAGAGCATTTAAAAGATGCATTTCTATATATGCGTGATGCACAGCGGAATATTTGCCGACTGGCATCAAGTCTAAGTGCGTTGTCCATTTCTACCAGTAGAGGGTTATGGACACGTCAGTGGTCAGGTGATGCGTATTCCAAACGGCATTTGGAAGTATTGCCTTATTAAAGGGAGGAGTTATTTGGGGTCGGTCTTTCAGACCTGGTGGCCACGGCAACAGCTGGGAAATCCACGTTTGTACCCCAGGTCGCCTCTCAACATGAGAAGACGCCGTATTATCAGGCGCAGTCTTTTCGTGGACAAGCGGGCAAAAGGTTCCTCATTTCTGCCCCGTGACAGAGGGAGAGGAAAAAGGCTGCAGAAATCAGCCAGTTCCCAGGAACAGAAACCCTCTCCCGCCTCTGCCAAGCCCTCAGTATGACGCTGGGGCTTTACAAGCAGAATCAGGCACGGTGGGGGGCCCGTCTCAATGAATTTCAGCGCGCAGTGGGCTCACTCGCAAGTAGACCCCTGGATCCTTCAGGTGATATCTCAGGGGTACAAATTAGAATTCGAGACGTCTCCCCCTCGCCGTTTCCTAAAGTCGGCTTTACCGATGTCTCCTTCTGACAGGGAGACAGTTTTGGAAGCCATTCACAAGCTGTATTCCCAGCAGGTGATAATCAAGGTACCCCTCCTGCAACAGGGAACGGGGTATTATTCCACACTGTTGTGGTACCGAAGCCGGACGGCTCGGTGAGACCGATTCTAAATCTAAAATCTTTGAACACTTACATACAGAGGTTCAAATTCAAGATTGAGTCACTCAGAGCAGTGATTGCGAACCTGGAAGAAGGGGACTACATGATGTCTCGGGACATCAAGGATGCTTACCTTCATGTCAAAATTTACCCTTCTCATCAAGGGTACCTCAGGTTTATGGTACAGAACTGTCACTATCAGTTCAGACGCTGCCGTATGGATGGTCCACGGCACCCCGGGTCTTTACCAAGGTAATGGCCGAAATTATGATATTCCTTCGAAGGAAGGGAATTTTAGTTATCCTTTACTTGGACGATTCCCTGATAAGGGTAAGATCCAGGGAACAGTTGGAGGTCGGTGTAGCACTATCTCAGGTAGTGTTGCGGCAGCACGATTGGATTCTCAATATTCCAAAATCGCAGCTGGTTCCGACGACTTGTCTTCTGTTCCTAGGGATGATCCTGGACACAGTCCAAAAAAAAAAAAAAAAAAGGTGTTTCTCCCGGAGAAGAAAGCCAGGGAGTTATCCGAGCTAGTCAGGAACCTCCTAAAACCGAGCCAAGTCTCAGTGCATCAATGCACAAGGGTTCTGGGTAAAATGGTGGCTTCCTACGAAGCAATCCCATTCGGCAGATTCCACGCAAGAACTTTCCAGTGGGACCTGCTGGACAAATGGTCCGGGTCGCATCTTCAGATGCATCAGCGGATAACCCTGTCACCAAGGACAAGGGTGTCCCTCCTGTGGTGGTTGCAGAGTGCTCATCTTCTAGAGGGCCGCAGATTCGGCATTCAGGACTGGGTCCTGGTGACCACGGATGCCAGCCTGCGAGGCTGGGGAGCAGTCACACAGGGAAGGAATATCCAGGGCTTATGGTCAAGTCTGGAGACATCACTTCACATAAATATCCTGAAGCTAAGGGCCATTTACAATGCTCTAAGCTTAGCAAGACCTCTGCTTCAAGGTCAGCCGGTGTTGATCCAGTCGGACAACATCACGGCAGTCACCCACGTAAACAGACAGGGTGGCACAAGAAGCAGGAGGGCAATGGCAGAAGCTGCAAGGATTCTTCGCTGGGCGGAAAATCATGTGATAGCACTGTCAGCAGTATTCATTCCGGGAGTGGACAACTGGGAAGCAGACTTCCTCAGCACGACCTCCACCCGGGAGAGTGGGGACTTCACCCAGAAGTCTTCCACATGATTATAAACCGTTGGGAAAAACTCGACAGGTATTGCGCCAGGTCAAGGGACCCTCAGGCAATAGCTGTAGACGCTCTGGTAACACCGTGGGTGTACCAGTCAGTGTATGTGTTCCCTCCTCTGCCTCTCATACCCAAGGTACTGAGATTGATAAGATGGAGAGGAGTAAGCACTATATTCGTGGCTCCGGATTGGCCAAGAAGGACTTGGTAACCGGAACTTCAAGAGATGCTCACGGAGGATCCGTGGCCTCTACCTCTAAGAAGGGACCTGCTCCAGCAAGGACCCTGTCTGTTCCAAGACTTACCGCGGCTGCGTTTGACGGCATGGCGGTTGAACGCCAGATCCTGAAGGAAAAAAGGCAATCCGGATGAAGTCATCCCTATCCTGATCAAAGCCAGGAAGGATGTAACCGCAAAACATTATCACCGCATTTGGCGAAAATATGTTGCGTGGTGCGAGGCCAGTAAGGCCCGACGGAGGAAATTCAACTGGGTCGATTCCTACATTTCCTGCAAACAGGAGTGTCTATGGGCCTGAAATTGGGGTCCATTAAGGTTCATATTTCGGCCCTGTCAATTTTCTTCCAAAAAGAACTAGCTTCAGTCCCTGAAGTTCAGACGTTTGTAAAAGGGGTACTGCATATACAGCCTCCTTTTGTGCCTCCAGTGGCACTTTGGGATCTCAATGTAGTTTTTGGGTTCCAAAAGTCACATTGGTTTGAACCACTTAAATCTGTGGAGTTAAAATATCTCACATGGAAAGTGGTCATGCTGTTGGCCCTGGCCTGGGCCAGGCGCGTGTCAGAATTGGCGGCTTTATCCTGTAAAAGCCCTTATCTGATTTTCCATTCGGACAGGGCGGAATTGAGGACTCGTCCTCAGTTTCTCCCTAAGGTGGTTTCAGCGTTTCACCTGAACCAACCTATTTGTGGTGCCTGCGGCTACTAGGGACTTGGAGGACTCCAAGTTGCTAGACGTTGTCAGGGCCCTGAAAATATATGTTTCCAGGACGGCTGGAGTCAGGAAAACTGACTCGCTGTTTATCCTGTATGCACCCAACAAGCTGGGTGCTCCTGCTACTAAGCAGACTATTGCTCGTTGGATTTGTAGTACAATTCAGCTTGCACATTCGGTGGCAGGCCTGCCACAGCCAAAAATCTGTAAATGCCCACTCCACAAGGAAGGTGGGCTCATCTTGGGCGGCTGCCCGAGGGGTCTCGGCTTTACAACTTTGCCGAGCAGCTACTTGGTCAGGAGCAAATACGTTTGTAAAATTCTACAAAATTGATACCCTGGCTGAGGAGGACCTGGAGTTCTCTCATTTGGTGCTGCAGAGTCATCCGCACTCTCCCGCCCGTTTGGGAGCTTTGGTATAATCCCCATGGTCCTTACGGAGTCCCCAGCATCCACTTAGGACGTTAGAGAAAATAAGAATTTACTTACCGATAATTCTATTTCTCGTAGTCCGTAGTGGATGCTGGGCGCCCATCCCAAGTGCGGATTGTCTGCAATACTGGTACATAGTTATTGTTACCAAAAAATTGGGTTATTGCTGTAGTGAGCCATCTTTTCTAGAGGCTCCTCTGTTATCATGCTGTTAACTGGGTTCAGATCACAAGTTGTACGGTGTGATTGGTGTGGCTGGTATGAGTCTTACCCGGGATTCAAGATCCTTCCTTATTGTGTACGCTCGTCCGGGCACAGTATCCTAACTGAGGCTTGGAGGAGGGTCATAGGGGGAGGAGCCAGTGCACACCAGATAGTCCTAAAGCTTTCTTTAGATGTGCCCAGTCTCCTGCGGAGCCGCTATTCCCCATGGTCCTTACGGAGTCCCCAGCATCCACTACGGACTACGAGAAATAGAATTATCGGTAAGTACATTCTTATTTTTTATTTAATTTTTTATCTGTGGTAAAACTGAAGTGAATTAAAATCAGTTACACTATAACATATTTGGAAATTTAGGATTGTAGAACCATCTCACTACGTTTTGTTTTTGTTTACAGGTACTTTTCTCACCCTGCCTTCCAGAAAGCTGTAGTGAGCATCACAATGAAGGACTCTGGCGCTGCTATGACTTATTTTGGAAGTCTGGAGTGGTGAGTACGAACAGCCAATATATAGAAATTATTATATTAATACTACATCTACGATCCATTACACTGACATGCGGGGGGACGCCCAGCACAGGGCAAGTCCGCCCCGCATGCCGGGTCCAGCCCCCCGCGCAAACAGGTGAAAGCATCACACGGTGGCGATACTTTCGCACATTGAGGGTAGCCCTCTGCCTGCACAGCCTAGCTGCGAAGGCAGGCGGCTACCCGCCATGTGTCGGGCAAAATGTGCCTGTGACATCATACAGCCACCTCAGCCTGCCCCGCAATGTTCTGGACACTCCTGCGCTGTCTGGACCGCGCCACCCCTTAAACGCCGAGTTGGTGCCCCCTTCCGCCCCACTAATGCCTCTGCTTGTCATTCAGGCAAAGGCAATCGCAGATGTAAGATGCCATTGCATCTCACAGTTTGCGCACACGCAGTACAGCTTCTGCGCGTGTGCACACTTCACAGGGCTTCAGCATGCGAAAGCTGCCGCAGCAGCCTTCCATTCTGAATTAGGCCCATAGGCTGTTGTGGGTTCCTGTCCCATGACTTTTGAACTGTTGAAGCAGCACTTGTAAGGTAAGTGATCCTCTTGCCTGGCATGGTCACATCAGATGCAACCATGCGTGCAAGTGCTCTATCTGACCTGGTCGCACAGGATGCGACCAGTGAGATAGTGAGTGTTAGCAGCGACATGGAAGGGAAACTTACCTCCGCTGCTGCTCTCAGTGAGACCAGAGAGGGTTAAAATTAGGCTGCAGGTAGGGGTCGAGGGTTAGATTACTTGCCTAGCAGGTGTACGGATTCTGCTCGTTTTGATGCCACTGACGGTCTTCTGACCGCCGGCATCCCAAGCGCTGGCATCCCGTACCCTACCCGTATAATCACCTTATGGCTCTGATCAGGTCATCCAGACCAGACTAGTAACGACTTTTGGGATAACCGCAGAAATTATATAGGGATGTATATTCTGGATAAGCGGTGTATATACGGTCTATGAATAATGTTTATCTCTGATCTCTTTCACCATAGTGTTTTTTTCTGTTTCTAGCTCACACCATAGAAAAGCAAGTGAAGAGAACAGTTTCTCCGATACTGAAGAGCTCTTCCTTCTCTCGTCATTTAATGATATTACTGTGCCGACCAGTGTGGCTGCCTCAGGACCTGGCAGGGAGTGCAGCTCCCCGTGTCTGACCGTGCATCAGTGTATCAGGGAGAAGCTGCAGTTGGACCTACTCACTGTTTTTGAACAGCTGCATGACGGCTACTCCCCTGAGGTACTGGAGACTCGTACTAACCAACTGGGTCACGTTCGTTTTAACATGTGATCATTTTATGCCGCACTGTTACTGGCCAGTATGGTAACAATTTTTTAATATAATTTAATGAACGCTCGATTGCGAGATTTCTCCATGAGTAGACATAACACCCATGTAAGGCTGTTGTAGAAGACCAGAATGATGACGTCTAGCTGTGTGTGGTGTGAGCCCTCCTGGACCCGAAGGGCAGATGTGCACTGCACACTCTGCCCCCATACGCCACTGCATACTTTCTCATCAGTCTCACTGGATTCAGTATGATATACCGGTGGACGTCAGTATACCGATAGCGGCATCCCAGCCACCAGTGGGGCCAGCGCTAGAAAGCCCCTTGTGGGCTCGCTCCGCTGTGGGCACGGTGGCTCGCTGTGCTCGCCACAGGTTATATTCTCCCTCTATGGGTGTCGTGGACACCTACAGAGGGAGATTAGCCTGTGTCACCGGGATTCTGACGTCAGCATTTCACCGCTTGTCGGGATTCCTTCATCTGTTTTGTTCTCTCCGGGATCCCAACTGGCCGTATACTAACCACTTCCCATTTCACTGCTTATTTCTCACTGTTATGTCTTATGTAGGGTACATAGTAGATTAGACCGATTGATATAATGACTTCGGTAAGCATACACACTTACCAATCGGGCGCAGAAAATGTGCAGTCCGACAAACCATTTAAATGTGTCTGCTCACTTCTGATGTTGTTTGCAGTGGTTCCTGCAGCCAGCATACTGTACATGCGCTCGTGGTGTTGTTTATCTGTAACCTATATCGCATCTGCTGTGCAGCATGGCCAATGCAAGATTTCTGAGAAGGATGCCATTCACAGATGTATTGTGTGCACACAGGCAGATGGCTGCTACGATATATCGTTCGTTGGCTGTACGAACAACATATTGCCTAGTGTGTACCCAGCATAAGTCCGCATATAAGGGCTGATAAAGAGTGTTTTGGTTTCCACGCAGTTTCCCAATGCTTGGCGGACTGTGCATGTGTAGGAGACCCAGTGTGCATGTGCCTCCATACAGCAGATACGTCAGTCACAGTGCCTCATAATCCTCAGCATGATTACCGTGCTGCTGGTGTTTGTGGGCGGCGATGGGGAGCGTTGCAGAAAACGGGGGGACTGCTCTGTCTTCTTGGCGTGTCAAAGCCAGAGGCTTAGTCCTCAGACACAGCTTCACTAGGGGCATCGTTTTGCAAAAGATGCCACCTGCGACGTTATGCTATACACTCAGATCTGATGCGATTCAGCATAGCGATGCATGGCGTGTATCGAACCACCCTGGATTGTGTGGGGGTTGAGGTGCCAGAAGGTACACTATTGAAAAACAAAAGTAGTAATAAAATTAAAATACTTCCTAGAATCTCTGTTTGTTTATTCCAAAGGCACTAGATAAACAAACCTGAATTGCAGGTGGAGAATGGATGAAAGGTTAAAGGGGGAGGGGGGGTTCATACTTTTTCCTCAATTGTGTGTGTTCGATCTCTTATAGTGTACTAGGTAATAAGGATTAGTGCTTTGCGGTAGCTAAGCCACAAAATCCGTGGCATGCTACACAGGGCTGTTTGGCACAATTTGCATATAGGTGTATTTGGACATATCTGTATAATGATTTTATATTACTATTGATATACTGTATTTTCATATTACACTTTGATCTCTATACCTGTGTTTTTCTTAATTTAAATAGGGCTGGTTTAACAATTACACGTTAGTATTTATATACCAGTACGTGCAATGTAAATCTTGTTACTGTATGGATGATTTGTTTTTTGTTTGTTTTTGTTCTTTCCTGAAGACCACACCTGCTGATAGCCTGGTCCGATGTGCAAGCCTGTTGACTGGAGTACTGGCCTGTTACTGCCATGCTGAGGTCATCAGTGTAGAGGATGCTGTCAAAGATGCTCTATTCCAAAAAGCAAAGGTGAGTGCTGCAGTCACTTACCTACAGTAGGTTTCACCCTTTCCTTTAAGCTCTCTACAGGGAAAAGGCATAAGTGCATTGTTTTTCACAATATACTTTTTGCACAGTTTGCTGCAGGATCCCAATCGTGCCACGTTTTTGTTTTACAGATGCTGATGCAGTGTGCCAGTGAGAGCACTTCATTCTTAAAGGGAAAACTAAATGAGGATTCTAGAATTGTCTCGTTGGAAACATTAATATCCCAGTGTCTGAGCTGTGTGTGTAACTGTACAAAGGTAATTTGTCACGTTTCATTTCTAGTGTATCACAAGGGTTTTATAGGCCCAGGTATACTCGCCTTAATTCTTCTACAGTCTACAGTATGTGTTATTCGATAGTACACTGCCAGCAGTAATGAGCACAGTCTTCCCTGACCACTGGAGATAGCGGTGGGCAAGCTGGATCGTGTAGTTAATAACAATTCAAGTACTTAATGTTTAGCATTTTAGTTTGACTTATTCAGTTCACTTCTGGGTGGAATTTTCCTTTAATTGC
The DNA here is from genome assembly GCF_028390025.1 of Pseudophryne corroboree. NCBI lineage: Eukaryota > Metazoa > Chordata > Amphibia > Anura > Myobatrachidae > Pseudophryne > Pseudophryne corroboree. The sequence continues at coordinate 110,723,716 of NC_086445.1, read as the reverse complement.
TAGCACAGTGGACTGGACCAGTCACTACTTTACTTTACCTGACTCCAGCAAAAACGGAAATATTTGCACAATATTCAAATGTGGTTGCAGTTCCCACTTTGAGCGCCATTCTCTTGATTGATTGATAAATGTCCACTTTTTTCAATCATATATTTTTTGCTTTATTGGTACTTTGAAATTTGTGAAATAAAATTGCACCTGCTAAATAAGGCAAATTGAGGCACAGAAATGAGTTTTCTAAGTGAGTGACTGCTGTGTTCTCTTTGTAGACTGGTCCAGCTGGGTTCTTCACAGATCTGTTCCTTCGCCTTATTACACAGAGGATGCTAACTGATTTGTATGACATTTGTAGACACTTGGTAAGTTAATGAAAAGATTCTAGTATACAGTATTTTTGGTTTAAAGAGAAGCATTCAGGAACGGAACATGCAATTACTTGGTCCCGCAGAAAAATTTGGAGGAGGCTCTGGCAGTTATGGTCCACCCTCCTGAGGTCAGTGCTCTTCTGAGAATGCGTGGGGGCCAGTGCCTGCAGTTTAACCCCAAGAGGGGTTGGGATTTGCTTCCCTGACCTGCAGGCCCCTGCAGTGGTCGTAGTTGTTTAGTGCAACTGAAAATAAGAGCGATGAATTGTATATCCTAAGATGGGTTTGTTATGTAATATCGGCGGTCTGGATGCTGGTGGTCACCTGACTGACAGCGGCATCCCGACACCGGACGGGGTAAGTATTTTAACCCTCCCCCAACCCTCCAGGGGTAGCAGCGATGGCAAACCCTCTGGGGGTAGCGACTACGACTAAACCTCAGGAAGGGAGGGGGGCATCCCTCCCCCCCCCACCCCCACCATGTAAATCTGGCTTCAGAATCATGGTACCCGAGAAAACTTTATTTAATTTTACACACTTTATTAATTGCTTTAGTGAATAGGAAGATGGTGTGACAATGCAATCTATAGTTACAAACTTGTAGATCATGTTATTAGTAAGCTGTACTTTGGCTCTGAATCAGGCCCATAGTCCTCCTCTGTATTTCATGTGATATACAGGTGACCTGTTTTGTAGTTCAGAGTAATGGAGATTCCAATAGATGGTATGGGTTTCACAAATCACTGGAACAAATTTTAACTTACAGATGTGTCCTCATACATCTAGCCTCAATACGCCACACAACGTGAGATGCCTGGCGTGAGTGAGCCGCCAGGTCCTGATGTAAAAAATGCATCTTAATTGCAACGCAGTTCAGCTAGGACGCTCCAGAGGACTCTGCTGATTAATCTGATATGCAACACTTGTATATCTGTGTGCAACTGAGTCTGTATACAGAGCACAGTGGTACTTGGACTGGGAAACGGCTGCGACCACTGCATCGTACAGATGTGTCCTCACTCATCTTTGCTCAAAAGAACAGCATGGTGTGGCGTGGCAACACGCACTGCCACAATTCTTTTGTCTGCTATTAATCGTGCGCACGCACCCGTGAACGCTGCCACAAAAGCTAACAACAACGGGTAGCAGGAGCTTATCATCCTGCTACCTGAGCCCATACATCCCCGCTGAGTCCCCCTCCATGGCAGCAGGAGCGTCCTCTTCCCGCTACCTGCGTGCGCTTAGCGACTTTCTGGTGTTACCTGCCGGAGCATGCGTATTCACGCTCCCGAGAATTCCACAATATGCTGGAATTTTTTTGCCTGCGATGCGTTTGCATTGCAGGCAAAGATGTATAAGGACACATCTATAGCACTTCCTATACAGATTTAGAGACTCTGCTGCACGCAGATACTGTAACTACAGTTGGTTTCTTGCTAGATTTCTCACCATGCTAAATTTCATCAGGAGGTTGCTGCACTGTTCTGGAGAATAATCTGTTTTGTAAATAAGTAGTCATGATGCGTTGTCCAGTACATTTTAGATCTATCAGCTACCCCATTTTGCTCTGGTGCAGGGGCGTAACTATGTATGTGCAATTGGTGCCTTTGTACGGAGAGCGGGGCTCTGTGTACAGCACAGTCATTGCTCCCATGGCCCTTACTGTTAGCTAGCAGGAAGCCTGTAACAGCACCCTGCAGCCGGTATCGCCGGAGCAGTGCCGCACATAGCGTTATTTGGACACTAACTGCAGTGGGGTGTAGTATGGCTGACCAGCAGTCAGGAGACCGCCGGTCAGCTTACCGACGCCGGGATCCCGGTGGGGAGGGGCGGGTGCAGCAAGCCCCTTGCGGGCTCGGTGGCGACCTGCGGTCGCCACGTGTTCTATTCCCACTCTGTGGGTGTCGTGGACACCCACAAGTGGAAATAGTCCCTGTTGGTCGGCATGCCGACCATCGGGATAGTGAGGGGTCGGGATGGTGGAGGAGGTCATGTGACTGTCGGTCTCCCGACCGCCGTTCACATGAATACCACCCACTGCAGTGTATACAGCTGTGTGGGCCATCTTCTAGCCACTCAACGCACTGCTGTGCTTCCAGGTCCTGGCAGACCCCAACCTCCTATGCATTGATGTCATGCTCAAGGGGGGCAGGACCGACACAGGGAGCATTAGAGCCCAGTTACATCTCTGCTCTGATATATTTCTCTCTGCCAAGCTTTACTAGGAAATTCTCTGTTTTCATTTCCATTGTCACTGCGGAATGTGAGTGGATTTCTTTGAAACATATTACTCACCATTGTTATATTGGGGGTCATTGAGACTCGAACACAGCAGCTCCATTCGGTGGTCTGCACGACCCTTCACCTTGCGGCCGCATCTGCAGGGTGATTGACAGTGGCGGCCATCGTTGGGGCGGCGACGCTGCATTCCACTGGCAGTGTGAGCTGAACGGGGGCACGCCGGGATCATTTTTTAGGCGCCCTTTGTGGCGTCACACACAGCAGCTCCAGTAGAAAAAAAAAAATGGCTGTGGAGCGCCTTACAGCGCAGCCAGGCGTTTAGCTGACAGACTGGTCTCTAGTGACTGGTCTCTGTTAACAGGACTATTGCACTCTGTCTGGGATGCCTGGTTACATAACCCATTGCAGAATATGCTTCATGATCAGCCATCAAGCACACTGAGAAGCTTTATGCAGAATACCTTTTGTAAGCAGTGCCGTTTCAGCAAACAGACATTACTTCACTTGCACAACTAAAGCTGGGCATACACTATACAATTATCTGGCAGATAATCTGTGGTTGGAATGAAAACCTGGTAATGGATGAGAGCAACGGACAATCAACCATTTGCTCCCAAACACTGGAAATTGGACAAAACCTGTCATTTATACAAATTGGTAAAATCACGGACAGGTTTTGCCCATTTTCCAGTGTTTGGGAGCAAATGGTCGCTTGTCAGTTGCTGGCATCCATAAAGCTTAATATGGATGAGTCCAGATTCAAGAACATTCTACAGTAGAGATTATTACAGCACAGACATTAAAACCGTAAGATACTTGCAGCACCTGCTGTCCCTCCAGTGTAACTTCTCAACTGCTATTCAGCCTGGGGCTGTTGGCAGAGCTCCCAACTGTACCACATTTGATCCCATCCAAGGGTCGCAAGGGGGGTGGTGGTAGCTGACGGAAAACATAGGTACCGCTACTCTGCATGAGCGGGGTGTGAATAGATGCTGTGCAATGCTTACGGCATCTATACACATTGTATGAGAAAGCCTGGGGGCAGCCAAGCATCTCTAATACCCCTTTCTCTTACGTCCTAGAGGATGCTGGGGACTCCGTAAGGACCATGGGGATAGACTGGCTCCGCAGGAGACATGGGCACTAAGAAAGAACTTTAGGTATGGGTGTGCACTGGCTCCTCCCTCTATGCCCCTCCTCCAGACCTCAGTTTATTACTGTGCCCAGAGGAGACTGGGTGCATTACAGGGAGCTCTCCTGAGTTTTCCTGAAAAGAAAGTATTTGTTAGTTTTTTTGTTTTCAGGGAGCCTGCTGGCAACAGACTCCCTCAGCGAGGGACTGAGGGGAGAGAAACAGACCTACTTTAAGTTAGGCTCTGTTTCTTAGGCTACTGGACACCATTAGCTCCAGAGGGAACGGAACGCAGGTCTCACCCCGCAGTTCGTCCCAGAGCCGCGCCGCCGTCCTCCTTGCAGAGCCGGAAGACAGAAGCCGGGTGAGTATGTGAAGAAAGAAGACTTCAAAGGCGGTAGAAGACTTCAGATCTTCACTGAGGTAACGCACAGCGGTAGTGCTGTGTACCATTGCTCCCACACAGCACACACAAACGGCAGTCACTGTAAGGGTGCAGGGCGCAGGGGGGGCTCCCTGGGCAACAATATGGACCTCCAAAGGTGGCAATAAACTTATATACAGGCTGGGCGCTGTATATAAGAGATCCCCCGCCATATTTTGAATTTTTAAGCGGGACCGAAGCCTGCCGCTGAGGGGGCGGAGCTTGTTCCTCAGCAATCACCAGCGCCATTTTCTCCACAGCACACCGGACTCTCCCCTGCTTACACTGTGAAAGAAGGTTTTAAAGAAGGGGGGGAAGGGCACATAATTTGGCGCAAATAGATAATTACAGCGCTACTTGGGTAAACATATAGTGTGTTTTTTCCTGGGTCGTTAGCGCTGGGTGTGTGCTGGCATACTCTCTCTCTATCTCTCCAAAGGGCCTTTGTGGGGGAACTGTCTTCAGATAAGAGGTTTCCCTGAGTGTGTGGTGTGTCGGTACGCGTGTGTCGGCATGTCTGAGGTAGAAGGCTTTCCTAGTGAGGAGGTGGAGCAAATGAATGTGGTGTCTCCGTCGGCAACACCGACACCTGACTGGGTGGATATGTGGAATGTTTTAAGTGCTAATGTAAATTTATTGCACAAAAGGTTGGACAAAGCTGAGTCCAGGAATTATGCAGAGTCAGGCCCTGCCTGCCCCTATGTCGCAGGGACCCTCGGGGTCTCAAAAGCGCCCACTATCCCAAATAGTAGACACTAATACCGACACGGATTCTGACTCCAGTGTCGACTACAATGATGCAAAGTTACAGCCAAAATTGGCAAAAAGTATTCAATATATGATTATTGCAATAAAGGATGTTTTGCATATCACAGAGGAACCCCCTGTCCCTGACACGAGGGTACACATGTATAAGGAAAAGAAACCTGAGGTAACCTTTACCCCTTCTCATGAGCTGAACGAGTTATTTGAAAAGGCTTGGGAATCTCCAGACAAGAAACTGCAGATTCCCAAAAGGATTCTTATGACGTACCCTTTCCCGACTAAGGACAGGATATGGTGGGAATCCTCCCCGAGGGTAGACAAAGCGTTGACACGCTTATCCAAAAAGGTAGCACTGCCATCCCAAGATACGGCTACCCTCAGGGATCCTGTTGATCGCAAGCAGGAGGCTACATTAAAGTCCATTTACACACACTCTGGTACCTTACTCAGACCGGCGATAGCGTCGGCTTGGGTTTGTAGCGCTGTAGCAGCGTGGACAGATACCTTATCTGCGGAATTGGATACCCTGGATAAAGATACCATTTTATTAACCCTGGGTCATATTAAAGATGCTGCCTTATATATGAGGGATGCTCAAAGAGACATTGGCCTACTGGGTTCTAGAGTCAACGCTATGTCGATTTCTGCTAGACGAGTCCTATGGACCCGACAATGGACAGGTGATGCCGACTCAAAGAGGCATATGGAGGTTTTACCTTACAGGGGTGAGGAATTGTTTGGGGAAGGTCTCTCGGACCTGGTCTCCACTGCTACGGCAGGTAAATCAAATTTTTTGCCTTATATTCCCTCACAGCCTAAGAAAGCGCCACATTATCAAATGCAGTCCTTTCAGTCAAATAAAAAGAAGAGAGCACGAGGATTGTCCTTTCTTGCCAGAGGTAAGGGCAGAGGGAAAAAGCTGCCATCCACAGCTAGTTCCCAGGAGCAGAAGTCCTCCCCGGCCTCTACAAAATCCACCGCATGACGCTGGGGATCCGCTGAGGGAGTCCGCCCCAGTGGGGGCACGTCTTCGACTTTCCAGCCACATCTGGGTTCACTCACAGGTGGATCCCTGGGCAATAGAGATTGTTTCCCAGGGTTAAAAGCTGTAATTCGAAGAGGTGCCTCCTCGCCGGTTTTTCTAATCGGCCTTACCAGCTTCTCCCCCAGAAAGGGAGATAGTCTTAAATGCAATTCAAAAATTGTGTCTTCAACAGGTGGTGATCAAAGTTCCCCTGCTTCAACAAGAGAGGGGGTATTACTCAACCCTATTTGTAGTCCCGAAACCGGACGTTTCGGTCAGACCCATTTTAAATTTAAAATCCTTGAACCTATACTTGAAAAGGTTAAAGTTCAAGATGGAATCGCTCAGAGCGGTCATCGCCAGCCTAGAAGGGGGGGGATTATATGGTGTCCCTGGACATAAAGGATGCATACCTTCATGTTCCCATATATCCACCTCATCAGGCGTACCTGAGATTTGCGGTACAGGATTGTCATAACCAATTTCAGACGTTGCCGTTTGGGCTTTCCACGGCCCCGAGGATTTTCACCAAGGTAATGGCGGAAATGATGGTGCTCCTGCGCAAACAGGGGGTCACAATTATCCCATACTTGGACGATCTCCTAATAAAAGCGAGATCACGAGAGCAGTTGTTGAACAGCGTGTCACTTTCACTGGAGGTGTTACAGCAACACGGCTGGATTCTCAATATTCCGAAGTCACAGTTCGTTCCTACGACCCGTTTGACCTTCTTAGGCATGATTCTGGATACGGACCAGAAAAGGGTTTATCTTCCGATAGAAAAGGCCCAGAAACTCATGACTCTGGTCAGGGACCTATTGAAGCCAAAACGGGTGTCGGTGCATCACTGCACTCGAGTCCTGGGAAAGATGGTGGCATCTTACGAGGCCATTCCTTTCGGCAGGTTCCATGCGAGGACCTTCCAATGGGACCTACTGGACAAGTGGTCCGGGTCACATCTACAGATTCATCAGTATCTCTCCTGTGGTGGCTGCAGAGTGTTCACCTTCTGGAGGGTCGCAGATTCGGCATTTAGGACTGGGTTTTGGAGACCACGGACGCGAGCCTCCGAGGTTGGGGAGCAGTCACACAGGGAAGAAACTTCCAAGGTCTTTGGTCAAGTCAAGAGACTTGTCTCCACATCAACGTCCTGGAACTGAGGGCCATATACAACGCCCTTCGTCAAGCGGAGACTTTGCTTCGCGACCTACCGGTTCTGATCCAGTCAGACAACATCACTGCAGTAGCTCATGTAAACCGCCAAGGCGGCACAAGGAGCAGAGTGGCTATGGCGGAAGCCACCAGGATTCTTCCCTGGGCGGAAAATCATGTAGGCGGACTGTCAGCAGTGTTCATTCCGGGAGTGGACAACTGGGAAGCAGACTTCCTCAGCAGACACGATCTACATCCAGGAGAGTAGGGACTTCATCAGGAAGTCTTCGCACAGATTGCAAGTCAGTGGGGCCTGCCCTGTCAGCGTCCGGAGTCTTACCGGTACGCTGGGGCCACGGGGCTGGCTTCCTTGGCGTTGTGCGGGCGGCGGCGGGGGTGGGCTGCTGCGCCGGATCCGTGGGCAGCGGAGGTGAGGGGGTCCGCTCGTGGCGGCGGGATGCCGCTGCAGCGGGTCGCTCTTGCTGGGCCGTTGCTTGGAGACCAGGGGCGGTGAGCAATGTGGCTTTGCAAAAAGGTCTGCATTACTGGGCGCCGCCATGTTGGAGACCAAATTTTAAGCATAGTTCCTGTTTCCTGTTTCTTCCAGCCAATCCAGGGGAAGCTCTCCCTATAAAAGGGGGCTGGGTTAGGACAGGGATGCCAGTGCTTCAAGTTACAACCCTGTTGTAGGTGCTTTAGCCTGTGCTCCCAGGATTCCTGCTGTATCTTGGTTCCTCCTGATCCTGCTTGGTCGGTTCTCTGTTGCTGCTGCAGCCCTGCCGTTTCTTGCCTGCTACTGCCTGTGGAAGCGCTCCTGGAAAACCCGGTCCAGTAAGACTCTTTGGGCACAGTCGGCCCCGGTCTTCTGCCTCGTCTTTCAAGCCACACTCCACAGATCTCCTTCACCCTCCACGCCTTTGTACCACTGACCACAGCCTGCAGATTATTATCTTCAAGCCTCGTTTTCCAAACCACAGTCCACAGTCCTTGTCTCCAGCCACGTTTTCAACTACCATCCACAGTTCCACAGTTCATCATCTACAGTCTCGTCTTTCAAATCACAGTCCGCAGTTCTTCACCTCCAGCCACGTCTTTAACCATTGTGCTTCAGCCTCAGTTCCCTACCTCAGCCCTGTACATAATAAATACTTTCCATTGACTCTCAAACCCCGCCTATGTTCTTCATTGCTCCGTGTCCCATGCGAAGGAACTATATCCAGCCCCCTCATCTGGTTCATTCACAGCCTGCTACCCCCTCGGGCAAATCTCAGCTGCCGGATCCTTAAACCCTGCCAGACGTGACATGCCCCAGATAGACATGATGGCGTCCTGCTTAAACAAAAAACTACAGAAGTATTGCGCCAGGTCAAGAGACCCTCAGGCGGTGGCAGTGGACGCCCTAGTGACACCGTGGGTGTTCCAGTCGGTCTATGTGTTTCCTCCTCTTCCTCTCATCCCCAAGGTGTTGAGAATAATAAGAAAAAGAGGAGTACACACAATTCTCATTGTTCTAGATTGGCCACGAAGGGCCTGGTATCCGGATCTGCAGGAAATGCTCACGGAAGATCCGTGGCCTCTTCCTCTAAGACAGGACCTGCTACAACAGGGGCCCTGTCTGTTCCAAGACTTACCGCGGCTGCGTTTGACGGCATGGCGGTTGAACACCGGATCCTAGCGGAAAAGGGCATTCCGGATGAGGTCATTCCTACTGTGGTAAAGGCTAGGAAGGACGTGACAGCTAAACATTATCACCGAAAGTATGTTTCTTGGTGTGAGGCCAGTAATGCTCCTACAGAGGAATTCCATCTGGGCCGTTTTCTTCAATTCCTACAAACTGGAGTGGATTTGGGCCTAAAATTAGGCTCTCTTAAGGTTCAGGTTTCGGCCCTATCCATTTTCTTTCAGAAGGAATTAGCTTCTCTCCCAGAAGTACAGACTTTTGTGAAGGGAGTGCTGCATATTCAGCCTCCTTTTGTACCTCCGGTGGCGCCTTGGGACCTTAACGTGGTGTTGAGTTTCCTTAAGTCGCACTGGTTTGAACCACTTAAAACAGTGGAATTAAAATTTCTCACTTGGAAAGTGGTTATGTTGTAAGCCTTGGCTTCGGCTAGGCGAGTGTCGGAATTGGCGGCTTTGTCTCATAAAAGCCCCTATCTGGTTTTCCATATGGATAGAGCGGAATTGCGGACCCGTCCTCAATTCTTGCCTAAGGTGATTTCATCTTTTCATATGAACCAACCTATTGTGGTGCCTGTGGCTACGCGAGACTTGGAGGATTCAGAGTCCCTTGATGTGGTCAGGGCTTTTAAAATTTACGTAGCCAGAACGGCTAGGGTCAGGAAAACAGTGGCACTGTTTGTCCTGTATGCTGCCAACAAGGTTGGCGCTCCTGCTTCAAAGCAGACTATTGCTCGCTGGATCTGTAACACGATTCAGCAGGCTCACTCAACGGCTGGATTGCCGTTACCAAGATTAAGGCCCATTCCACTAGGAAGGTGGGCTCTTCTTGGGCGGCTGCCCGAGGGGTCTCGGCGTTGCAATTGTGCCGACCTGCTACTTGGTCGGGTTCAAACACCTTTGCAAAGTTCTACAAGTTTGATACCCTGGCTGAGGAGGATCTCCTGTTTGCTCAGTCGGTGCTGCAGAGTCATCCGCACTCTCCTGCCCGTTTGGGAGCTTTGGTATAATCCCCATGGTCCTTACGGAGTCCCCAGCATCCTCTAGGACGTAAGAGAAAATAAGATTTTAAACCTACCGGTAAATCTTTTTCTCCTAGTCCGTAGAGGATGCTGGACGCCCGTCCCAAGTGCGGACTACTTCTGCAAGACTTGTATATAGTTATTGCTTACATAAGGGTTATGTTACAGTTTTCATCAGTCTCTGTCTGATGCTGTGTTGTTTCATACTGTTAACTGGTTCGTGTATACCCTAGTTATACGGTGTGAATGGTGTGGACTGGTATTAATCTTGCCCTTGGATTAACAAATTCCTTTCCTCGTACTGTCCGTCTCCTCTGGGCACAGTTTCTCTAACTGAGGTCTGGAGGAGGGGCATAGAGGGAGGAGCCAGTGCACACCCATACCTAAAGTTCTTTCTTTGTGCCCATGTCTCCTGCGGAGAATCAATATGCCGGGTTGGTGAGCTCTAGTGTAGAAGGGGGCTCTAGCAAGGGTCGCAGCCGCGTCAGTCTCCCGGCTGCGACCCGTGCTACAAGTGGAAAAGGGGTATTAGAGTGCTGGGCATGCCCCCACAGTGATAAGAATGGGGGTGTTAAAAGGCCATGCCCCCTTGCCATGAAGCTCCACCCCTTTATTGGCCTCCAGGAGTAACATTGTTGGGAGGTATGCTAGGCAAGATTTTGTCTGGTGCCTCCCCATCCTATGTGGGAGCTTTTGCATACATAAAAAAGGGGCCTGGCATTGTGTAACGGGCACGGTCTCACAGAAGAGTTTGGCTTCGTGGTGCTGTGATCCCCTTCCCTCATCTCACACAACCTCAACCTCTTGTGTCTGCTGCCCATGCCCCCAGTCCCTCTCTCCCAGTGAATAGACACAGTGCCACATGCAAGTGAGAGTGGGGATCCCAACTCCCACCACCCCACCTGGGACACATCAGCCCGCGGCTGGGACAGCTTGACAGTGCCTGAAAAACTAGACTGTCCTGCCAAAATTGGGACAGTTGGGAGGTATGCTTATATTCTTTGATGTATTCTGGCCGCCCGCTGCTGTCTTCTGGCTGCTCATCGTCACAGCTCCTCTGCTCTACCTGCCTCATCAGTGCTGGTTAGTGTCATGATGTAACGCATGCGGCACCACAGTGAACGAAAAAAACTTTATTGCACCAGATCTGCCAGTGCACTACAGCTACAGTGGCTGCAATAAAGCTGCAGATCGAAATTGCGAATTAGAATGATGTCCAGCCTGTTCAGATGCCCCTAGAGCCGCCTCTGGGTGTTAGCCTCCAACAAACACAGTGCCTTGACTTGTAAGAAATAAATAAGCAAGTACATCTCTTGTTTTCTCTGACACTGATATGTGACAGTGGACAGTCCAGAAGCAGTTACTCACAGATTGTCAGCAGTTTGTTAGAGTACTAACTCTGTCCTCTAGAGATCTCAGCTGCAATTTCATTCTGCTTCACTGCAGATATATATATATATATATATATATATATATATATATATATATATATATATATACATACACACACACACACAGAGCTCTCTTCCATTTTTTGACTCAAATCACTCTGGGGCAGATTTATTAAGCCTGGTGAAGTGATAAAATGGAAGGTGATAACTTCACCAGGCTTAATAAATCTGCCCCTCTGTTGCTTACTGACACCTTCTTCTTTTTCATGTTGCCTTCTCCTCAGCTGACACTCCCTTCAGCTGCTGACTCTCCCAAAGCTGGGCGGACGTATTCTCATCAGGCTTGCATCTCTCACAGCCAGTGGCGCAGCAGATGGTTATATAGGGAAATGCAGAATCTGTTAGTAACCGTATGCCATATCAAACACAAAGGAAGACTATGTAACTTAAATCTTCAATAAGAACTGTGTAAGGAATGAAATAAACACATATCAGATTGAGACATGGAAGAAAACTACAAGCATTGCTGAAATAACTGTAACCAAAAGGATTATCATAGGAATGTAGTCTAAATACCCCCTCACCCCAATTTAATTTCAGATTTTCATATAAAGGTACCCGATTATTTATCCCATAAGTAATATACTTTGTATTCAGTACCATTTACGTTTCAACTGATAAATAATTTTGTAGATAACAAGCAGTGGGCACACTGCAGAGGCCACAGAAGAAGACTTCATGGACGTAGACACAAGAACGGCTGCAGAAGACCAAGTTGTGGACCTGTTTGATGATGACTCTGCTACTGAGGCTGCAGAAAGCACAGACTACGGGGAGCTGCAGTATGGCACTGGTAGGCAAACAGACCACTAAAGCCAACAGGAAAGGCACAGATATTGCCTTCCTTAAAGTTGTATGTTAGTATTGTTCTCATTACTAATATGGTAAATACAGAGCCGGATTAAGGGGGGTGCCAAGGGGGTCAGTACCCCGGGCCCCCCTGGCAAAAGGGGCTCCCCAGCCGAAGCTGCTCTGCACCGCTCTGGTGCTGCTGTCCCCTCTGCCCTGTATCTGACACTGACCCGTGAGGAGTGGGGAGCGCAAAATCCACACCTCCCTCTCCAGCAGCCGGGAGTCTTCTCCTCCCTGCTGCAGCGTGGAGCCTTAACACTGAATTCTCCTGTTGCCGTTGTCTCAGCCTGGCTTTGTGCTGTGCTGCGCTTGGGGGGGTGAGGAGAAAATAGGGGGGTGGCGGCGTGGCCCAAATGTTTTTGTTTTCAATGCCCGCTGTCCGGTCCTACGGCAGGCATTCGGAGCCCCGCCCCCTTGTAGCTGTATACGGCGATTCGGGGGTCGGATCAGAGGGGGTGGAGCTAATTAGAGATAATTGTTATAGCAACACAATATATTGGCTCCGCCCCCTCCAGGCGACCCGCAAATCACGGCATTTTTTGCCGTGGGGGCGGGGCCTAATGGTGAACTGTGTCCCTGGCTCCCAGCAATATCTCCTGGCTGTGGCATCCATTCCTCACCCCTTTCCTCAGGCTTCAATGTAAGTGTGTGCACAGGTGGTGTTCTATCTGTGTATACTGTATGTATATGTTCTATTAGTGTATATGTATGTGTGTATATTTTCTATGTGTGTGTGTATGTGTTTTATGTGTATGTTATGTATTTGTGAGTATGTGGGTGTATGAGATCTATGTAATGTGTATGTATGTATGTATGTATGTATATATATATATATATATATATATATATATATATATACACATACCAATCGATTGGCCGGCACTCCCTCTCCTTAATCAGCAGCTGTGATGCTCTTTACACTGCTTTCACATAAACCTCCAAAAGTATGTCACTCAGTCTCAGCGGGCTTCTTAATCACAAACGCCAGCTAGTTCAGCAACGTTTCGGGTTTTATTTACCCTTTTGTCGTATATGTGCTGTTTGACAAAGGGTAAATAAAACCCGAAACGTTGCTGAACTAGCTGGCGTTTGTGATATGTGATTAAGAAGCCCGCTGAGTGATATACTTTTGAAGTGTGTAAATAAATATATATATATATATATATATATATATATATATATAGTGGTCGAAGTGGGGCAGTATACGGTGGTATGGTATACCGCCACTTCTTCCACTGACCAGGAAATTAGTAAATTAAAGTGCAGCAGGAGGCGAGGGAAGTGGCCATCCTGCTGCACATGTTGCTCCCCGTCCCTGCGCGGCGGCCGCGGCTGTGTAGAGCACTGTACTAGCTCACAGCCGCTCACCACCAACAGCCACCCACCGCACGCCGTTCACCGCAGCCAGCCACCAGCCGCTCACCGCCGCCAACCACCCGCCGCTCACCCACAACAAATGAGGTAATGTTCCCCTGCTGTCACCTATCTCCCTGTCGTTACCGTCCCTGTCCCTACTGTCACTCTCTCTCCCTGCTGTCACTGTCGTCACTCTCTCTCTCTGTCGTCACTCTCTCTCGCCCTGCTGTCACTGTCGTCACTCTCTCCCTGTCGTTACTCTCTCTCTCTCCCTATCACCACTCTCTCTCCCTGTCGTCACTCTCTCTCTCTCTCTCTCTCTCTCTCTCCCTGTCGTCACACTCTCTCTCTCTGTCGTCACTCTGGCTGTCCCTGCTGTCACAATTTCAGCTCATTCAGTGTGCTACAATGTGAATTTCGGCTCATTCAGTGTGCTATAATGTGAATTTCGACTCATTCAGTGTGCTATAATGTGAATTTCAGCTTATTCAGTGTGCTATAATGTGAATTTCTGCTCATTCAGTGTGCTACAAGGTGAATTTCGGCTCAATCAGTGTGCTACAATGTGAATTTTGGCTCATTCAGTGTGCTATAATGTGAATTTCTGCTCATTCAGTGTGCTATAATGTGAATTTCAGCTCATTCAGTGTGCTATAATGTGAATTTCAGCTCATTCAGTGTGCTATAATGTGAATTTCTGCTCATTCAGTGTGCTACAAGGTGAATTTCGGCTCAATCAGTGTGCTACAATGTGAATTTTGGCTCATTCAGTGTGCTATAATGTGAATTTCGGCTCATTCAGTGTGCTATAATGTGAATTTCGGCTCATTCAGTGTGCTACAATGTGAATTTCGGCTCATTCAGTGTGCTACAAGGTGAATTTCGGCTCATTCAGTGTGCTACAAGGTGAATTTTGGCTCATTCAGTGTGCTACAATGTGAATGTCGGCTCATTCAGTGTGCTACAATGTGAATTTCGGCTCATTCAGTGTGCTACAATGTGAATTTCGTCTCATTCAGTGTGCTACAATGTGAATCTCGGCTCATTCAGTGTGCTACAATGTGAATCTCGGCTCATTCAGTGTGCTACAATGTGAATCTCGGCTCATTCAGTGTGCTATAATGTGAATCTCGGCTCATTCAGTGTGCTATAATGTGAATCTCTGCTCATTCAGTGTGCTACAATGTGAATCTCCGCTTGTACCATGTGCTATAATGTGAAAGGGAGACCAGTACTAGATAGTATAAGGGGTTCTACTACACTGGACATGCCCCCTTTTGTGTGACCGCATAATTGTGTCCTTGACTTTTGCATACCCCCACTTCAAAATTTCCACTTCGACCACTGTATATATATATATATATATATATATATATATATATATATATATATATATATATATATATATATATATATATATACGCGCACACGTACACACACACACACACACACACACATACACTTGTGTGTGCATCAAAGGAAACCCCCTTCCGAATCCTGCTTTTGCCCCTGCGGGGGGTTGTTGTTGCTGGTGGGGGGGCCCCCTGTCTTGGGTGCCCTGGGCCCCCCAAGGGCTTAATCCGGCCCTGGGTAAATATAAACAAAATAATAATCTGTTTAAAGAGAATACAGTACAGATTGAGTATCCCATATCCACATATTCCGAAATACGGAATATTCCGAAATACGGACTTTTTTGAGTGAGAGTGAGATAGTGAAACCTTTGTTTTCTGATGGCTTAATGCACAGAGTTATTAAATATATTGTATTAAATGACCTTCAGGCTGTGTGTATAAGGTGTATATGAAACATAAATGAATTGTGTGAATCTAGACACACTTTGTTTAATGCTCAAAGTTATTAAAAATGTTGGCTAAAATGACCTTCAGGCTGTGTGTATAAGGTGTATATGTAACATAAATGCATTCTGTGCTTAGACTTGGGTACCATCACCATGATATCTCATTATGGTATGCAATTATTCCAAAATACGGAAAAATCTGATATCCAAAATACTTCTGGTCCCAAGCATTTTGGATAAGGGATACTCAACCTGTACTATGAAAAATCTAAAATAGAATATGTTCTAACAGTGTACCAGAAATATTAATTTATTGTTATCCTTTATTTATATGGCGCCACAAGGGATCCGCTGCGCCCAATTACTGAGTACATTAATAAGTAAAACGGGAAAACAGTGACTTACAGTTGAAGACAATATAGGACAAGTACAGGGTACATAAACATATTGTTGCTGCATCAGCAGACACTGAAATAAATATCAGGATGACAGATAACAGTGAGTTTTGATGCTGTCGAAGATGGTTTCAGTAAGAGAAGGAAAAGTACATGAGGGAAGAGGGCCCTTGTGAGAACTTACATTCTAAAAGGGAGGGGTAGACAGACAGGGGTGACACATATGGGGTACACAGCGTGGAACAAAGGGTTAGGATAGGAGTTGGCTGGGTTTGGTGAAGAAGTGGATCTTGAGAGCGCATTTGAATTGTTGTGGAGAGTCTGAGGGGGAGAGGTAGAGAATTCCAAAGAAAGGGTTCAGCATGTAACCAGTAGGCAGAAGAGGCAACATGCATTAGCCGAGCTAAGAGGACAGGTGGGAGTGTAAAGGGAGATAAGGTCATAGATGTATATCGGAGAGGAGCTTGAATTGGATTCAGAAAGGGGATGGTAACCAGTGAAGGGCTTGTAGGAGAGGGAAGGTGACTGTAGTGTGTTTGGTAAGGAAGATGAGTCTGGCTGCAGCATGGAGGATAGATTGGAGTGGAGAGAAGCATTTGTCCGGGATGCCAGATAGGAGGAGATTACAATAGTCCCGTCTGGAGATGACCACTACGTGGATAAGGGTCTTCGTAGCGTCCTGGGTGAGGAATGGTCTGATCCTGGAAATATTTTAGAGCTGAAAATGGCAGGTTTGTGAGAGGTGCTGAATGTGTGGTTTGAAGGAGAGGGAGGAGTCAATTATTACTCTAAGATAGCGCACTTGGGGGCTAGAGGAGATAGTGCCATCAGTAGATAATTAAATTGTGGGAGGTGAGGTTGTGCGGGAGGGTGGGAAGATGATCAGCTCAGTCTTAGACATGTTAAGTTTAAGAAAGCGCTGGGACATCCAAAAAGGGATAGCAGAGAGACAGTTGGAGACACGAGTGGGGAGAGGTCACGGGAGGAAAGGTAGATTTGAGTATCATCAGCATAGAGATGATATTGGAACTCCAAAAGAGCTAAAGAGTTTACCTAAAGAGTAGGGATAGAGAGAGAAAAGGAGAGGATCAACCAGGAAAGGGCAGTATCACGCTGACCAAGGAAGTCAAGGATTTGCAGGAGAGAGTGGTATACCGGGTCAAGAAGAATAAGCAGAGGGTAGTGGCCCCCAGATTTGGCAGCATGGAGGTCATTGCAGACTTTTGTGAGGGCGGTTTCAGTGGAGTGGAGAGGATGGAAGCCAGACAGGAATGGGTCAAGCAGTGAGTGGGAGGAAAAAACGGCAGTAAGGTGGTTGTTTTCAATACGCTCAAGGAATTTGGAGGCAAAAGGGAAGAGAGAGATGGGTTGGTAGTTGCAGAGGGTGTTTGGATCAAGGGTAGGTTTTTTAAGAATAGAGGAGACCAGTGCATGCTTGAAGGCAGATGGGACAGTGCCTAATGGTAGGGGATAGATTGAGGAGGTGGGCAAGAAGGGAACAGGCAGAAGGAGAGAGGTATTAAAGGAGGCAGGAGGGTGTTAGGGTCATGTGAGGAGGTGGTGGGGGTTGAGGAATGGGTGAGTGCCATGACTTCCTCCCCAGGTACTATGAAAAAGATGTCAGAGTTGGTAAGAAGGATGGGGAGGCGTGGTAAGGGAAAGGAAGTGACTGGTTTCTGGTGGGATGTGATGTCCTGATATATGGAGTTTATTGTGGATGTGAAGTAAGTGGCAAAGTCAAGAGCAGAGAGTAGGGATCTTAAACATATATGTAGTCCTTCATGTGTAAAATGGCATTGTGTGAAATGACAAATGATGGACTATTATAGTGTCAGACCTGTGTGTGTCTCTGTAGGTGCTGTGAGCCCTTTGTCAGAGGAGCATCTGACCAAATCAGAGATGGTGCTGTTACAGACCCTGCAATTCCTCTGCTTCTGTGCATCAGCTGACGCCAACCATACTGCCAATTTCAGGCCTTCTGATATAAGGAGGAAACTACTGAATCTCATTGATACGTCGCTGGACATGAGCAAACCTCTACATCTCCATGTGGTGAGATGAGTACTATGAGCTGCTGCCAACCCAGCTAATATTAACTGTCGCTACAGTTGTTTATACTATACTTCTAGTATCAAATGTAAATCTATCAACAGTATCTTGGACTCATCATACGCCGGGTTGCTGTTTTATTGTGCGCATTGTTTCAGTGATTTTCTTTCTCCTGTCTCTCATCTCTTTCCCCTTCACCCCTCCCCCTGCCCTCTATATATCTGTCTTCCCACCCTCTCGGTCTCTCTGTTCATCTATGTCGTCTTCCTGTCTTTCATCTGTGTGTCATCCACCCACCCCATCCTGTCTCTCATCTTCTCATCTCTGTTGTCTTGTCTTTCATCTCTGTGTCATCCGCCCATCCCGTCTCTCTCTCTCGGTCTCATTTTTGTCAACCTCATCGCTCCTTCTCTCTGTATCTCATCTGTGTACAAAATTGATCTAAAGTGAACACTCTCCTTTTAGTACTTTGAAATGCAGTTTTGTTTGTGCAATTTAATTGTATTCTGTATTACTGTTATGAGTGTCTACCGTGATCTTGAGCCTGCTGAAAAAACTTTGCTTCACCTACAGTATAACAGCCCCCTTTCCTGAAACTACTATCATTCAATCAAGGGAACAGGATGCTTCAAAAAGACTCACTGATACTAATTCTATATAGAAAACGAATCAGTTCCTCAGAATAGCACTGGTAAATTGAAATGAAGAGTATGCTAGTGGGTTTTCCAAATAGCACAGGTGCTGTAATTGCACTGTAGAGAAATACTGACCACTGTGATTGTAACCATAAAGATCTATAGAGCATATTACAAATTCAGCTGAGTATATAAACAGATTACAGCAGATATCTATTTCACTTTAAATTAATTATATGTATTGTATTTTATCTCTCCTTGTAGTATTTACAGGTGCTAAATGACCTGCCTGTGAAGGACGTTGCTCTGCCAGTGGATGACATTAATACTTTACTGAAACCTCTGGCGTAAGTCTTATTCCCAGACTGACCTGTTGTTACCTGGTACCTGTCTTGTGTTAACGTCTCACCCTCTGCACCCCTTTAGGGAAGTGTGCTCCTCCTACCGGCGAGACCAGGAGGTGTGCGCTGTGATTCTCACCAGCCTTCTTCCCATCGTGCTGTGCCTGGGGCAGAATCAGGAGGATACTGAAGACACTAGCGATGCTGATGGGCAGCTCCTCAGTGTTATTCAGGCTTTCTGGTAGGAATTACAGAACAGATGATCATCCTGAGGCATGTTTGATTAGTATGTAATCCATATGTAATCTTTGTACCTGACAGGCTTTTAGCAAGGGATGGAAAATACACAGCATTGGTGCGAGTCCCACTTGTGAATTGCATGGAGACACTGATCGAGGTACATCTGAACCTAGAGTAATGTTGTGTGTTAGATGTGAATAATGCCAATCTTTGTCAGGCCGCACCTCTGGGTTTGCTTGGATTGATGCTGTTATAATGCTGGTGCTGAGGAGAATAATCCGCCTCCTTCTCTGTCCCTTCCCACCTCTGATGCTGCCCTGCTCAGTGCTATAAATGCTGGGACGACAGGCCAAGCTCCGTCCGCTGTATGTTAAATATGTTAGGTTTGCAAGCTGACTCTGTCAGAGGGGCCTAGGTCTCCTTGCTTAGCTTTGAAACTAAAGTATGCCTCTGCCCCTACCCGTATGCCTCTGCCCCTACCCGTATGCCTCTGCCCCTACCCGTGTGTACCTCTTCCCCATACCCATGTGTGCCTCTTCCCCATACCCATGTGTGCCTCTGCCCTTACCCCTGGGTGCCTCTGCCCTTACCCCTGGGTGCCTCTGCCCTTACCCCTGGGTGCCTCTGCCCTTACTCGTGGGTGCCTCTGCCCTTACCCGTGGGTGCCTCTGCCCCTGCCCATATGTGCCTCTGTATTTCTCCTGGTATTCCAGAGTTATGCCCGAAAACTATGGATTTTTACATGTCACTCCCTTCCTACCCCCACCCCTAGGGGTGCTTGGGGTGTCTTATCCCCACAGTACTGTTTTCCAGATTGTAAGTCATATACACACACACACACACACACACACACACACACACACACACACACACACACACACACACACACACACACACTCATACACATACACATACACACACACACAAACACGTTTTTATACTGTATATATAGTTTCTCCTGGCAGAGTCCTTTTATCCTCTGCATAGTGGACACATTTACTTATTATAGAGATCATTGATTTCTACATTGAACTGCAGGACCTACTGTACCTTGAAATCGGTATTTCTATTGTTGTTTCCCATGCTTCATTTGGGCAGCACGTTAGGTGTAATGAATAGCATTACTGCCTCACAGCACTGTTGCCATCATGGCCTTAACTGTGGGGAGCTTGTATATTCTCCCCATGCTTGCGTGAGTTTCTTACAGGTTTCCTCCCATAATCCAAATATATACAGGTAGGTTAATTGGCACTTGCAAAAATATACCCTTGTTTGTATATGTGTGTACATGTAGTAGGAAATAAATATACGGAGAACATTTGGCCATACACATTAGTCCCTGTCCCAGTGGAGCTTGGCGGTACAGTGCATCGCCAAGCAGCAACATGAAGGGGGAATACAAAGCATAAGAAGTGGGAAAAACGTAGCATACATTACAAACATTACGCATAGTTCATACTGCACATAGCAATTGTACTATAGATTCGACATATATACATATTATACATGTCAGACTTTTTATATATTGTTCAGCTGGTGGACAGCTAGTGGGAAGAAGCTATTAATGGATCTGGTCGACTTCGCTGGAATGGACCTGTAGCGTCTGCCTGATGGAAGCAGTTCAAACAGTTTGTGACCTGGGTGCTGCATATCTGCCACAATTTTCTCCGCTCGCTTCCTGTCCCTTGACTGGTATAATTACTGGATGGGAGGAAGGTCAGCCCCAACAATCTTTTCAGCTGTCCTCCCCACCCTTTGCAGCCTCCGTCTGTCACTCTCATTGGCGGCTCCACACCAGACTGTAGGAACATAGGACCGATTCTACGATTGGTGTGTAGAAGATGAGCAGCAGCTTCTGCGGGATGTTGAATTTCGTGAGTTGCCTCAGAAAGAACATCCGCTGCTGGGCCTTCTTTACCGCAGTGCTTGTGTTGGGTTCCCATTTAAGGTCTCGGGAATTTTTTGACCCTAGGAATTTGAAGGAGTCGACCCACGAAACCACGCTGTCGGCTATTACCAGTGGTTGCATGACATTGGGTTTCCTTCTGAAGTACACCACCATCTTAACTGTTGTGAGGGGATTTAGGTCAAGGTTGTTCCTGCCGCACCACTGTGTTGGCCGTTCCACTTTGCGTCTGTATGCAGATTCGTCTTCGTCCTTGATTAAGCCAATGACGGTGGTGTCATCTGCAAATTTTATAATTTTTACTGATTGCTCGACCGAGGTGTAGTCGTTGGTATATAGAGAGAAGAGCAGGGGAGAGAGGACACATCCTAGAGGTTCCCCCGTGCTGATCGTGCACTAGACGTGAATGACCGGGCTTTCACCAGCTGTTTCCTTGCTGTCAGGAAGTCGACGATTCAGAAGCATGTTGATTCTGGGACCCCTAAGGAGAGGAGTTTGGCTTGCAGGATACTGGGAACAATTGTGTTGAATGCCGAACTGAAGTCAACAAATAGGACCCTTTCGTAAGAGCCCGGTCGGTCTAAGTGCTGTAGGATGTACTGCAGCCCCAAGTTAACTGCATCCTCGACACTCCTGTTCGCTCAGTATGTGAACTGCAAGGGGTCTATTTGGGTCACTTCTCTCGGGTGGTTCAGCACCAGCCATTCAAATACTTTCATTGCTACAGATGTTAGTGCAATCGGCTTGTAGTCGTTTAGGTCTTTTGCAGCTGCGCTCTTTGGAACCGGTATGATTGTTGGACATTTAAAGCAGGAGGGAACCTTGCACGTCTCTAGTGAGGTGTTGAAGATCTTGGAGAAGATGGGGACGAGCTGAACAGCACAGTTCTTTAGGGCAGATGGCGATACTCTGTCCGGGCCTGTGGCTTTCCTAGGTTTGACCCTTCTGAACATTCCTTCTACCTCTTTCTGATCCACCCGCAGTGCCTGGGAGTGGAGACCAGGATAGGGGAGTAGGTGGTCAGCTCCGCCCGGGACAGGGGTAGGACTGTGACAGGGGGCCGGCCGCCTCCTCTAATCTGGAGTAAAAGTTGTTCAGCTCATCCGCCAGTTCCTGATGCATGATATTGGTTTTTTTGGGGTTTTCTTGTAGCTGGTTATGGCTTGCATGCCTCTCCAAAGTGACGCGGGGTCATTGGCCGAAAGATTGTTAGCTTGTTGGAGAATTGGTTTTTAGCCAGCCTGATTTTGCGTGTCAGGGAGTTCCTGGCCTGTTTGTACAGGGCCCTTTCCCCACTGCTGTATGCCTCCTTCTTGGCCCGATGAAGCCAGGTCCAATCTGTGCAGTCAAAACAGGCCTGAAGCTACAGCTTTGCTTCGCTTGTCCAGCGTTTGACGGACCTGACTACAGGCTTTTCTGTCCTCAGCTTCTGGGTGTATGTGGGGAGCAGATGAACTATGCAGTGGCTGAGGAGACCTAGGACTGCGCGGGGTATGGACCGGTAAGCTGTCTTGATGGAGCTATAGCAGTGGTCCACTGTTCGCCTCTCCCTGGTATGGAACTTGACTTGCTGTTTGTACTTGGGTAGCTCCTGGCTCAGGTTGGCGTTGTTGAAGTCTCCCAGTACTATAAGCAGTGAGTCCGGATATTTGAGTTCTGTATCTGTTATCCTGGTGGCCAGTGATCTCTTTAAAAACAGGTGGTATCCTCGGCTAACTGCAGAAGAATTGGAAATGCAAGTGGTTTGCGTAGGTTATAAGAAGCCTACGGGATTTCACGTTTACATTTCAGTTTTGTTTTTTTACACCGATATACACTAAAATGATAGCATGTTGAATAATACAGACATCCCAGTATTTATTTCCCAGGGTTGATTTATAGCCTGAATACTCAGTAAGCTTCTCCCTGGCCTTTTTTTTTTTTTTTTCTCTCTCTCTTCCACCCCACTATGTGCTATTCCTATAATATGTACCTCCACTGTTTGAACACCCTGCCAGTGTGGCCAACACAGTGCACCCTAGATGGTGGCCTCGGATGGTTCCTACTCGGGCAAGATATTCTTCATGTGAATCTTTCCACACAGAGAGTATCATTCCACTTCTACTACTACTACTACTACTACTACTTTTATACAAGTGTCCCTTTTAACATGTATGCATTATGCCCTTGTATGGCTCACCTCCTACAGTGTAACCTTCATAGTGTGTCCAACATGGCTGCCTCATCTGATATGCTTGTGGATGGGATGAAAAATACATGGACCTGGTGGTTTTGTTGGGATCTACTCTGAGCGTTAAGATGTTACCATCTCTCCATTTTGTGTCATCTCTTCTAGGGGTAGACTATTCCACCCAGGGTAATCCTACGCAATGCGTCCAAGATGGCTGCCTCACCTGGTACCTTGTGAGGGTGGAATACACAACCCTTGGAGGTTGTTACCCAAAATGCCTACACCAATTCTTGCGTTATGCTTATCTGTGCTCAAGGTTTTCTTTTATGTCTGTGTGGCCTATATGTTGCTGTTTTACTTAAAACTTATGTATTATGTGCATTGTTTTTGATGTCTGTAAAGCACCTTGAGTCCTGTTGGAGAAAGAGCGCTATATAAATAAAATTATTATTATTACTTTAATTCTCTCATTATTGTTTTATCGTGGGTTTCTCTGACGTCCTAGTGGATGCTGGGAACTCCGTAAGGACCATGGGGAATAGACGGGCTCCGCAGGAGACTGGGCACTCTAAAGAAAGAATTAGGACTACTGGTGTGCACTGGCTCCTCCCTCTATGCCCCTCCTCCAGACCTCAGTTAGAATCTGTGCCCGGCTCGAGCTGGTTGCACACTAGGGGCTCTCCTGAGCTTCTAGTAAAGAAAGTATTTATTAGGTTTTTTATTTTCAGTGAGATCTGCTGGCAACAGACTCACTGCTACGAGGGACTTAGGGGAGAGAAGCGAACCTACCTGCTTGCAGCTAGCTTGGGCTTCTAGGCTACTGGACACCATTAGCTCCAGAGGGATCGAACACAGGCCCAGCCTCGGTCGTCCGGTCCCGGAGCCGCGCCGCCGTCCCCCTTGCAGAGCCAGAAGACGGAAGATTCCGAGGAGAAAATCGGCGGCTGAAGACTCCGGCCTTCATTAAGGTAGCGCACAGCACTGCAGCTGTGCGCCATTGCTCCCCATGCACACCACATGCTCCGGTCACTGATGGGTGCATGGCGCTGGGGGGGGGGGGCGCACTGGGCTGCAATTAGATTACCTTACAAATGGCAAAAAACACATAATATAGTCTAATAAACTATATATGTGTAAAAATCCCCTGCCATAATATTAATATAAAGAGCGGGAGAAGCCCGCCGAAAAAGGGGCGGGGCTATATCCCTCAGCACACTGGCGCCATTTCCTCTTCACAGCTCCGCTGGAAGGACGCTCCCCAGGCTCTCCCCTGCAGTTTCCAGGCTCAAGAGGGTAAAAAAGAGAGGGGGGGCACTAAATTTAGGCGCAATACTGTGTATTATAGCTGCTATAGGGAAAATCACTGTGTGTAGTGTAATATCCCTGTGTTATATAGCGCTGTGGTGTGTGCTGGTATACTCTCTCTCTGTCTCCCCAAAGGACTTTGTGGGGTCCTGTCCTCTGTCAGAGCATTCCCTGTGTGTGTGTGCGGTGTGTCGGTACGGCTGTGTCGACATGTTTGATGAGGAGGCTTATGTGGAGGCGGAGCAGGTGCCGATAAATGTGATGTCACCCCCTGCGGGGTCGACACCAGAGTGGATGGATATGTGGAAGGTATTAACCGACAGTGTCAACTCCTTACATAAAAGGCTGGATGACGTAACAGCCGTGGGACAGCCGGCTTCTCAGCCAGTGCCTGCCCAGGCGTCTCAAAGGCCATCAGGGGCTCAAAAACGCCCGCTACCTCAGATGGCAGACACAGATGTCGACACGGAGTCTGACTCCAGTGTCGACGAGGATGAGACATATACACAATCGACAAGGGGCATCCGTTGCATGATTACGGCAATAAAAAATGTGTTGCACATTTCTGACATTAACCCAGGTACCACTAAAAAGGGTATTATGTTTGGGGAGAAAAAGCAACCAGTGGTTTTTCCCCAATCAGATGAGTTGAATGAAGTGTGTGAAGAAGCGTGGGCTTCCCCCGATAAGAAACTAGTGATTTCTAAAAAGTTACTGAGGGCGTACCCTTTCCCGCCAGAGGACAGGTTACGCTGGGAGACATCCCCGAGGGTGGATAAAGCGCTCACACGCTTGTCAAAAAAGGTGGCACTGCCGTCTCAGGATACGGCCGCCTTAAAGGAGCCTGCGGATAGAAAGCAGGAGGCTATCCTGAAGTCTGTATATACACACTCAGGTACTATACTGAGACCTGCTATTGCTTCAGCATGGATGTGCAGTGCTGCAGCAGCGTGGTCTGATTCCCTGTCTGATAACATTGATTCCCTTGACAGGGACACTATATTGCTAACCATAGAGCATATTAAAGACGTAGTCTTATCTATGAGAGATGCACAGAGGGATATTTGCCGGCTGGCATCTAGAATAAATGCAATGTCCATCTCTGCCAGGAGAGTATTATGGACTCGGCAGTGGACAGGTGATGCGGATTCTAAAAGGCACATGGAGGTTTTGCCTTACAAGGGTGAGGAATTGTTTGGGGATGGTCTCTCGGACCTCGTTTCCACAGCAACAGCTGGGAAGTCGACATTTTTACCTCAGGTTCCCTTACAGCCTAAGAAAGCACCGTATTATCAGGTACAGTCCTTTCGGCCCCAGAAAGGCAAGCGGGTTAAAGGCGCGTCCTTTCTGCCCAGAGGCAGGGGTAGAGGGAAAAAGCTGCACCATACAGCCAGTTCCCAAGAACAAAAATCCTCCCCTGCTTCCACTAAATCCTCCGCATGACGCTGGGGCTCCACTGGTGGAGCCAGGTGCGGTGGGGGCCCGTCTCCGGAACTTCAGCGACCGGTGGGTTCGCTCACAGGTGGATCCCTGGGTTCTACAAGTGGTATCTCAGGGATACAAGCTGGAATTCGAGACGTCTCCCCCTCGCCGTTACCTCAAATCGGCCTTGCCAGCCACTCCCCAGGACAGGGAGGTAGTACTGGCGGCAATTCACAAGCTGTACCTCCAGCAGGTGATAATAAAAGTTCCCCTCCTTCAACAGGGAAGGGGTTACTATTCCACAATGTTTGTGGTACCGAAACCAGACGGTTCGGTGAGACCCATTCTAAATTTGAAATCCTTGAACACTTATATAAGAAGGTTCAAGTTCAAAATGGAATCGCTCAGGGCGGTTATTGCAAGCCTGGAAGAAGGGGATTACATGGTATCACTGGACATCAAGGATGCTTACCTGCATGTCCCCATTTACCCACCTCACCAGGTATACCTCCGTTTTGTGGTACAAGACTGCCATTACCAATTCCAGACGTTGCCGTTTGGTCTGTCCACGGCACCGAGGGTATTTACCAAAGTAATGGCCGAAATGATGATACTCCTTCGAAAGAAGGGAGTTATAATTATCCCATACTTGGACGATCTCCTTATAAAGGCGAGGTCCAGGGAGCAGTTGTTGGTCGGAGTAGCACTATCTCAGGAAGTGCTACAACAGCACGGCTGGATTCTGAATATTCCAAAGTCGCAGCTGGTTCCTACGACGCGTCTGCTGTTCCTGGGTATGATTCTGGACACAGAACAGAAGAAGGTGTTTCTCCCGGAGGAGAAGGCCAAGGAGTTGTCATCTCTGGTCAGTGACCTCCTGAAACCAAAAGAGGTATCGGTGCATCACTGCACGCGAGTCCTGGGAAAGATGGTAGCTTCTTACGAGGCAATTCCATTCGGCAGATTCCATGCAAGGATCTTTCAGTGGGATCTGTAAGACAAGTGGTCCGGATCGCATCTTCAGATGCATCGGCTGATCACCCTGTCCCCGAGGGCCAGGGTGTCTCTGCTGTGGTGGCTGCAGAGTGCTCATCTTCTAGAGGGCCGCAGATTCGGCATACAGGACAGGGTTCTGGTGACCACGGATGCAAGCCTCCGAGGTTGGGGGGCAGTCACTCAGGGAAGAAACTTCCAAGGACAATGGTCGAGTCAGGAGGCTTCCCTACACATAAATATTCTGGAACTAAGGGCCATTTACAATGCCCTAAGTCAGGCAAGACCCCTGCTTCAAAACCAGCCGGTGCTGATTCAGTCAGACAACATCACGGCGGTCGCCCATGTAAACCGACAGGGCGGCACAAGAAGCAGGATGGCGATGGCAGAAGCCACAAGGATTCTCAGATGGGCGGAAAAATCACGTGATAGCACTGTCAGCAGTGTTTATTCCGGGAGTCGACAACTGGGAAGCAGACTTCCTCAGCAGGCACGACCTCCACCCGGGAGAGTGGGGACTTCATCCAGACGTCTTCCAACTGATTGTAAACCATTGGGAAAGGCCACAGGTGGACATGATGGCGTCCCGCCTAAACAAAAAGCTAAAAAGATATTGCGCCAGGTCAAGGGACCCTCAAGCAATAGCTGTGGACGCTCTAGTGACACCGTGGGTGTACCAGTCGGTTTATGTGTTCCCTCCTCTTCCTCTCATACCAAAGGTGCTGAGGATAATAAGAAAGAGAGGAGTAAGAACTATACTCATCGTTCCGGATTGGCCAAGACGGACTTGGTACCCAGAACTGCAAGAAATGATCTCAGAGGACCCTTGGCCTCTGCCTCTCAGACAGGACCTGCTACAGCAGGGGCCCTGTCTGTTCCAAGACTTACCGCGGCTGCGTTTGACGGCATGGCGGTTGAACGCCGGATCCTGATGGAAAAGGGCATTCCGGTTGAAGTCATTCCTACGCTGATAAAAGCTAGGAAAGAGGTGACAGCAAAGCATTATCACCGCATATGGCGAAAATATGTTGCTTGGTGTGAGGCTATGAAGGCCCCCACAGAAGAATTTCAGCTGGGTCGTTTTCTGCACTTCCTACAGTCAGGACCGACTATGGGCCTAAAATTGGGTTCCATTAAAGTCCAGATTTTGGCCCTGTCTATTTTCTTTCAAAAAGAACTGGCTTCACTGCCTGAAGTTCAGACGTTTGTTAAGGGAGTGCTGCACATTTAGCCCCCTTTTGTGCCCCCGGTGGCACCTTGGGATCTCAACGTTGTGTTGGATTTCCTAAAATCACATTGGTTTGAGCCACTTCAGACCGTGGAATTAAAATATCTCACGTGGAAAGTGGTCATGCTTTTGGCCTTGGCTTCGGCTAGGCGGGTGTCAGAATTGGCGGCTTTATCCTGTAAAAGCCCCTATCTGATCTTCCATATGGACAGAGCAGAATTGAGGACGCGTCCCCAATTCCTCCCTAAGGTGGTATCAGCGTTTCATTTGAACCAACCTATTGTGGTGCCTGCGGCTACTGGGGACTTGGAGGCCTCCAAGTTGCTGGATGTAGTCCGGGCCCTGAAAATCTATGTTTCCAGGACGGCTAGAGTCAGAAAGACTGACTCGCTGTTTATCCTGCATGCACCCAACAAGCTGGGTGCTCCTGCTTCTAAGCAGACTATTGCTCGCTGGATCTGCTCCACGATTCAACTTGCACATTCTGCGGCTGGACTGCCGCATCCTAAATCTGTGAAGGCCCATTCCACGAGGAAGGTGGGCTCTTCTTGGGCGGCTGCCCGAGGGGTCTCGGCTTTACAACTTTGCCGAGCTGCTACCTGGTCGGGATCAAACACGTTTGCAAAATTCTACAAGTTTGATACCCTGGCTGAGGAGGACCTTGAGTTTGCTCATTCGGTGCTGCAGAGTCATCCGCACTCTCCCGCCCGTTTGGGAGCTTTGGTATAATCCCCATGGTCCTTACGGAGTTCCCAGCATCCACTAGGACGTCAGAGAAAATAAGAATTTACTCACCGGTAATTCTATTTCTCGTAGTCCGTAGTGGATGCTGGGCGCCCATCCCAAGTGCGGATTGTCTGCAATACTTGTATATAGTTATTGCCTAACTAAAGGGTTATTGTTATGAGCCATCTGTTCAGTGAGGCTCCGTTGTTATTCATACTGTTAACTGGGTATAGTTATCACGAGTTGTACGGTGTGATTGGTGTGGCTGGTATAAGTCTTACCCGGGATTCCAAATCCTTTCCTTATTGTGTCAGCTCTTCCGGGCACAGTTTCCCTAACTGAAGTCTGGAGGAGGGGCATAGAGGGAGGAGCCAGTGCACACCAGTAGTCCTAATTCTTTCTTTAGAGTGCCCAGTCTCCTGTGGAGCCCGTCTATTCCCCATGGTCCTTACGGAGTTCCCAGCATCCACTACGGACTACGAGAAATAGAATTACCGGTGAGTAAATTCTTATTTTTTCTTTGTTAAATAATTGGAAGTGGTTGCATTGCTGCTTGTTTACTGCTGCAGGTTGACCCGGAGTGTAAGTGGGCGATCCTCACAGTTGGAGAGACAGACGTGTCTGTCAGAGATGCATTCCCACAGTTCCTGGCAGACACTGATCAGCGGGTTCGCTTGCTTGCTGCTAAAGCTGCCCGCAGGTAAATTCATGCAGATTTAGTGAGTTAGATTAAACTTTTTTGGATTGTTATTGTAGCTGCATATAACATTTACTCTGCTAAGTATTCCCAGTGGGACTATTATATCGGAAGTATAGTGGGAGTCAGGGACTCCAACACAGTTTAACAATAATTTATTTACAGTATCATTGACAAGACTAAAAATATACTTATCCACGTTCCTTAAGGCAGTTATACAGGATAATCAGAATCTTAGCATAAGGTGTGGTCCCAGGGAGCCTTGTCTCGCTGTGTAGCGCCTGGGTCTTGTCAGTCAAAGGAGCCCTATTCCCAATCTCAGTTTTCAGTGGAGGCTGCCATCAGTCTGCCGTGACCCTCTATTTAATCCTGAATTCTGGGCAGTGGTCAAGGGATCATATCTCCATATACATGTTATTGGAGTCACTGGTATAGTATTGTGAAATCTATTGTATAGAATTCTAATTTAGGTCAAATAGGGGTATATTCAATTCCAGTCGGAAACTACCGTCTTTTCGGAAAGACGGCAGTTTCCGACTATGTCTGGATGGAAGGGGTTCTGACCTATTCAATGGCGGCCCTTTTTTCCCGATAAGTCGGGAAATCAAACTTGTCGGAAACCACGCGGATCAGCAGCTTGATCCACGTGAATTGTCGGAAGTGCGGTCAAACCCGACAGGTTTTAGCCCCGTTTCCGACAATGTTAATCCGGCAAAAAGTCGGATTGGCATTGACAGGACCGGGCCAAACCTGTCTGGTTTGGCAGGGCCATTGAATACCCTCATGTCTGATCCTTTCTGTCGGAAAGGATCCGACATGAATTGAATAGTATTTTGGATGTCCACAGATGTCTAGGCCACTTGAAAGTAAACATCTATTTGTTGACCACAAATAGATCTATTGTCTGGCCTATTATGTAACCCAAAAGGAAAACAATTTCTGTTTAACATACTATAAAGAAAAACCGCTTCATCCTACAAATATGCACAGTGAGAGTCTTACAACACAAATATATGGCTATGTGTACACATTTTATGCATAGAAGACAAATAGTTGGCTTTAGGTCAGAAATCAATACGGTTACACTGAGGAACACATCCTTTAGTATGACCATATGTTTATGTTGTAGTCTTGGCTTAGTAAAGGAGGCCATACTTTCCACTATGTTGATTGATAATAAGCTAGATGTACTTTTAAAGCAAAATCAGAATCTGTATTTATTTTGGGTGATGCTGTAATTGACCACGTTGTGCTAATTTAATTCATGTTATTGGCCAATGACTGCACATACAAAGCACCATATCAATCAGCACCTGAGGTATACAGCCTGTTACATAGTAATCTGGTTGGGAATGCGCTTTATTTGAGGGGGAGGTCCCCATGCAGGAAATTTTATAAAACTAGCTTAGTATAGCTCTGTCTAGTTGGCCAAGCCAGTATATGAGCCCATTCCCTCATAGCCCTTTTCTCCAATACTATAACTTTCAGTCCAGGCCCCATCAATACCTGAAGCACAGAGGTTATGGATTCAAATTAAGATGAAACCTTACAAGTTGCTTAACAATATATTGTATGGGGTCTATTCTATTAGTGTCAGATCCTCTCCGACGGAGAGGTTACGACACTTCACTATTCAATTTGCGGGCATTACCGACAGCTTTTTGCCCGTTTTCGACAATGCTGATCCGACTTTTTGTAAAGTCGAAACGGCATTGTTGAAAAACGGGTCAAAAACCTGTTGGAAATGTCTGCAAATTCAACAAAACAGTTGGATTGGCGGGCAAATTTCATTGAATAGGGCGAATCGCAATTCGCCCTAAAAACGTCGAAAACTAACGTTTTTTTCGACCTGTCGGGCAATTCGACAGGAATTGAATACCTGCTTATGTATTTCATATTCTGTATCATTTACAGACTGTTTCAAAATGAGAAACTACAGGCTCTTCCGCTGAAGCTTCAGCACAAGGCTTTTGAAAATGTGTACATGAAGGTGCAAGAGGGAATGAGTTACCTGGTAATACCATTCAGCATTTTGTGTGCAACTTTCACCATTAGGGTTCCCTGCCTCCATTTTCCCAGAGTGCTCCCTGCCTCCATTTTCCCAGAGTGCTCCCTGCCTCCATTTTCCCAGAGTGCTCCCTGCCTCCATTTTCCCAGAGTGCTCCCTGCCTCCATTTTCCCAGAGTGCTTCGTCTCCATTTTCTTAAATATTCTGATCCTTCCTTTCATAACCATTCTCATCCTTTACTATAGTTGTTTCCTGACTCCCTCTCTTCTACACTTATCATGCCTTCATATATTTCCTGTTGTGCAGTCTTGCAGAGACCTGGATTCAGAACAACTCCCCGATGAGAGACTTAACAGGAACTCCACATTGCTCATGCTGGTGTCTGTGGTTCTGCTCTCCAGCCCAGTGTGCGAGAAGCAGGCATTGTTTGCCATCTGTCAGTCTGTTAAAGAAAATGGCCTTGATCCTCAGCACATTAGAAAGGCAAGTATATTATAGTATCGGTTGAGTGTCCCATATCTAACATGCTTGGGACCAGAAGTATTTTGGATATCGGGTTTTTGCATACCATAATTAGCCATCATGGGGATGGGACCCTAGTCTAAACGTAGAACGCAGAACAACAAAGTCAATGTGTGTTATTACTTTTCCTTTTGGGGCAATGTGTGTTACGGATTTTCCTGTTGGGGCAATGTGTGTTACGGATTTTCCTGTTGGGGCAATATGTTTTATTATTTTGCTGTTGAGGCAAAGCTTGTTAGTATTTTCCTGTTGGGACAGTGTACATTACTTTTTCTGTGTGGACAGTGTGCATTATTACTTTTCCTGTGGGGCAGTGTGCGTTATTACTTTTCCTGTGGGGGCAGTTTGCGTTATTACTTTTCCTGTGGGGGCAGTTTGCGTTATTACTTTTCCTGTGGGGGCAGTTTGCATTATTACTTTTCCTGTGGGGGTAGTGTGCATTATTACTTTTCCTGTGGGGGCAGTGTGCATTATTACTTCTCCTGTGGGGGCAGTATGTGTTATTACTTGGCCTGTGTGAGCCCTATGGCAGGTGCAGTGTCTTCATCTGAGTATGGCCTCCTGCAGTCTGTCCGCGTATGGCCTGCTATGTGAGCCCTATGGTAGATGCAGATTCTCCATCCGAGTATGGCCTGCTATGTGAGCCCTATGGCAGGTGCAGTGTATCCATCTGAGTATGGCCTCCTGTGTGAGCCCTATGGCAGCTGCAGTGTCTCCATCTGAGTATAGCCTCCTGTGTAAGCCCTATGGCAGGAGCGGTGTCTCCATCTGAGTATGGCCACCTGTGTGAGCCCTATGGCAGCTGCGGTGTCTCCGTCTGAGTATGGCCTCCTATGTGAGTAGTCAGGCGTCAGTGTACACATCCACTGTCACTGATACTCCCTTATCATGCCCACAAGGGCTGATCATCTCCGTTTGTGTGCTAAGACCCCTTCTTATCAATGCCCAGGAATGGCCACTACATTTTCACTGCACTTCTTTCTGCATCCGCTTGAAATTACAACTGCAACACTGTACACACATAATCAGGACACTGAGGGTCTGCATTAGAGGCATGCACAGTAGAAAAACATTGCCCCACTGCATCTGACATCAACAGTGTGTCTTGACGCAGAATCAGTGCCTGTGTGGGTTTTTTTAATGTATTTTTATGTATAGTATTAATTATGGATTGTAAAAGGTTTCCTTCACAAAGAACGACTCTTCACTCAGGTTGGCTTCTTTATTCCTCACATATGTTGTCACATCACATTTGTTCAGCAAACACTGCTTCCCTGACCACTAGCTAAGCCCAAACCGACCCTCTCTGTCATCCGGCCACTAGCTGGCGTCATAAGCCCGCCCACTGGTGCCCACAAACCTTTTATACCTTCACACAATTAATCACACCCACGTAGTGCAGCTGAGTGAATTACATGTGCTGTAGCATGGAGCAAGATTCTTAACCCCACCTGCCTCTTGTCCTAGGGAGTGAGTCCTGTTATGAGGATTAGAACGTTGCAATGTATCCTCTTTGCCACAGGATGTTTTTTGATTGGAAGAGGGGGCACTCCGAAATTTCACGTACAGGGTGCTAGTAGGCGTAGGACCAGCCCTGCACCCACTGGCTACTGCACAGCCGGACGGGATACTGCAGCTGTCACCACTTGGAAAGGGAGGCTGTGATGAGAGCTCTGCAGTGTTTCATCTGCATCTCATACACACAGCCTGAAGGTCATTTTATACAATATTTTTAATCATTTTGTGCATAAAACAAAGTTTATATATATTGAACCATCAGAAACCATATGTGTCACTATTTAAGTTGAGCTGAAAAAAAAATCTGTATTTCGGATTTTGATATAGGAGACTCAACCTGCACTATATTTGATTTAACTTTGCTGATTCTGTATGTTGAATCAGTATTCAGCCTGCTTATTCATTGGAACACTGCTGATATACTGGTGTTAGTCCGTGTTCTACAGGCAGATATACAAAGCCTTGGAGAGAGATAGAAAGTCATTTTTCAAACACAGCCTGTAACATGGCCGTTAGGAGCTGATTGGCTGATAATGTATCTAAGGTGGGTACACACTGGCCGATATATCGGGCGTTCTCTTGAACGGCCAATATATTGCGGGTCCGTCGGCCAGTGTGTACGGGCAATACGTCTGTGAACTCCGTCGTTCACAGACGTATTGCGTCGGCCCCGCAGCACAGCCGACGGCCAATATATCTACCGATATATTGGCGCTTCGCTGTGTGTGTACGGACGGTCGGCCGACCGCCCGTACACATGCTGCGGCGGCCGGCGGTAATTGACAGCTGAACTGCGCAGGCGTGTGTACATGCCCGCCCAGTTCATGACGTCAGTCCTCGACGGATCGGGCAGTGTGTATGCTAAACACACTGCCCGATCCGTCCATAGATATATCTGCCAATCAATTGATCGGCAGATATATCTACCAGTGTGTACCCACCTTTAGAACAACTCACCTTACCGAGTGTCTTTTTTTTTTTTTTTCAAGATTCGCAACTTTTTTTAGAGCTAAAATTAACATTCATAGAGAAAACAGAAATCTAAGTGTTATAAAATAGAAATGGGGAATATCTGCTTCAGTCAATATACAAAAATGACAAAAGTGATAACATTGTAGGCAAAGACACTGGATTCAATCCAAATGTTATCACTACCAGCATTTTCTCTGACGTCCTAAGTGGATGCTGGGACTCCGTAAGGACCATGGGGAATAGCGGCTCTGCAGGAGACTGGGCACAACTAAAAGAAAGCTTTAGACTACTGGTGTGCACTGGCTCCTCCCACTATGACCCTCCTCCAGACCTCAGTTAGATTCTTGTGCCCGGCTGAGCTGGATGCACACTAGGGGCTCTCCTGAGCTCCTAGAAAGAAAGTATATTTTAGGTTTTTTATTTTACAGTGAGATCTGCTGGCAACAGACTCACTGCAGCGAGTGACTAAGGGGAGAAGAAGCGAACCTACCTAACTGGTGGTAGTTTGGGCTTCTTAGGCTACTGGACACCATTAGCTCCAGAGGGATCGACCGCAGGACCCGACCTTGGTGTTCGTTCCCGGAGCCGCGCCGCCGGCCCCCTTACAGAGCCAGAAGCAAGAAGTGTTCCGGGAAATCGGCGGCAGAAGACTTCTGTCTTCAACAAGGTAGCGCACAGCACTGCAGCTGTGCGCCATTGCTCCTCATGCACACCTCACACTACGGTCACTGATGGGTGCAGGGCGCTGGGGGGGGGGGGGGGCCCTGAGGGCAATATAATACACCTTGGCTGGCAAATAATCACAATATATAGTCCCAGGGCTATATATGTGATAAATTACCCCTGCTAGAATCCATCAAAAAGCGGGAGAAAAGTCTGCCGAAAAAGGGGCGGGGCTATCTCCCTCAGCACACTGGCGCCATTTTATCTTCACAGTGCAGCTGGAAGATAGCTCCCCAGGCTCTCCCCTGTAGTTTTCAGGCTCAAAGGGTTAAAAAGAGAGGGGGGGCACTAAATTTAGACGAAATATGTGTATACAAGCAGCTATTGGGGGAAAAATCACTCGGTTATAGTGTTAATCCCTGCATTATATAGCGCTCTGGTGTGTGCTGGCATACTCTCTCTCTGTCTCCCCAAAGGACTTTGTGGGGTCCTGTCCTCAGTCAGAGCATTCCCTGTGTGTGTGCGGTGTGTCGGTACGGCTGTGTCGACATGTTGGATGAGGAAGGTTACGTGGAGGTGGAGCAGAGGCCGATAAATGGGATGTCGCCCCCTGTGGGGCCGACACCAGAGTGGATGGATAGGTGGAAGGTATTAACCGACAATGTCAACTCCTTACATAAAAGGCTGGATGACGTAACAGCTGTGGGACATCCGGCTTCTCAGCCCGCGCCTGCCCAGGCGTCTCAAAGGCCATCAGGGGCTCAAAAAACGCCCGTTACCTCAGATGGCAGACACAGATGTCGACACGGAGTCTGACTCCAGTGTCGACAAGGTTGAGATATATACACAATCCACTAGGAACATCCGTTACATGATCTCGGCAATGAAAAATGTGTTACACATTTCTGACATGAACCCAAGTACCACATAAAAGGGGTTTTATTTTTGGGGAGAAAAAGCAGCCAGTGTTTTGTTCCCCCATCAGATGAGTGAATGAAGTGTGTAAAGAAGCGTGGGTTCCCCCGATAAGAAACTGGTAATTTCTAAAAAGTTACTGATGGCGTACCCTTTCCCGCCAGAGGATAGGTCACGTTGGGAGATATCCCCTAGGGTGGATAAGGCGCTCACACATTTGTCAAAAAAGGTGGCACTGCCGTCTTAGGATACGGCCACCTTGAAGGAGCCTGCTGATAAAAAGCAGGAGGCTATCCTGAAGTCTGTAAATACACACTCAGGTTCTATACTGAGACCTGCAATTGCCTCAGCATAAATAGTGCTGCTGCAGCGTGGTCTGATACCCTGTCAGATAATATTAATACCCTAGACAGGGATAATATTTTGCTAACATAGAGCATATATTAAAGACGTCGTTTTATATATGAAGGATGCACAGAGGGATATTTGCCGGCTGGCATCCAGAATTAATGCAATGTCCATTCTGCCAGGAGGGTATTAGAGACCCGGCAGTGGACAGGTGATGCTGCCTTAAAAGGCACATGGAGATTCTGCCTTATAAGGGTGAGGAATTGTTTGGGAATGGTCTCTGGGACCTCGTATCCACAGCAACAGCTGGGAAGAAAATTTTTTACCTCAGGTTTCCTCACAGCCTAAGAAAGCACCGTATTTTCAGGTACAGTCCTTTCGGCTTCAGAAAAGCAAGCGGGTCAAAGGCGCTTCCTTTCTGCACAGAGACAAGGGAAGAAGGAAAAAGCTGCACCAGACAGCCAGTTCCCAGGATCAAAAATCTACCCCCGCTTCCTCTGAGTGCACCGCATGACGCTGGGGCTCCACAGGTGGAGACAGGTGCGGTGGGGGCGCGTCTCGGGAACTTCAGGGACCAGTGGGCTTGCCCACAGGTGGATCCCTAGGTTCTGCAAGTAGTATCACAGGGATACAGGCTGGAGTTCGAGGCGACTCCCCCTCGCCGATACCTCACATCAGCCTTGCCTGCTGCCCTCGGAGAAAGGTAGTACTGGCGGCAATTCGCAAGCTGTACTTCCAGCAGGTGAAATCAAGGTACCCCTCCTTCAACAAGGCCGGGGTTACTATTCCAAAATGCTGTGGTACCGAAACCAGACGGTTCGGTGAGACCCATTCTAAAATTGAAATCCTTGAACACTTATATACGAAGGTTCAAGTTCAAAATTGAATCGCTCAGGGCGATTATTGCAAGCCTGGAGAATTTCATGGTATCACTGGACATCAAGGATGCTTACCTGCATGTCCCTATTTACCCTCTTCACCAGGAGTACCTCAAAATTGTGGTACAGGATTGTCATTACCAATTCCAGACGTTGCCGTTGGTCTGTCCCCAGCACCAAGGGTATTTACCAAGGTAATGGCCGAAATAATTATCCCGTACTTGGACGATCTCCTTATAAAGGCGAGGTCCAGGGAGCAGTTGTTCGTCGGAGTAGCACTATCTCGGGAAGTGCTACAACAGCACGGCTGGATTCTGAATATTCCAAAGTCGCAGCTGTTTCCTACGACGCGTCTACTGTTCCTGGGTATGGTTCTGGACACAGAACAGGATAAAAAGGGTTTCTCCCGGAGGAGAAGTCCAAGGAGTTGTCGTCTCTAGACAGAGACCTCCTAATACAAATACAGGTGTCGGTGCATCAATGCACGCGAGCCCTGGGAAAGATGGTAGCTTCTTACGAAGAAATTCCATTCGCCAGGTCCCATGCAAGGATCTTCCAGTGGGATCTGTTGGACAAGTGGTCCGGGTCGCATCTTCAGATGCATCGGCGGATAACCCTGTCTCCAAGGGCCAGGGTGTCGCTGTTGTGGTGGCTGCAGAGTGCTCATCTTCTAGGGGGCCGCATATTCGGCATACAGGACTGGGTCCTGGTGACCACGGATGCCAGCCTTCGAGGCTGGGGGGCAGTCACACAGGGAAGAAACTTCCAAGGCCTATGGAAAAGTCAGGAGACTTCCCTACACATAAATATTCTGGAACTAAGGGCCATTTACAATGCCCTAAGTCAGGCTAGACCCCTGCTTCAACATCGGCCGGTGCTGATCCAGTCAGACAACATCGCGGCGGTCGCTCATGTAAACCGACAGGGCGGCACAAGAAGCAGGATGGCGATGGCAGAAGCCACAAGGATTCTCCGATGGGCGGAAAATCATGTGTTAGCACTGTCAGCAGTGTTCATTCCCGGAGTGGACAACTGAGAAGCAGACTTTCTCAGCAGACACGACCTCCACCCGGGAGAGTGGGGACTTCATCCAGAAGTCTTCCAAATGATTGTACACCGTTGGGAAAGGCCACAGGTGGACATGATGGCGTCCCGCCTCAACAAAAAGCTACAAAGATATTGCGCCAGGTCAAGGGACCCTCAGGCGATAGCTGTGGACGCTCTGGTAATACCGTGGGTGTACCAGTCGGTGTATGTGTTCCCTTCTCTGCCTCTCTTACCCAGGGTAATGGGAAGAATAAGAAGGAGAGGAGTAAGAACTATACTCATTGTTCCGGATTGGCCAAGAAGAGCTTGGTACCCAGAACTCCCAGAAATGATCTCAGAGGACCCATGGCCTCTGCCGCTCAGACAGGACCTGCTGCAGCAGGGGGCCTGTCTGTTCCAAGACGTACCGCGGCTGCGTTTGACGGCATGGCGGTTGAACACCGGATCCTGAAGGAAAAGGGCATTCCGGAGGAAGTTATCCCTACGCTAATTAAAGCTAGGAAAGAAGTGAACGCAAACCATTATCTCCGCATATGGCGGAAATATGTTGCGTCCAGGAAGGCCCCAAAGGAGGAATTTTAGCTAGGTCGATTTCTGCGCTTCCTACAGTCAGAGGTGACTATGGGCCTAAAATTGGGTTCCATTAAGGTCCAGATTTCGGCTCTATCGATTTTCTTCCAAAAATAGAACTGGCTTCACTGCCTGAAGTTCAGACTTTTTTTTTAAGGGAGTGCTGCATAGTCGGCCCCCTTTTGTGCCTCCTGTGGCACCTTGGGATCTCAACGTGGTGTTGGATTTCCTAAAGTCACATTGGTTTGAGCCACTTAAAACCGTGGAATTGAAGTATCTCACGTGGAAAGTGGTCATGTTGTTGGCCTTGGCTTCGGCCAGGCGTGTATCAGAATTGGCGGCTTTGTCATGTAAAAGCCCTTATCTGATTTTCCATATGGATAGGGCAGAATTGAGGACTCGTCCACAATTTCTCCCTAAGGTGGTATCAGCCTTTCATCTGAACCAACCTATCGTGGTGCCTGCGGCTACTAAAGACTTGGAGGCTTCCAAGTTGTTGGACGTAGTCAGGGCCCTGAAAATTTATGTTTCCAGGACTGCGGGAGTCAGAAAGACTGACTCGCTATTTATCCTGTATGCGCCCAACAAGTTGGGTGCACCTGCTTCAAAGCAGACTATTGCTCACTGGATCTGTAGTACGATTCAGCTTGCACATTCTGCGGCTGGACTGCCGCATCCTAAATCAGTGAAAGCCCATTCCACAAGGAAAGTGGGCTCTTCTTGGGCGGCTGCCCGAGGGGTCTCGGCTCTACAACTTTGCCGAGCAGCTACTTGGTCTGGGTCAAACACATTTGCTAAATTCTACAAGTTTGACACCCTGGCTGAGGAGGACCTAGAGTTTGCCCATTCGGTGCTGCAGAGTTATCCGCACTCTCCCGCCCGTTTGGGAGCTTTGGTATAATCCCCATGGTCCTTACGGAGTCCCAGCATCCACTTAGGACGTCAGAGAAAATAAGATTTTACTCACCGGTAAATCTATTTCTCGTAGTCCGTAGTGGATGCTGGGCGCCCATCCCAAGTGCGGATTGTCTGCAATACTTGTATATAGTTATTGCCTAACTAAAGGGTTATTGTTGAGCCATCTGTTGAGAGGCTCAGTTGTTATCATACTGTTAACTGGGTATTGTATCACGAGTTATACGGTGTGATTGGTGTGGCTGGTATGAGTCTTACCCGGGATTCAAAATCCTTACTTATTGTGTCAGCTCTTCCGGGCACAGTATTCTAACTGAGGTCTGGAGGAGGGTCATAGTGGGAGGAGACAGTGCACACCAGTAGTCTAAAGCTTTCT
Organism: Pseudophryne corroboree; assembly: GCF_028390025.1. Lineage (NCBI taxonomy): Eukaryota > Metazoa > Chordata > Amphibia > Anura > Myobatrachidae > Pseudophryne > Pseudophryne corroboree. The sequence continues at coordinate 110,683,615 of NC_086445.1, read as the reverse complement.
TTTAGTTGTGCCCAATCTCCTGCGGAGCCGCTATTCCCCATGGTCCTTACGGAGTCCCAGCATCCACTACGGACTACAAGAAATAGATTTACCGGTGAGTAAAATCTTATTTTTCCCATTAGTGCAGATTATGCACGACCCATAAATCCCCCAGCTGGAAGAGCCATATAGTTTCCTTACCACCAAAGAGATCATAATTCTTTATGAATAAGGAAGTAAAAGGGCAGAAGGATACCAAAGACAGACCCTCTTTTCATACCATGTTTTTTGGCCGCAGCTGTCCAGATGGATGTAGTATGGTATGCCGGCGGCCGGGCTCCCGGCGACCAGCATACCGGCGCCGGGAGCCCGACCGCCGGCATACCGACAGCGTGGCGAGCGCAAATGAGTGCTATTTATTCTCCCTCCATGGGGGTCGTGGACCCCCACGAGGGAGAATGTGTAGGTATGCCGGGTGTTGGGATTCCGGCGCCGGTATACTGTGCGCCGGGATCCCGACTTTCGGCAACCAGAAGACCACCCGTCCAGATCTGCAATTTCGTTGGGCCCCAAGATCAAATCACTAAAGCTTTCCTAAGGGGTGGAATTGTCCTGGAACCATGGCGCCTTTTATGATGCAGTGGAACTGGAAAACATGAAAGAGGGTCTTGTTTTTTTTAAATACTGAAAAACAGGAGATGAGCCTTGGGCCCTGGACTGGAGAATACATTAGCTAGCGGCTATTAAAACAGCCAAGATTAGTATCGTGACAAACACATGGTTGTCTGCAATATTCCAATCATGGCCCACTCAAGCAATAGTGGATAGTAGTCCACCAGGTGGGTTATCATGAATCTCCAATCCTCAGCTCAGAATCATAGTTACATAGTTAGTGAGGTTGAAAAGAGGCAAAATGCGCATCGGGTTCAACCTGTATTAATCGTTTAATATGATCACAGTTCAATAGGAATGACCTAAGTAAGCTCTTGGAGAACATCGTTTCAGACATACAGTTATACATTTTATACCGGAATAGGTAAGTTCTATGGTAAACATTCAAAAACAGCTCAGTGTATGTAGTCGCAGGACAGATCCACCAAGCCAACAATCATGGACATGCCCATCTCAGCCCAGAGTGGCACTATAAAAAATAATCTGATTGTCCCAGTGTTCAAGATTGTCATCTAAATTTCTGCAGCGGGGTACACTGGGATTCCACAGGGAATAACATCGGGGGTGTAGAGTTGGATCTTGATCCGAGGCACCAACAGGCTAAAGCTTTGACTGTTCTCAGGATGCGCTGCACCGCCTCCTCTATAGCCCCGCCTCCAGGCACTGGAGCTCAGTTTGTAAATTGGTGCCTGCAGTGCAGGTCTCTAACGGGGGCTGCGCTAGGCAGCCCTGAAAATAGTTTTTGTTTTTAGAAGACTTCAGTGGCCGCAGCACAAGCACTAGTCGCAGTGTATGTCATGTTGACATTCTGTGCTGCAACTCCATCACCTCCCTTAGCGGCGCTGTATACTCCTGCGGCCTGGTTCCCGGGAACTTAGAGCGGAGGCTCTCCAGTCATCAGGCACACATCACCGCTGCTGCTCTCCTGGATCGCGTGGCTGCACTTCAGGGAGGAGGTAAGAGGTTCCCTCAGGTGGGACCCGCCGGTGAATCGCGATCCGGTGCGGTCCCAGGAGATGGCCCGCGCCGCTTGCGTGGACACTGTTGCCATGCAGGGACCCTACTATATCCACCAAGGCAGGGAGCACAGGTCAGATTTACAAAAATCCATTTGTTATAGACTTCATTGTACCCGGTGGTGAAGTCCAGCAGAGGGGATAAGGCGCTGACCTGTAGCCCCTCCCCCAGCTCCATACGCCATCTACAGCAGGTGTTCCCGACCTGGAGCTGCATTTCTCTCTCTCCCTCACTCCCTGTCAGCGTTTGGGCGCCATTTCACATAGCTGCGCTGATCCTGGGACTGCTGGGCACTGTCTCCTCTGTAAAGCTACCTGCCTCATCAGCACTGTCACCTACAGGACACTTAAGTATTCTACATGTCATTTAGACAGGGTTAGTTAAGAACAAGTGCACTTCTATATGAATATTTAGTACATGTATTCTGTGATATACATCCAGTGTTTACTGTGCATTGTTCTATCTGTATACATACATCTCTATATGTAGTATTACTAGTCCAGTGCAGTTTTATTGGTTGTATGTAATAATTTCTGTATTGTACCTATGACTGTGTGTGCCTCTATAGCTGCTGTGTGGTTTCTATTCTGTGTATCACACGTATTGCTATCACTATATTCTGTACCGTGGGGGGCTAAGTGCGTCAGGGTCTCATATTCCATAGGATATACTTACCACTGTGTGTTTTAGTGTCAAAGTCAGAAAAATATCACGCTGCACATTGCCATATATGCACCTCATGCGTGTGCCCGCTGCACGTGCATGAGCCCTCCCGTGCGTGCGTATACTCGCGGTCGCGTGCACTCGCAGGCGCGCAGTATGCGCATTTACGGTAGAGTTTGTGTGCGTCTAGCGGGCGACTCGATCGTTACATATTTTAGTCATATAATGTATTTTGTAGATTATGGTCCCTTTGATAGAGTCTGAAAGTTTAGTTAATGTAGCATGTTCGGGGACAAAGAGATTCCTCTTTGCTTGATACGAAGGGTCAGACAGGAGTTACACAGTGGTGTTTAGTATCCATTGGAAGAGAATATAATTAGCAATATTCCGGTGTTGGTTTGATGCGGATTACTCGCTCGTGCGTATAGTTATGGACATAAGAAGTTTATGGACATTTACTATATTTGCATCTTATTACCCATGCGGCGGGAAACCCAGTTTCCCTCTCACCTGAGCAGTTTGGAATAGTCACAGCCCACCTGTATGAACCAACCTATGACCTTTTGTTATAATGCGGAGACGGATTCCTGTGTCCAATGAACAATAAGAATGTAGGGACCATTGTACTGTACTGTGTGTAAGTGTATATAAAGACAAGCCGACCTGGGCCAGCTCTCTACTCTTTTCAACGGTTCTCATCACTGATAATCGGGAGCTGGATATCCAGGAAGGCGCATGCGATTGTTTCCCCTTGTGCGTAAGTTCTCTGCAACCATCTTTATCTCCTATTTTGTTGTAAGCCATTCTCTCTCTCCTTCCCCCTTAAATGTAATTGTGTCTTTGTTGTATTTTAATGTGTAGTAACTCGGTTAGGTATTTTTATGTTAGTTTGGTAGTGTATAACTTGTAATGTGTATTCTTTTGCAATTGAACGTTCATTCATTCCCTTAAAAGGTGTTAGACCCTTAGACCGGTATTTGAGTGTTTATTATATTGCTAAAGGGTTCTCAGAGCGTAAGAGTCGCTCATACAGCTTTTAAACTAACAAGGTTACACTGTGTTGCATTTACACCTTATCACTGCACAAAGGTTTACAAATAAGTACATTGTTTATGATATTGTTACAAAGGTTTAACTCTGTGAGCGTCAGCGCCGCTCGTGATCTCCTCGTGGTCTCGAGCGTCCGCTACGCTGATAGCGTATCATTACGGTAATCGGCAGCCTATAGCGTGCTTGCCTTTACGCATTAAGCCGTGAGCGAACGTGCCGCTCGTGCGTCTCGTCCACGGCTAAGCGTCCGCTACGCTGAGTACGTACCCTTACGGTACCACTTACTCCAATAGCGTACTGAGTCTCTTAACCTTTTAGCGTGATTAATATAGGATATATATTAGGCTTTGTCAATTGGGGACTCGCCCGCTCTTCACATATCTGCACTAGGTAATTTCAGCAGACATTATCGGTCAGCAAAAGGCGGGAGGTAATATTCCTCGTAGTGCTGACCAGATAAGCGTCTGCTTCGCTTAGTAAGGAGTGCTGAAGGAATCCGGAACCGGAAGGTAGGAACAGTACGTTATTGTCTTTTAAAACCTGTTTAGTTTCTGTTTCGCGAACGCACGCATAAGCACACACACCTGTATTTCGTGTTTAGTATTATTTGTCCGTACCTCATTCTCCTGATTGCCACACACTAGTGATAACGTGTTGAGACATTTGTTGTTATTAATAGTTAAAAGATAAATATTTAAGGGAATAATTGTAAAAGGCACGCACACAGTCTCGCCTAGAAAACAAGGGAGATTTGGGTGGTGTCAGTGAATGATTACTGTTAAAGATCATTCACATTGATAAACGTGTAGTGTGTTACTGTGGACGTACTTGGTCTGCGTACACGTGTCCTTACAAGGGCAGGGCGTACGCAACGCAAGGGTCGACGCACGGAGCGTATATTACGCAACGGAGCGTACGGATACGCCCACATAATACAAACCACACGATAGTATTGGTTTAATAGGCGATAAGGAAGTAACGCGAAAATAACACAAATCTATCTCAAATCCAAAAGTTTAAAGTTAAAAAGAAAAAAGAAAAGACTTTCTCTGTTGCAATTCTTCTGGGTTAGACTATTACTGAATGAAAGGAATTCTGTACAGAAATAAGAGTGTTCGAATGTAAGAGTGTGTATATATAAGATTTCTCTTTTATTACGGAAGTGGGATCCATAGGCCAGTAGAAAGAGGTACACCAGCGAGAGTGATCTCGTGGGGTGGCTTGGGAGGCGTCCCTTGTTAATCTCGACATATTAATGAGCAGCAGAGTCTGCTGTACATAACAGACCAGGAGGTCAAGGACAAGGAGGTTCAGGTACAGCAGACTAGAAGTAGAGAGCACAACCGAAGAGGGTTGGTGCGAGACCCATATAGGCCAAAGAAGCTCATCGCTGAAGGAATTTGCTGCAGAAATTTTCAATTCCGCTGATCGTTCTGCACATAAGATTAGTTGCTTGTGTGCAGATACGATTGTACCGCATGTGATTGTGTGCATTAGCGTGTCTTGAATTCAGAAGAACGCTACTTGCACATTGTTAACGTGATTTGTGTAATTTTTTTATTTTAAGGGAAGTAGCCTGATCACTCAGGGACATTCCAGCGACTGACACTTGCTGGGGAGGGTAAGACACTCCCACACGCCCGAGCAAGTAGACGTACTTAGGGGCCCTAGGTTGGGTACGGAACCTCTGGGAACTTTGGTCGCCGTATTGGCCAGCGTGGGCGGAGTTAAGTGGGCGGACCTCGTTGCAAAACCCCCACCGCAGCCTTACCCCGGACATCTTGGTTTTTGTAAGGGTTGCCGAAGACCCTGATTAAGTCAGAGGTAGTGAAAGCAGCACCTGCAGAGATGGGGGCCTGTTGTTCAGGTAAGGGGCGATCAACCGAGGTTCAGGTTGATTTGAAACCGATCAATCAGGTCGGCAAGGTCATGTGTGAGAAATCAGACCAAGATGGTCATCACACAGAAATGTTATGCAATGAATGGGAAGGGATGACTGTGCATGACGGGGAGAAGTTTTCCCGGGTAGATACTTTTAACCCAGAAGTATTACAGAATTTAAGGAGAAGAGTTTGCCTGATTAAATCTTCAAAAAGGCGTATTAGACATTATGATGATTTAAAATTGTGGCAACAGGAAAGTGAAATGCAAAGAAATTTAACTTACATATCTGACTCTCACCTTGGGAAGAGAGACATGGCAATGGAGAGGATTATGGTTGCAGAGAATGGCGCAATGGTGTACGATAAAAATGCACTTAGTAACTGTATTAAGAATGAAAGTAACAAATGTAATAATGTTTATAAAAATGAAAGTGTAAAAATTACAAATATTAACCTGTGCAAGTCGCACCCCATATCAAACTTCCCTCAGGACTACAAGCAAGAAAGTGAGCCCAGCACGATGTCGGCACCTTTTCCAGTAGCCATCCTACCAGACATCCAGGTGGACGCGACCAAATCGGTAAAGGCAGTAATCAAACCCCCTAACGGAGGGTCAGGTGAGGTCGTGTCCACAGGTACGTATGGTGTTATATATCACGCACAAACAAATGTACCTCATATTGTAGAACCAACACAAGATGATGTAATTGAATTTAGTCCTGTCAGGGTGATCACAGTCCCCAATGGGAAGACTGACGCTCAGGGAACCATTCCCGTCAGGGACCGTGCAATGCGCCGTCCCTGGTCTCGGACAGAATTAAGGTAAATTATGTCTGAATTCCCTGATCCTAGGAAAGATCTAGATGCATGTCAGAGATTTATTAAAGAACTAGGAAACTCCACAGAACCCACCAACAAAGATTGGCGGACAGTGCTGAGGGCATGTTTGCCCTCCAGCGTTGATCCTGCGAAATTTATTTCTGATTGTAAATTAGACACAGAAGCACCTCAAACGGAGGAACACAATCAGGAATGTATTAAGCAGATCAACCAACAGTTAGCAGTATATTTCCCGGCCGTTGTCGAGTGGAAAGAAATCTTCTCCATAAGACAAAACGAAGGGGAAAGTATTTCTAATTATTTCAATCAAGCACTGCAAGTAATGGCTAGAGACACTGGGATCACAGACATCAAAATAAATGCACAGCATAAAGAAGTAGCGGTTAAGTTATTAATGAATGGTTTAAAGGAGGTGTTGAGAACAAGGGTACAGACCACCAACCCAAACTGGAGAAATATCTTGGTGGCTGCACTAAGAAAGTCCGCTGTTGGGCATAAGCAAAACATCAACAAGCACAGGGAAACACAGAGACGTAAGGAGCCTCAGATCCCTGTGGGTAAGTCCAAGGTGATAAGGTGTTATCATTGCCAGAAGGAAGGCCATTATGCAAGAGATTGTAGATCAAGAAATTTACAGAAGGTATATCAACCCCCTAGACAACAACATAGCCATGGTATCCAAGGAATCAGGGAAGTACAGGGAAAGCGGTTGATGGTGATGAGCATCCAAGCGTTTGAGGAGGCATCAAATCAACCAAGACCTCTGGTCACTGGCACTTGGAGGAAGCCCAGGGCTTGTTATCTTTGTAAAAGAGAAGAGCATTATGCCAGCAACTGTAACAGCCCACATAAAGTCAGACCCCCTAGACAAGAACACGAGCAGAGTTACGACACTTGGAAGTATAATCAGGTATCACGCATGTCAAATTTTGGGCCACACCCATGATATGTAGTCAGGAAAGGTGATCATTAGGACTGATGGCAAGCCTGAGGTTATTGTTAATAAATTGGGAGGTCATTCCCTGAAGACACAGGAATGACTGGGGTAAAATTTGTTAAGTATCTGTGAAATGTTTCTTTTTCCCCATCTCTGACGTTCACCACAACAGCTCCAACATCACCTGACTACCTGACCTTTTCAGAAGTCTACCAAACCCCAGTATGACCTACCAGCATCGATGTATCCTGGCCAGATACAAAGAGTGGAGTATGGAAATACTGGTGGGAGAGACTATGCAGAGATACCATTGGACATGTAGATGTGACAGCCTGATGGTGAACGGAAGATCTGAAAATGTTTTTTCTCTAACGTCCTAAGTGGATGCTGGGGACTCCGTAAGGACCATGGGGAATAGCGGCTCCGCAGGAGACTGGGCACATCTAAAGAAAGCTTTAGGACTAACTGGTGTGCACTGGCTCCTCCCCCTATGACCCTCCTCCAAGCCTCAGTTAGATTTCTGTGCCCGACGAGAAGGGTGCACACTAGGGGCTCTCCTGAGCTTCTTAGTGAAAGTTTTAGTTTAGGTTTGTTATTTTCAGTGAGACCTGCTGGCAACAGGCTCACTGCATCGAGGGACTAAGGGGAGAAGAAGCGAACTCACCTGCGTGCAGAGTGGATTGGGCTTCTTGGCTACTGGACATTAGCTCCAGAGGGACGATCACAGGCCCAGCCTGGATGGGTCCCGGAGCCGCGCCGCCGGCCCCCTTACAGAGCCAGAAGAGCGAAGAGGTCCGGAAAAATCGGCGGCAGAAGACGTTCCTGTCTTCAATAAGGTAGCGCACAGCACTGCAGCTGTGCGCCATTGCTCTCAGCACACTTCATACTCCGGTCACTGAGGGTGCAGGGCGCTGGGGGGGGCGCCCTGAGACGCAATAAAACATGATAAAAATACCTTACATGGCAAAAAATACATCACATATAGCTCCTGGGCTATATGGATGCATTTAACCCCTGCCAGAATATACAGAAAAACGGGAGATAAGGCCGCCGGAAAGGGGGCGGAGCCTATCTCCTCAGCACACTGGCGCCATTTTCCCTCACAGCTCAGTTGGAGGGAAGCTCCCTGGCTCTTCCCTGCAGTCAAGAAAGGGTTAAAAAAAGAGAGGGGGGCACTAATTAGGCGCAGTATTAAAACATACAGCAGCTATAAGGGGAAAAACACTTATATAAGGTTATCCCTATATATATATATATATATATATATATATATATATATATATATATATATATATGGAGTAAAAAGGTTCTCATGGGAGCCAATCAGCCTTTAGATTAATAATATTTAACAATATTTAAAAGGTTTTTATTTATACACAAATAAAAGGTACTTGTAACCTAAAAATTCGACATTGATACAATAGTCTAAAAATTCAGTAAAACGATTTCACAATCTTATACATAGACATTTTTAGTTGATATGAGGAATTTATAGTCAGGTAATCACAATCAGAACTTGAAAAGGACGTGTATCCAACCAGATGCTTGTGGTGGTGACTTTTTTGACCCAATACTGCGCAGTATTGGGTCAAAAAAGTCACCACCACAAGCATCTGGTTGGATACACGTCCTTTTCAAGTTCTGATTGTGATTACCTGACTATAAATTCCTCATATCAACTAAAAATGTCTATGTATAAGATTGTGAAATCGTTTTACTGAATTTTTAGACTATTGTATCAATGTCGAATTTTTAGGTTACAAGTACCTTTTATTTGTGTATAAATAAAAACCTTTTAAATATTGTTAAATATTATTAATCTAAAGGCTGATTGGCTCCCATGAGAACCTTTTTACTCCATATCTATCTTTGATACCTTATCTGACAGAGGGTATTTCTTATTGGTTTGAGACTAGTGGTAAAGCGCAGAAAAGGGTTACCTCTTGTTTTGTAATATATATATATATATATATATATATATATATAGCGCTCTGGTGTGTGCTGGCATACTCTCCCTCTGTCTCCCCAAAGGGCTAGTGGGGTCCTGTCCTCTATCAGAGCATTCCCTGTGTGTGTGCTGTGTGTCGGTACGTTTGTGTCGACATGTATGAGGAGAAAAATGATGTGGAGACGGAGCAGAGTGTCTGTAACAGTGATGTCACCACCTAGGGGGTCGACACCTGAGTGGATGTACTGTTGAAAATTACGTTACAGTGTCAGCTCTGTATAAAAAAAACAGTGGTTGACATGAGACAGCCGGCTACTCAGCTTGTGCCTGTCCAGACGTCTCATAGGCCGTCAGGGGCTCTAAAGCGCCCGTTACCTCAGATGGCAGATACAGACGCCGACACGGATACTGACTCCTGTGTCGACGGTGAAGAGACAACCGTGATTTCCAGTAGGGCCACACGTTACATGATTGAGACAATGGAAAATGTTTTATACATTTCTGATAATACGAGTACCACCAAAAAGGGGTATTATGTTCGGTGAGGGAAAAACTACCTGTAGTTTTCCTGAATCTGAGAAATAAAATGAGGTGTGTGATGATGCGTGGGTTTCCCCCCGATAACAATTGATAATTTCTTAAAAAGTATTGGCTGTATACTCTTTCCCGCCAGAGGTTAGGGTGCGTTGGGAAACACCCCCTAGGGGGGATAAGGCGCTCACACGCTTGTAAGAACAAGGGCTCTACCCTCTCATGAGATGGCCGCCCTTAAGGATCCTGCTGATAGAAAGCAGGAGGGTATCCAAAAATGTATTCACACACATACTGGTGTTATACTGCGACCAGCAATCGCCTCAGCCTGGAGGTGCAGTGCTGGGTTGGCATGGTCGGATTCCCTGACTGGAAATATTGATATCCTAGATAAGTATAGTATATTATTGCCTATAGAGCATTTAAAAGATGCATTTCTATATATGCATGATGCACAGCGGAATATTTGCCGACTGGCATCAAGTATAAGTGCGTTGTCCAATTCTACCAGTAAAATGGTCAGGTGATGCGGATTCCAAACGGCATTTGGAAGTATTGCCTTTGAAAGGGGACATTTGGGGTCGGTCTTTTAGACCTGGTGGCCACGGCAACAACTGGGAAATCCACGTTTGTACCCCAGGTCGCCTCTCAAGATAAGACGCCGTATTATCAGGCGCAGTCCTTTGTTGGCAAGCGGACAAAAGGTTCCTCTTTTCTGCTCGTGACAGAGGGAGAGGAAAAAGGCTGAAGAGATTAGCCAGTTCCCAGGAACAGAAACCCTTTCCCGCCTCTGCCAAGCCCTCAGTATGACGCTAGGGCCTTACAAGCTCAGGCACGGTGGGGGCCCGTTCTCAATGAATTTCAGTGCGCAGTGGGCTCACTCGCAAGTAGACCCCTGGATCCTTCAGGTAATATCTCAAGGGTACATATTGGAATTCGAGACGTCTCCCCCTAGCCGTTTCCAAAAGTCGGCTTTACCGACGTCTCCCTCTGACAGGGAGGCAGTTTTGGAAGCCATTCACAAGCTGTATTCCCAGCAGGTGATAATCAAGGTACCCCTCCTGCAACAGGGAACGGGGTATTATTCCACACTATTGTGGTACCGAAGCCAGACGGCTCGGTGAGACCTTTTCTAAATCTAAAATCTAAAATCTTTGAACACTTACATACAGAGGTTCAAATTCAAGATTGAGTCACTCAGAGCAGTGATTGCGAACCTGGAAGAAGGGGACTACATGATGTCTCGGGACATCAAGGATGCTTACCTTCATGTCAAAATTTACCCTTCTCACCAAGGGTACCTCAGGTTATGGTACAGAACTGTCACTATCAGTTCAGACGCTGCCGTAGGGATGGTCCACGGCACCCCGGGTCTTTACCAAGGTAATGGCCGAAATGATATCCCTTTGAAGGAAGGAAATTTTAGTTATCCCTTACTTGGACGATTCCCTGATAAGGGTAAGATCCAGGGAACAGTTGGAAGTCGGTGTAGCACTATCTCAGGTAGTGTTGCGGCAGCACGATTGGATTCTCAATATTCCAAAATCGCAGCTGGTTCCGACGACTTGTCTTCTGTTTCCTAGGGATGTTCCTGGACACAGTCCAGAAAAAAGGTGTTTCTCCCGGAAGAGAAAGCCAGGGAGTTATCCGAGCTAGTCAGGAACCTCCTAAAACCGAACCAAGTCTCAGTGCATCAATGCACAAGGGTTCTGAGTAAAAATGGTGGCTTCCTACGAAGCAATCCCATTCGTTAGATTCCACGCAAGAACTTTCCAGTGGAACCTACTGGACAAATGGTCCGGGTCGCATTTTCAGATGCATCAGCGGATAACCCTGTCACCAAGGACAAGGGTATCCATCCTGTGGTGGTTGCAGAGTGCTCATCTTCTAGAGGGCCGCAGATTCGGCATTCAGGACTGGGTCCTGGTGACCACGGATGCCAGCCTGCGAGGCTGGAGAGCAGTCAAACAGGGAAGGAATATCCAGGGCTTAGGGTCAAGCCTGGATACATCACTTCACATAAATATCCTAAGCTAAGGGCCATTTACAATGCTCTAAGCTTAGCAAGACCTCTGCTTCAAGGTCAGCCGGTGTTGATCCAGTCGGACAACATCATGGCAGTCACCCACGTAAACAGACAGGGTGGCACAAGAAGCAGGAGGGCAATGGCAGAAGCTGCAGGGATTCTTCGCTGGGCGGAAAATCATGTGATAGCACTGTCAACAGTATTCATTCCGGGAGTGGACAACTGGGAAGCAGACTTCCTCAGCACGACCTCCACCCGGGAGAGTGGGGACTTCACCCAGAAGTCGTCCACATGATTAAAAAACTCGACAGGTATTGCGCCAGGTCAAGAGACCCTCAGGCAATAGTTGTAGACGCTCTGGTAACACCGTGGGTGTACCAGTCAGTGTATGTGTTCCCTCCTCTGCCTCTCATACCCAAGGTACTGAGATTGATAAGATGGAGAGGAGAAAGCACTATATTCGTGGCTCCGGATTGGCCAAGAAGGACTTGGTAACCGGAACTTCAAAAGATGCTCACGGAGGATCCGTGGCCTCTACCTCTAAGAAGGGACCTGCTCCAGCAAGGACCCTGTCTGTTCCAAGACTTACCGCGGCTGCGTTTGACGGCATGCCGGTTGAACACCGGATCCTGAAGGAAAAAAGGCATTCCGGATGAAGTCATCCATATCCTGATCTAAAGCCAGGAAGGATGTAACCGCAAAAACATTATCACCGCAATTGGCGAAAATATGTTGCGTAGTGCGAGGCCAGTAAGGCCCGACGGAGGAAATTCAACTGGGTCGATTCCTACATTTCCTGCAAACAGGAGTGTCTATGGGCCTGAAATTGGGGTCCATTAAGGTTCAGATTTCGGCCCTGTCAATTTTCTTCCAAAAAAGAACTAGCTTCAGTCCCTGAAGTTTAGACGTTTGTAAAAGGGGTACTGCATATACAGCCTCCTTTTGTGCCTCCAGTGGCAATTTGGGATCTCAATGTAGTTTGGGTTCCAAAAGTCACATTGGTTTGAACCACTTAAATCTGTGGAGTTAAAATATCTCACATGGAAAGTGGTCATGCTGTTGGCCCTGGCCTGGGCCAGGCGCGTGTCAGAATTGGCGGCTTTATCCTGTAAAAGCCCTTATCTGATTTTCCATTCGGACAGGGCGGAATTGAGGACTCGTCCTCAGTTTCTCCCTAAGGTGGTTCCAGCGTTTTCACCTGAACCAACCTATTGTGGTGCCTGCGGCTACTAGGGACTTGGAAGAATCCAAGTTGCTGGGTGTTGTCAGGGCCCTGAAAATATGTTTCCAGGACGGCTGGAGTCAGGAAATCTGACTCGCTGTTTATCCTGTATGCACCCAACAAGCTGGGTGCTCCTGCTTCTAAGCAGACTATTGCTCGTTGGATTTGTAGTACAATTCAGCTTGCACATTCTGTGGCAGGCCTGCCACAGCTAAAATCTGTAAAAGCCCGTTCCACAAGGAAAGTGGGCTCATCTTGGGCGGCTGCCCGAGGGGTCTCGGCTTTACAACTTTGCCGAGCAGCTACTTGGTCAGGGGCAAACACGTTTGCTAAATTCTACAAATTTGATACCCTGGCTGAGGAGGACCTGGAGTTCTCTCATTCGGTGCTGCAGAGTCATCCGCACTCTCCCGCCCGTTTGGGAGCTTTGGTATAATCCCCATGGTCCTTACGGAGTCCCCAGCATCCACTTAGGACGTTAGAGAAAATAATAATTTACTTACCGATAATTCTATTTCTCATAGTCCGTAGTGGATGCTGGGCGCCCATCCCAAGTGCGGATTGTCTGCAATACTTGTACATAGTTATTGTTACAAAAATCGGGTTATTATTGTTGGGAGCCATCTTTTCAGAGGCTCCTCTGTTATCATACTGTTAACTGGGTTCAGATCACAAGTTATACGGTGTGATTGGTGTGGCTGGTATGAGTCTTACCCGGGATTCAAAATCCTTCCTTATTGTGTACGCTCGTCCGGGCACAGTATCCTAACTGAGGCTTGGAGGAGGGTCATAGGGGGAGGAGCCAGTGCACACCAGTTAGTCCTAAAGCTTTCTTTAGATGTGCCCAGTCTCCTGCGGAGCCGCTATTCCCCATGGTCCTTACGGAGTCCCCAGCATCCACTACGGACTATGAGAAATAGAATTATCGGTAAGTAAATTCTTATTTTTTTTTTTCTCTCCTGAAAAAAAAATGTTTGAAAAATGTTTTTCTTCCTGTTGTTGTTTATTGTTGATTTATGTGACGCATATATATATATATGAACGGTTCTCTCTCTCTTGTTGTTTTCTTTTCTCTCTCCCTCTCTTCTTTCTCATGGTCTCATAACGTTACAGATGGTATGTCACACATTAGTTGGACAAATGGTAATGCAAGATTTATTCTCCTTACAGAAAGAGCGCTGAGCTAGAAGAAATATTGTATCACCAGAATGATTAGAAGACTAAGAGACAGCATCTTTGAGATGACAGCAGAACAAGAAGAACAACAAGACTAGAGAACTAATTATCGTAACAAGTTTCTCTCCCCCTCAAACTGTTTTTCTGTACCCCCATTACAAATTTCTCCTTTTCTCCTCCTGTAAGATGGACTTGCCCCAAGAGACTGTGATATGGATTTTCCTGTTGACCATGATGTTGATCAGAGCAGTCTGTTTCAGTGAGAGTACCAGTGAGGTCGAGAAAGGATCAGAATGGGTTTCTGATGACTGAGACGGATGTAAATTTCCAATAACAACACAATCACCGAGCAAAGGCGAGTACCGGAAAACGATCTAGCAGCCATGTTATTCGTAAACATTGTAAAGGATTGTTAGCTAAAGAGAATTGCATCTGTAGGCATTGTGATAACTTAGTTGAGGATGGGTGCATCAAGAAATGTCAGTCCAGTTTTAACATTAACATGGACCGGCATCCATTGGGTGACTATCACTCATTAGTGGGTAAGGTGTTAAACCAAACAGACTGTTGGGTATGCTCTCAAGTACCTCAAGGTCACAGCAAGTCAGGACTAGTACCATTTCCTTTAACGATAGGGGAGGTACTTGAGTTAAGTGGTGGGAGGCCGGTGGACAAGAGGTTTAATATCTCTAGTCCTCCTAGTTTGAAGCTCCACCAATATCATGTGGATAGGTCCTTAGTGTGTTTTAACATTTCCAATCCCCGAAAGCCGGGAAATTGGGAAGTGTCATGGATTAATCAAACCATGACATTCTCACATAGAGCCGACAGATTGCCCATAGACACAGAACTTATACGCCAGATAGCCGACCATAGGAAATTCTTTCGGTATAGGTACACCCTAGGAAGTAGAATCATGCGAGTTGGAGAAGTATCACCAGGATACTGTGCACAGATCGTACAAACTGATACGTGTACTAAACAGATGGAAGAATTAGGGCTAGGAGAGTTCACATGGAAAATTTGTAATATGGTTATGTCACACTCCGTCCCACATGTTCTCCCCGATGATGCATATTTCATATGAGGGAGGAAGGCGTATAAGTGTCTTGCCCCAAACTCAGAAGGGTTGTGTTATATTGGAAAAGTACTGCCTGAGGTAATGACTTTATCCCACACTAAAATGAAGGATATTCACCGCAGTGCCCAAGCTCCTTATACTCACACTCATTACGAACACATCGTTAAACGGCACCTGATAGAAAGAACAGAGCACCCGGCTTCTGACCTGATCCACCGGGATTCAATTCCTAATCGCGTTAGATATCACTCGTACCGCCAGAGGAGTGATAAATTATAAATATATATCTGCGCTTGCAAATTTATTAGACAATATCACTGAAATGTATGATGACACATTCAGGTATACCGGAAGGGAGCTCCAAGCTTACAAAACAGAACTGGTTCAGCATAGGATGATTCTCAATTATCTCACGGCTGTGACAGGCGGGTATTGTGTTACCCTAGCGACTCAGTATGGAATAAAGTGCTGCACGTATATTACAAACAGCACAGAGGACCCAGCCGAGGTCATAGACCAAAAGATGGATGACATTTTGCAATTAAAATGGGAGTTCCGAAGGAAACACAATCTCACCCTTGCCGCTGCGAGTAATGAGCTGACCGGTTGGGTGTCATGGTTGAACCCACGAAATTGGTTCTCTGGTTTAGGAGAATGGACCCAAGGTATTATCATGGATGTAGGGAAATTTCTTTTGTGTATTCTGGGTGTCATCATATTGGTCGGTCTGATATTTAGATGCGTTCGGGTTTTAACAAAGTGTAAACGTAGCGCCCGAGTGATGAGTTTAAGAAGTGAAGATACTGTAATAACAACGACTGATTTGATTTACGACCCAACCATTGAGACAATGTTGTGATGAAAATGTGATTCCACGGTCCGTTTCTTTCACCCGTTTCTCCTTTGTTTTCCTCCAAGGTACAAAGACATCCGCTTGGAAGAAGAATTTGACAACCTTTTACACAGACAATTGATGGACAATGCCATAGACCCCCAATATCCCTAGCAATTTTAAAATTTTACGATAGCCCAACACTTTTGTAAGCCTATGGACATTGAGAAAGTTTTTGCTCGCATTTTGGCAAAAGCTCAAAGAGACTACAGTCAACATGTACATCGAGACAAGACATCAGACAAGACCTCAATCGGCAAATGTACATTAAACTCACATAGTTTACGACTGCATTTACCATAATTGCTTCTTTATCTTCATTTCGACAACCTTCAGGTAATGACACACATAGTCGATAGGGAATACAGGCACAGATATCAGCACTCACATATCCCCCCATTCATGTATCATCAATTAAAATGTGCTCCCCCATTTTATTGCAACCAAAAGCCGAAAAGAGCTCGGTAAAGTTTGACAGCCCATCCACAGACCCTTAATACGGGATAAGAAGGAATTCAAATGTATACTTCGCAATACCTCGAAGCTTGATTTAAAACACGTACAGCACGATGATACATGACCCCCCAAACATGGATTCATACACACATGCTTCTGCTATCTCATTAGGTCATACCGTTTTCCCACCTTCTTCTCTTCTCCCCTACCCAATCATAGAAATGTATTATACATGACATATATTTTTCTCTTTTTGAACTGTTTTAGGAAGTGGCAGTTATTGGTGACTGCCAAAGGGTGGACTGTCAAAGTCAGAAAAATATCACGCTGCACATTGCCATATATGCACCTCATGCGTGTGCCCGCTGCACGTGCATGAGCCCTCCTGTGCGTGCGTGCACTCGCAGGCGCGCAGTATGCGCATTTACGGTAGAGTTTGTGTGCGTCTAGCGGGCGACTCGATCGTTACATATTTTAGTCATATAATGTATTTTGTAGATTATGGTCCCTTTGATAGAGTCTGAAAGTTTAGTTAATGTAG
This sequence comes from Pseudophryne corroboree, assembly GCF_028390025.1. Taxonomy (NCBI): domain Eukaryota; kingdom Metazoa; phylum Chordata; class Amphibia; order Anura; family Myobatrachidae; genus Pseudophryne; species Pseudophryne corroboree. The sequence continues at coordinate 110,666,701 of NC_086445.1, read as the reverse complement.
CATGTTCGGGGACAAAGAGATTCCTCTTTGTTTGATACGAAGGGTCAGACAGGGGTTACACAGTGGTGTTTAGTATCCATCGGAAGAGAATATAATTAGCAATATTCCGGTGTTGGTTTGATGCGGATTACTCGCTCGTGCGTATAGTTATGGACATAAGAAGTTTATGGACATTTACTATATTTGCACTTTATTACCCATGCGGCGGGAAACCCAGTTTCCCTCCCACCTGAGCAGTTTGGAATAGTCACAGCCCACCTGTATGAACCAACCTATGACCTTTTGTTATAATGCGGAGACGGATTCCTGTGTCCAATGAACAATAAGAATGTAGGGACCATTGTACTGTACTGTGTGTAAGTGTATATAAAGACAAGCCGACCTGGGCCAACTCTCTACTCTTTTCAACGGTTCTCATCACTGATAATCGGGAGCTGGATATCCAGGAAGGCGCATGCGATTGTTTCCCCTTGTGCGTAAGTTCTCTGCAACCATCTTTATCTCCTATTTTGTTGTAAGCCATTCTCTCTCTCCTTCCCCCTTAAATGTAATTGTGTCTTTGTTGTATTTTAATGTGTAGTAACTCGGTTAGGTATTTTTATGTTAGTTTGGTAGTGTATAACTTGTAATGTGTATTCTTTTGCAATTGAACGTTCATTCATTCCCTTAAAAGGTGTTAGACCCTTAGACCGGTATTTGAGTGTTTATTATATTGCTAAAGGGTTCTCAGAGCGTAAGAGTCGCTCATACAGCTTTTAAACTAACAAGGTTACACTGTGTTGCATTTACACCTTATCACTGCACAAAGGTTTACAAATAAGTACATTGTTTATGATATTGTTACAAAGGTTTAACTCTGTGAGCGTCAGCGCCGCTCGTGATCTCCTCGTGGTCTCGAGCGTCCGCTACGCTGATAGCGTATCATTACGGTAATCGGCAGCCTATAGCGTGCTTGCCTTTACGCATTAAGCCGTGAGCGAACGTGCCGCTCGTGCGTCTCGTCCACGGCTAAGCGTCCGCTACGCTGAGTACGTACCCTTACGGTACCACTTACTCCAATAGCGTACTGAGTCTCTTAACCTTTTAGCGTGATTAATATAGGATATATATTAGGCTTTGTCATTAGTCACCTCATACCGCTTAAATCCTGTTTGTGCTCTGCATTTGCGGTCACATAACACAGGGGTTTTTTGTGAGGTATTGTGTTTTGTCTGGCTATATTGTACTGTTACACCCTAAGGCTACATTCCCAATAACGTCTGCTACACAGGGCGGGAAATTCGCATACGTTCCTGCATTATTTATTTATTAACAGTTTCTTATATAGTCAAGCACATTCCGTTGCGCTTTATAATTACAACAGCAGTACTAGGACAAAACTGGGGAACAGTAATAGAACAAAACTGGGGAACAACAGACAGACAAAGAGGTAGGAAGGCCCCGCTCGCAAGCTTACAATCTGCACCTTCCAGTCTGCCCGCAGCTCCTGTGGCAAATCAGGATCCACCTTGGGCTGCATTTTCAAATATGCTGACTGTGCTTGTAACATGACTTACGCCCCCTGTGGGACCTCCTGTGCCATTACAGCCACATATTGTCCCTGTAGTTAATCCGCCATGGGCGGATACTCTGTCAACCCAGTTACAGCAATTAAATCAATCCTTGGTTAAACACAAACCTAACCCTCGCCCTACTGGGACCAAAGAGTCCTCTAAGCGTGCCATTTCTTCCTCACAATCCACTAATATTTCGGATGATTCTTCCGATGAGGATGGGGATTATACTGATCCTTCAGATACTAATACAGTTGTTTCTGATGAGGAATCTACAACTCAGGTTGATTCTCCAGATTGATGATGAGATTGAACCTCCTGCTACGTCTGAAGGGCCCCATACACTTGGACGATTTTACACGATTTCATACAGTTCCGATATATCCGTCTAATATTTTGTATGAAATTGTATACAATTGTATCCAATCTGATGCGCATCCCCGTGGCTGTCGTATAGGATCCCCTAGGTCGTTGGTGCTGCACTAATGATATATCGGAATTGGATGGAATTGGATGAAAAAAGTGTGTTTTTTATGCATGTGATATATCGCATGCGATGTATCACAGGGAAGTTTGACTGGCATTCTCAGGACACTCCCAGCCCCCGTAGCCCTCTATCCAGCCCATCAGATATATCTCATGGTACAATTGTATGCCGTACGATATATTGCATGCGATGTATAGCTGCTACATCAATCGCAAGCGATATATCACATGCTAAAATAGCACAAAAGTACCAAATCATATGTAATCACTCCCGGGAAAGTCCCGGGGGAGTTCAAGGGAAATTACATCCGACTTCAGCCTCAGACATATCGTTGTAGTGTATGGGGCACTTAAGAAACCTGATAAGTTTAAACGTCAGAAGGTTGCTAAAGTAGTTTTACCTCATTCTGACCTCTTAATTGACATAAGCCAGGAAGTCTGATCATCTCCAGGAAATAAATTTTCCCTGCCCAAAAGGATGTTGGCTCGTTATCCTATCCCTGCGGAGTTGAGTAACAAGTGGGAAACTCCACCGCCGGTGGACTCTCATGTCGCCCGTCTAGTTGTGTCTTCTACTCTGCCTGTCACCACTGTCACTTCACTGAAGGAACCAACGGATAAACGTGTGGAAGGAGGCCTGAAGTCTGTTTACTCACTATGGCAGCATCTTGGGCTGCGAAAGCTATTGATGCATGGGTTCAGGCAATTGAAGATGAGCTACCTCTACATTTTTCTGACACTGCCAGACAATATCTGTCGTATATTACCACAGCTTCTCACTATATTCAGGAGGCGGCCTCTGATGGCGGCCAAGGCGTCAACTACGTCTATCCTGGCTCGCCGGATTTTGTGGTTAAGGTCCTGGAAAGTGGACCTGGACTCCAAAAAGACCTTGGAGGTGCTCCCTTTTAAAGGGGACATACTATTTGGGGAGGATCTGAACAAGATCGTGACCTACTTGGCAACAGGCAAGACTGCATTTCTCCCAAGTACTAATCCTTCTGCTCCGAAGGCTAAGAGTACCACTTTTCGTTCCTTTTCAACCTCCAGGTAAAGTAAAGGGTCAGGCGTATCTGAGACAGGCTCGTACTTCCAAAACCACCAAGCCCAAGTCTAAGTAATCATTGGCTGCCCATCAGCCTGCTTCCAAACAGGACAAGCCTGCAGCATGATTGGGCAGGCCTCCCCCTGGGGAACCCCAGGGTTGGAGGCCGACTTCTGCAGTTCGCCCAGGCCTAGTTAAGGACCACTTCGGATGCCTGGGTGCGGGAAGTTGTCTCTCACGGGTACGCAATCTCTTTTACGAGAAGCCCCCCTCAACGGTTCTGCTTGACGGTTATCCCTTCGGATCCGCTGAAAGCACAAACTCTACACTTGTTTGTACAATTTCTCCTAGATACTGGAGTGATTGTGCCAGTACCTCTGTCTCAAAGAGGCAGGGGTTACTAGTCGACCCTGTTTCTAGTCCCGAAACCAAATGGGTCCTCTCGGCCTATACTCAACCTCAAATCTTTGAACAAACTTGTGAGGATATCCAAATTCCGTATGGAAACTCTGCGCTCTATTGTATTGGCTATGGAGCCCAAGGACTATATGGTATCCCTGGACATACAGGATGCTTACCTGCACATACCTATTGCCATGTAGCATCAGCAATATCTGTGGTTTGCTATTGACAACCTTCATGATCAATTCCAGGCCTTGCCTTTCAGACTGACCACGGCTCCTCGGATCTTCACCAAGGTCATGGCAGTCATGATGGCTCTTATCCGCCGTCAGGGTGTCAGTATCATGCCATATTTGGTTGACTTGCTGATCCTGGCGAACTCCCCGGAGGTTTCCTCAGTCATCTGGAACTGACAGTCCAATTCCTACAAGCCCACAGATGGCTCATCAACTGGAAGAAGTCCTCGGTGGTTCCTGTGAAGAGCATGGTGCACCTGGGGGCATTGCTGGACACACACAACCAACGTTTGTTCTCGTCTCCAGAGAAAGTCCTGAAACTTCAGGACAGGATCAGATACTTCCTGTCTCACCAGAGAGTGTCAATACACTCGGCGATGCAAGTACTAGGCCTCATGGTGTTGCCCTCGACATGGTAAAGTTCGCTCAATTTCATTCCCGCCCTCTGCAACGATTAATCCTTTCCAAGTGTAACAGCCTGCCTCACCGGATCAGGTCTCAAATGATCTCCTTAACTCTGGAGGTTCGTCTGTCACTGAGCTGGTGGCTACAGGACCAACAGTTGAGCAGCGGTCGTCCCTTCTGGATCTCCAACTTGGTCCTCCTAACAACGGACGCCAGTCTGCGGGGTTGGGGCACGGTGTTGGAGCAACACTCTCTCCAGGGTCGGTGGACCAAGGAGGAATCTCTCCTCCCGATAAACATTTTGGAATTGCGGGCAGTGTTCAGTGCGTTGACACTGGCCCTGCCTCTGGTACAGAACAGGCCTGTTCAAGTACAATCAGACTCCACCACCATGGTGGCTTACATAAATCATCAAGGCAGCACTCGAAGTCGCATGGCAATGAAGGAAGTGTCAAAAATTCTCTGATGGGCGGAACGCCATCTGGCAGCCATATCGGCAGTGTTCATTCCGGGAGTCTTCAACTGGGAAGCGTACTTCCTCAGTCGTCAGGACGTGCACGCCAGAGAGTGGAGTCTTCATCCCAAAGTCTTTCAACTCCTAGTGGACAAGTTGGGCCTACCAGATATAGATCTGATGGCATCTCGACACAATCACAAGGTTCCGGTCTTCAGAGCAAGGACAAGGGATCCTCAAGCAGCGTTCGTAGAAGTACTAGCAATTCCATGGAACTTTTGGCTGCCATATGTGTTCCCTCCAGTGTCACCCCTGCCCAGGGCAATACGGAAGTTCAAGCAAGAAGGAGGAGTACTACTTCTAGTCGCTCCAGCGGGGCCCAGACAGCATTGGTTCTCAGACCTGCAGGGTCTCTCGACAGAGTGTCCTCTTCTACTTCCTCAACGCCCAGACCCCCTCCTTCAGGGCCCTTGTGTCTACCCATACCTGGCCAGACTGGCTTTGACGGCGTGGCTCTTGAAGCATCACTCCTGAGAGCAAAAGGATTTTCTGAGGCGGTCATTTCAGACTATGTTGAAAGCCTGTAAACCAGCTTCGGCTCGGATTTATTACAGGGTCTGGAATTCTTACTTCACTTGGTGTGCTGCTAAGAATTATGATGCTTATACTTTCAAAACTTCAAGACTTTTGGCTTTTCTCCAGCAAGGCCTAGACTTGGGCCTTCGTCTGGCCTACCTCAAGGTTCATATATCTGCCTTGTCGGTGTGGTTTCAGAGGAAAATTACGTCTCTTCCCAACGTTCACACTTTCACTCATGGTGTTCTACGGATTCAGCCTCCCTATGTCCCTCCTGTGGCTCCATGGGCTCTGTCTGTTGTATTGAATGCCCTGCAAGAGTCTCCGTTTGAACCTCCTGAGTCTGTGGAGCTTAAATGCCTTATGCTTAAGGTCGTTTCTCTGACGTCCTAGTGGATGCTGGGTACTCCGTAAGGGGAATAGACTGGCTCCGCAGGAGACTGGGCACTCTAAAAGAAAGATTAGGTACTATCTGGTGTGCACTGGCTCCTCCCTCTATGCCCCTCCTCCAGACCTCAGTTAGAATCTGTGCCCGGCCCGAGCTGGTTGCACACTAGGGGCTCTCCTGAGCTTCTAGTAAAGAAAGTATTTGTAAGGTTTTTTATTTTCAGTGAGATCTGCTGGCAACAGACTCACTGCTACGAGGGACTAAGGGGAGAGAAGCGAACCTACCTGCTTGCAGCTAGCTTGGGCTTCTTAGGCTACTGGACACCATTAGCTCCAGAGGGATCGAACACAGGCCCAGCCTCGGTCGTCTGGTCCCGGAGCCGCGCCGCCGTCCCCCTTGCAGAGCCAGAAGCAAGAAGAACATCCTGAAAATCGGCGGCTGAAGACTCCGGTCTTCATTAAGGTAGCGCACAGCACTGCAGCTGTGCGCCAATGCTCCCTATGCACACCACATACTCCGGTCACTGATGGGTGCAGGGCGCTGGGGGGCTCCCTGGGCTGCAATTAGAGTACCTTACAATTGGCAAACAGCACATAATATAGTCTAAAAAACTATATATGTGCAAAAATCCCCCGCCATAATAGAAATATAAGAGCGGGAGAAGTCCGCCGAGAAAGGGGCGGGGCTATCTCCCTCAGCACACTGGCGCCATTTCCTCTTCACAGCTCCGCTGGAAGACAGCTCCCCAGGCTCTCCCCTGCAGTTTCCAGGCTCAAAGGGTAACAAAGAGAGGGGGGGCACTAAATTTAGGCGCAAAACTGTATATGTAAAGCAGCTATAGGGAAAAATCACTTTGTGTTAGTGAAAATCCCTGATTAAATAGCGCTGTGGTGTGTGCTGGCATACTCTCTCTCTGTCTCCCCAAAGGACTTTGTGGGGTCCTGTCCTCAGTCAGAGCATTCCCTGTGTGTGTGCGGTGTGTCGGTACGGCTGTGTCGACATGTTTGATGAGGAGGCTTATGTGGAGGCGGAGCAGGTGCCGATAAATGTGATGTCACCCCCTGCGGGGTCGACACCAGAGTGGGTGGATATGTGGAAGTATTAACCGACAGTGTCAACTCCTTACATAAAAGGCTGGATGACGTAACAGCCGTGGGACAGCCGGCTTCTCAGCCCGTGCCTGCCCAGGCGTCTCAAAGACCATCAGGGGCTCACAAACGCCCGCTACCTCAGATGGCAGACACAGATGTCGACACGGAGTCTGACTCCAGTGTCGACGAGGATGAGACATATACACAATCCACAAGGGGCATCCGTTGCATGATTACGGCAATGAAAAATGTGTTACACATTTCTGACATTAACCCAGGTACCACTAAAAAGGGTATTATGTTTGGGGAGAAAAAGCAGCCAGTGTTTTTTCCCCCATCAGATGAGTTGAATGAAGTGTGTGAAGAAGCGTGGGCTTCCCCCGATAAGAAACTAGTGATTTCTAAACAGTTACTGATGGCGTACCCTTTCCCGCCAGAGGACAGGTTACATTGGGAGACATCCCCGAGGGTGGATAAGGCGCTCACACGCTTATCAAAAAAGGTGGCACTGCCGTCTCAGGATACGGCCGCCTTAAAGGAGCCTGCGGATAGAAAGCAGGAGGCTATCCTGAAGTCTGTATATACACAATCAGGTACTATACTGAGACCTGCTATTGCTTCAGCTTGGATGTGTAGTGCTGCAGCAGCTTGGTCCGATACCCTGTCAGAAAATATTGATTCCCTCGACAGGGATACGATTTTGCTAACCATAGAGCATATTAAAGACGTCGTCTTATATATGAGAGATGCACAGAGGGATATTTGCCGGCTGGCATCTAGAATTAATGCAATGTCCATTTCTGCCAGGAGAGTATTATGGACTCGGCAGTGGACAGGTGATGCGGATTCTAAAAGGCACATGGAGGTTTTGCCTTACAAGGGTGAGGAATTGTTTGGGGATGGTCTCTCGGACCTCGTTTCCACAGCAACAGCTGGGAAGTCGACATTTTTACCTCAGGTTCCCTCACAGCCTAAGAAAGCACCGTATTATCAGGTACAGTCCTTTCGGCCCCAGAAAGGCAAGCGGGTTAAAGGTGCGTCCTTTCTGCCCAGAGGCAGGGGTAGAGGGAAAAAGCTGCACCATACAGCCAGTTCCCAAGAACAAAAATCCTCCCCTGCTTCCACTAAGTCCACCGCATGACGCTGGGGCTCCACTGGTGGAGCCAGGTGCGGTGGGGGCCTGTCTCCGGAACTTCAGCGACCAGTGGGTTCGCTCACAGGTGGATCTCTGGGTTCTACAAGTGGTATCTCAGGGATACAAGCTGGAATTCGAGACGTCTCCCCCTCGCCGTTACCTCAAATCAGCCTTGCCAGCTACTCCCCAGGACAGGGAGGTAGTACTGGCGGCTATTCACAAGCTGTACCTCCAGCAGGTGATAATAAAAGTTCCCCTCCTTCAACAGGGACGGGGTTACTATTCCACAATGTTTGTGGTACCGAAACCAGACGGTTCGGTGAGACCCATTCTAAATTTGAAATCCTTGAACACTTATATAAGGAAGTTCAAGTTCAAAATGGAATCGCTCAGGGCGGTTATTGCAAGCCTGGAAGAGGGGGATTACATGGTATCACTGGACATCAAGGATGCTTACCTACATGTCCCCATTTACCCACCTCACCAGGTGTACCTCCGTTTTGTGGTACAGGACTGCCATTACCAATTCCAGACGTTGCCGTTTGGTCTGTCCACGGCCGAAATGATGATACTCCTTCGAAAGAAGGGAGTTATAATTATCCCGTACTTGGACGATCTCCTTATAAAGGCGAGGTCCAGGGAGCAGTTGTTGGTCGGAGTAGCACTATCTCAGGAAGTACTACAGCAGCACGGCTGGATTCTGAATATCCCGAAGTCGCAGCTGGTTCCTACGACGCGTCTGCTGTTCCTGGACACAGAACAGAAGAAGGTGTTTCTCCCGGAGGAGAAGGCCAAGGAGTTGTCATCTCTGGTCATAGACCTCCTAAAACCAAAACAGGTGTCGGTGCATCACTGCACGCGAGTCCTGGGAAAGATGGTAGCTTCTTACGAGGCAATTCCATTCGGCAGGTTCCATGCACGGATCTTTCAGTGGGATCTGTTAGACAAGTGGTCCGGATCGCATCTTCAGATGCATCGGCTGATCACCCTGTCCCCGAGGGCCAGGGTGCCTCTGCTGTGGTGGCTGCAGAGTGCTCATCTTCTAGAGGGGCGCAGATTCGGCATCCAGGACTGGATCCTGGTGACCACGGATGCAAGCCTCCGAGGTTGGGGGGCAGTCACTCAGGGAAGAAACTTCCAAGGACAATGGTCGAGTCAGGAAGCTTCCCTACACATAAATATTCTGGAACTAAGGGCCATTTACAATGCCCTAAGTCAGGCAAGACCCTGCTTCAAAACCAGCCGGTGCTGATTCAGTCAGACAACATCACGGCAGTCGCCCATGTAAACCGACAGGGCGGCACAAGAAGCAGGATGGCGATGGCAGAAGCCACAAGGATTCTCCGATGGGCGGAAAATCACGTGATAGCACTGTCAGCAGTGTTCATTCCGGGAGTGGACAACTGGGAAGCAGACTTCCTCAGCAGGCACGAACTCCACCCGGGAGAGTGGGGACTTCATCCAGAAGTCTTCCAGCTGATTGTAAATCGTTGGGAAAGACCACAGGTGGACATGATGGCGTCCCGCCTCAACAAAAAGCTAAAAAGATATTGCGCCAGGTCAAGGGACCCTCAGGCGATAGCTGTGGACGCTCTAGTGACACCGTGGGTGTACCAGTTGGTTTATGTGTTCCCTCCTCTTCCTCTCATACCAAAGGTACTGAGGATAATAAGAAAGAGAGGAGTAAGAACTATACTCATCGTTCCGGATTGGCCAAGAAGGACTTGGTACCCGGAACTACAAGAAATGATCTCAGAGGACCCTTGGCCTCTGCCTCTCAGACAGGACCTGCTACAACAGGGGCCCTGTCTGTTCCAAGACTTACCGCGGCTGCGTTTGACGACATGGCGGTTGAACGCCGGATCCTGATGGAAAAGGGCATTCCGGTTGAAGTCATTCCTACGCTGATAAAAGCTAGGAAGGATGTGACAGCAAAAAATTATCACCGCATATGGCGAAAATATGTTGCTTGGTGTGAGGCTATGAAGGCCCCAACAGAAGAATTTCAGCTGGGTCGATTTCTGCACTTCCTACAGTCAGGAGTGACTATGGGCCTAAAATTGGGATCCATTAAAGTCCAGATTTCGGCCCTGTCTATTTTCTTTCAAAAAGAACTGGCTTTACTGCCTGAAGTTCAGACGTTTGTTAAGGGAGTGCTGCATATTCAGCCCCCTTTTGTGCCCCCAGTGGCACCTTGGGATCTCAACGTTGTGTTGGATTTCCTAAAATCACATTGGTTTGAGCCACTTCAGACCGTCGAGTTGAAATATCTCACGTGGAAAGTGGTCATGCTTTTGGCCTTGGCTTCGGCTAGGCGTGTGTCGGAATTGGCGGCTTTGTCATGTAAAAGCCCCTATCTGATCTTCTATATGGACAGGGCAGAATTGAGGACTCGTCCCCAATTTCTCCCTAAGGTGGTATCAGCGTTTCATTTGAACCAACCTATTGTGGTGCCTGCGGCTACTCGGGACTTGGAGGCTTCCAAGTTGCTGGACGTAGTCCGGGCCCTGAAAATCTATGTTTCCAGGATGGCTAGTGTCAGAAAAACTGACTCGCTGTTTATCCTGCATGCACCCAACAAGCTGGGTGCTCCTGCTTCTAAGCAGATCTGTAGCACGATTCAACTTGCACATTCTGCGGCTGGTCTGCCGCATCCTAAATCAGTCAAAGCCCATTCCACGAGGAAGGTGGGCTCTTCTTGGGCGGCTGCCCGAGGGGTCTCGGCTTTACAACTTTGCCGAGCTGCTACCTGGTCGGGATCAAACACGTTTGCAAAATTTTACAAGTTTGATACCCTGGCTGAGGAGGACCTTGAGTTTGCTCATTCGGTGCTGCAGAGTCATCCGCACTCTCCCGCCCGTTTGGGAGCTTTGGTATAATCCCCATGGTCCTTACGGAGTACCCAGCATCCACTAGGACGTCAGAGAAAATAAGAATTTACTCACCGGTAATTCTATTTCTCGTAGTCCGTAGTGGATGCTGTGAGCCCGTCCCAAGTGCGGACTCTCTGCAATACGTGTATATAGTTATTGCTTAACTAAAGGGTTTTGTTATGAGCCATCTATTTATGAGGCTCATTTTGTTGTTCATACTGTTAACTGGGTATAGTTATCACAAGTTGTACGGTGTGATTGGTGTGGCTGGTATGAGTCTTACCCGGGATTCCAAATCCTTTCCTTGTAGTGTCAGCTCTTCCGGGCACAGTTTCCCTAACTGAGGTCTGGAGGAGGGGCATAGAGGGAGGAGCCAGTGCACACCAGATAGTACCTAATCTTTCTTTTAGAGTGCCCAGTCTCCTGCGGAGCCCATCTATTCCCCATGGTCCTTACGGAGTACCCAGCATCCACTACGGACTACGAGAAATAGAATTACCGGTGAGTAAATTCTTATTTTTTCTGTTGGCTATTGCCTTTGCTAGGATGGTGTCGGACTTAGACGCTTGGGGGGTCATTCCGAGTTGATCGCTCACTAGCAGTTTTTAGCAGCCGTGCAAACGCATTGTCGCCGCCCACTGGGGAGTGTATTTTCGCTTTGCAGAAGTGCGAACGCTTGTGCAGCAGAGCGCCTGCAAAATCTTTTTGTGCGAAACAAGACCAGCCCTGTAGTTACTTATCCTGTGCGTTGATTCTAACGACGTAGGGACGGATTTTGACGTCGCACACCCGCCCAGCGTTCGCCCAGCCACGCCTGCGTTTTTCCAGCCACACCTCGATTTTTCTAAGCACTCCCAGAAAACTGTCAATTGACACCCAGAAACGCCCACTTCGTATCAATCTTCCTGCGTTCGGCCGTGTGACTGGAGTCTTCGTTAGACTCTGTACAAACCCACGATGCTCATTGTACCCATACGATGCGCCTGCGCATTGCGGTGCATGCGCAGAAATGCCAATTTTTAGCCTGATCGCTGCGCTGCGAACAACGGCAGCTAGCGATCAACTCGGAATGACCCCCTTTATCCTGTCGTCCACCCTTTCTGATTTTTCACCGTGACCGGGCTATTCTTCGAACTCGCCCTGGTTATTTGCCTAAGGTGGTGTCATCTTTTCACCTTAACCAGGAGATTGTGGTTCCGTCCTTCACCTCATTGGGTCTGTCCTCCAAAGAAAAATCTTTGGATGTGGTACGGGCTCTCCGTGTTTATGTGGAGAGGACTACCTCCATCAGGAGGTCTGATTCCCTTTTTGTACTTTTTGGTTTTCTCAAACGTGGCTGGCCTGCGAATAAGCAGACCTTGGCCAGATGGATTAGAATGGTGATTGCACAAGCTTATGCGCAGGCTGGGCTCCTACTTGATCGGTTGGACCTTCTTGGGTGGCCCGCCGTGGCGCGTCCGCAGAACAATTGTGCAACGTGGCTACGTGGTCCTCTGTGTCCACGTTCATCAGGTTCTATGCCTTTGATACTTCCGCCTCCCAGGATGCTTCCTTTGGACGCAGGGTTCTAGTGCCCGCTACAGTGCGTCCCCTCCCATGAGGAACTGCTTTAGGACATCCCTGATATTATTCCCTGTGGAATCCCAGTGTACCCCGCTGCAGAAAAGGAGATTTATGGTAGACTTACCATTGTTAAATCTCTTTCTGCGAGGTACACTGGGGCGCCCACCCTGACGCACTTAGCTTCTTTGGGTTTGTACGCCATTAGCTGGTACCATCTCCTGTCGTGAGAGTGTGGTTTTATGTGGCTAACATCTACCATCTCTATTTTACCTGCTACTGCATTGGACTGGTTAACGAAACTGAGCTCCAGTGCCTGGCTGTAGAGGAGGCGGTGCAGTGCATCCTGGGAACAGTCAAAGCTTTAGCCTGTTGGTGCCTCGGATCAAGATCCAACTCTAAACCTCCGATGTTATTCCCTGTGGAATCCAGTGTACCTCGCAGAAAGAGATTTAACCATGGTAAGTCTACCACAAATCTTCTTATTTGGACGATTTGAGATACGATTTGACATGTTCTGATGGGTAAGGGTACTCTGTGGGGTCTCCAAAGACGTGTGTGATTTGCGGACAAAGACAGGGGCGCAGCAAGACTGTAGAAGCTATTCCAGCCTCTACATTCACTGAGACCAGGCGATCCGGAACCATAATACATGAAAGGCATCTATGAATACCCGAGTGTAAAAAGGAATGTACGGTTGGCAGGATGAAGTAGACGCCATGGGTTTGTGAGTCCAAGGCTTGCACACAGCACAAAAATAGAACTCTGAGGCATAGGGGCTGGAAATCAATTTATCAATAGGTCCTCCACGGAGTTAAAATCAGCACCTAGACAAGATTAGGTGCGTCTTTTTGAGTGAGAAGCTGCAAGATGTGTTGGAGATATTGACTAAGATAGGAGTAGTCAACCTGTGGCACTCCAGCTGCTGTGGAACTACACATCCCATCCTGCCTTGCCACAGTTTTAGTATACAGAACAGAAGACCTGTGGCATGGCATGCTGGGATGTTAATTCTACAGCAGATGGAGTCCCACAACTTGACTACTCCTGCACTAGGGTGGATTTGGTAATAATGTGCATGTCAGCAACCACAATTTGCGATCAATAATAGTAGTCAGAATAGTATATTGACCGTGTATAGCGAAGGAGATTGACACCCCACATACCATTGTGCAGTAAGGCACTGAAATACCTTCTTCACTTACCTGAAAGAGTAGAGGCATTTTTGTCCTTACATTGAAGATTTTTCACATGTGATGATACTTTCTTACGTTTGATGGTGGGGCTGAGGCCACCGAAGTTCCTACAGGCTATAGCGAGAAAGGGAGGTTTGAGCAATCTGTAAAGTAGTAGTCTTTATGGCTAACGTAGCCAATCATCTGGAAAAATGCCAGAATGGCAAGCAAGGATTGAAGATGCTTAGAACTGTAGACAGAGGATGGCCATCCAAGGTAGTAAAAACATCCATTCGGTGAATGGGCTCCCCAGACCTGCATTCCAATTTTTTTTTTAAAATGAAGAAAATCCAGGAAACCCTGACTGACTGTATACGTATGACAAAAATGAAAGAATTAGTGATTCTGTTTTCTAAAATTTCAACCTTCACAGTGAACAGTTAGAAGAGATACGTAATAATAGATACTGTTAATAAATAATATATAAATCATAATAATAAGTAAACATTTGGGAGAGAACCTACAGAAATACTACACAGACAGTGCAGCAGAACAGGCAACAAGGGACATATACAGTGGACATATCAAAAATACCCTGTGGCCAGTCATATTAAGGCACCCCACGAACAGAAGGAGGTGCAGATGTATTAAGCCTTGGAGTGTGATAAAGTGGAGAGAGATAAAGTACCAGTAAATCAGCTCCTAACTGCCATGTTACAGTTAGAAGCTGATTGGTTGGCACTTTATCTCACTCCAAGGCTTAGTACATCTGCCCCAGAAAATGTTAAGTATGAAAGAAATTAGCAGAAAGGGGGATGCACAAATGTTCTTGTGTTAAAGGACCTCTGTTACACCGTTCAGTAATGCTTCATTGATACCTTTCCTGGCAGTTTTATGTTCTAATGAATTTACCTCTGTTTGCAATTAGGTTTTGCAGAAAGTGTCTACCACACTTGGATATAGAACTGTAAAAGACTTTATGGCCTCACACTTGGATTACCTGGTCTTTGAGTGGCTGAGAATAAAGGTTACTGGTTACAACCTTTCAACTTTTCCCTACACCTTGTTAAATTACACCACAATCAAGGATTTCTACAAGTAAGTGATGATGTGTTTAATGTATGTCGCCTAGTACAGCGGTTGCCAACCCGCGGCTCTTTCTTTACTGTGCTGCGGCTGCCTCCCGCTCCCTGACACCAGCAGCAGAACCCCCACCCTGATGGAGAGATGGAGATAGCTTCATCTCCATCTTTACACTTACAAAGTATGACCGCCGCGGCCATCCGTGAGCAGGGTAGCCTTCCTGCTCCCCCTTTTCTCCGCCCCTGCCTGTCACTCCCAGCCGCCCCCAGCCCACCAACAGAGCCCTGTCTGCGAAGAGCCGAAGCGTAGGGCGGGAAGGGGGAAGGACAAGAGGACAGCTGGCCAGTGGATGCTGCTGCAAATGTAAGCATAACACACTTTCTCTTTCTCTCTCGCTCTCTCTCTCTCTTAAAGGGGGCTCTGCCTGCTATAATATGTAAAATGGGGTCTCTTGCCTGCCATAATGTGTAAAATGGGACTCTTGCCTGTCGTAATGTGTAAAATGGGGACAGTGCCTGTCGTAATGTGTAAAATGGGGACAGTGCCTGTCGTAATGTGTAAAATGGGGACTCTGAATGTCGTAATGTGTAAAATGGGGACTCTGAATGTCGTAATGTGTAAAATGGGGACTCTACCTGCCGTAATGTGTAAAATATTTCAGTGTTCCTCACCCCCAGTGTAACTAAAAATTGGAGTGTGACACATGGTCATGCTCCTACAAACGTCAAACTGGAGGTGGGTGCACGAAAAGGAGGCGTGGCCTTTTGCCAGTCAGACCACGTCCCATTTTAGCGGCGCGCGCATGATACCGGCTCTTTGGGTTGACTACAGATATTTTTCGGCTCTTTCCCTCTGCCTGGTTGGCCAGCCCTGGCCTAGTAGTTTCATACCCTACTACCTTTTTAGGTGTGCCAGGGCTTAATTTGTAATGCAGCACAGCAGAACGACGTTACAACATTATCTTGCGTGTTGATGAGGGTTCTGTTAAATGGCAGGATGCAGATGTTTTAGTGTAAGCTTATCAGCATTCTATAAACAGCCAGGACAGCGAGAAGTCGCCGTTACCTGGCAATATGCTGTTTACACAGAACAAAACCCCTGAGTTTTTTGTCCCTTCTTCCCCCAGTTGGAAGATTTGATAATGCAAAGTATGGGCCAAACATGAACAGAGACTCAAGGTCCTCAAGCTCCAGGATCATTACACTCATGAGGATACTGATAAATGTAAATACTCAGAATAGGTGGATGCTCCTATAGCTTTCTTGTCCACCACCATTCCGAGCCCATCTTAATTGGTCCGGAACTGAATAAGATTAGTAGCCATTCATGGGTGTAGAGAATTCCTTTCTGCCTTGTAAATACCAAAGGACATGGGATGCAAGGGCTTTTGATAGCACCAGACTGGCTACGATGGTTGTGGCACATGGACATTCTCAAAATGTCAATAGGTTCATCATGACTTCTTCTTCTAAGATATGACTTATGTCAGGGACTGTTTCATCGTCTGATATTATTGTGGCCGGCTTGTTCGAGGTGGCTGTTGAAGCCATGATTCTTAAAGCAAGTGGTTTTCTGACCGTTCTGTACAAAAATTGTTCAATGCTACAATTTGGTTTTGGTAAGAAATGATCATAGGTTTCCATTTTTCAGTATAAAATAGAAGTTGATTGCAACCACTTATTTCCATTGGGTGCTCTTGCAGTATGGTTTAGATAATGATTTGAGCTCTACTTCTTAAAGGGCTGAGGTCTGTCTTCATCATGAATGCAGACCTTTTTTTTTGTTGTTGCAGAGAGTGAGGCATGTGCAGCCTCCCTGCATGCATTCCGAGTAGTGTTGGGATTCTGACTGCCGGTATCCCAACCGGATCCCCCTTGCAATCAAAATACCCTTTGTGATTTGAACTCATGTCTTCTTTTCAACAATCACTTATTCAACCATTGGAGTTGGTAGAGCTGAAGATTCTTGCAGGTCCTTCGCCAGGCTCGGAAGAGATCAGAGCCAATTGCTCTGTCTTATAATATAGGAATAAGGGTGTGCAGTCTAGGCCCTCTCTCCACAATATGCTCTGTCTTAAAAACCTCCAAGCTTCATTTTGCATCATGGTAGGGATGAGCTTCAGAGAAAGCCATTTTTTTTATCATGAAGCAACTTAAATCAGGAAATTGTGATCCTGCCAACAGTCTTCAGGGGAAAACTAATTTTATGTTGTTAGTGTTCTGAAGATCTATGTATGTATCTCCAGTTTAGAAAACTGAGGTGTTGGCCTGTGCTAAAGGAAATGATTGCTAGGTGGATCATTCTAGGCAATTCACAGGCTTACATTAAGGTGGTGAAACCTGTTCCTTTCAATGCCAAGTCATTTTTTACCAGATCAATGAGCACCCGCTGGGTGGCATGGCACAGAGCCTCAACTGTGGAGTTGTATCAGCAGGATGTAGTGGCTGTACCAGCGTTCAGGATACCGATGCCGGAATCCCGACTGCTTACAATGCCGGCAGCCAGAATGCCGGCAAACGGGCTGTTCTCACTCATGGGTGTCCACAACTCCCATAGAGTGGGAATAGAACCTGTGGCAATCACAACGAGCCACCGAGGCCGCTGCAGCCAGAATGCCAGTAAACAGGGGCTGTTCTCACTCATGGGTGTCCACAACTCCCATAGAGTGGGAATAGAACCTGCGGCAATCACAACGAGCCACCGAGGCCGCTGCATGGTGAGGCCAGCGAGCCCACAAGGGGCTCCGTTGGGTTCGCCCCCAGCCGGCATTCTGGTGGCCGGGATCCCGTGGTCAGGATGCTGACCTCCGGGATTTTGACATCCGGCATAACAACCCCAACCCGTATCAGGCAATCCTCGTTTTACAAGTACAGTTGAAGGAATAAGCTGTACACTGCAGCATCTGAGCATACGAGCATACCCATCTGTAAGGGCAGCTTTGGAAAGCCACCAAGGATCCAGTGTCCCCAAATGTTTTGTTCTATATTTTTTTTTTTTACTTACATTAAATACTTTTTTCTAAATATATTAAGGAATGCCTTATATGCAACGCCGGCCCTATGCATAGGCAAACTAGGCAAATGCCTAGGGCACAAGCAGGTGCTGCTGATTAAAATGATATGCGGCATGCCTATATTCTGTGTGTGACTGCGGCTGTATCTGCATACGAAATGCTATGTTACAGTGTGATCCTGGAAATCACTGTAACGTAGCATTTCATATCCAGATACAGCCACAGTCACACACAGAATATAGGCATGATGCATATAATTTTAACCAGCAGAAGCTGCTTGTGCATCCTAGCCACATAGTAATGCAAATAAGATGCATTTTCATTAAAAAAAAAGGTGGCAAACTTTAGCAGAGCTGCTAGCTGACTCATGCCAGGCATCTCCTGCAGCATGGCGTATTGAGTCAAGATGTATGAGGACACATCTGTATCCAAGCAGAGTCACAGTGTTAGTGGTCGTGTGAGTGCTGTCTGCGGGTGGGTTGGTTGTGCAGTACTGTTCGGCATATGTGTAAGGGTCATTATGTGTGTCACGTGTATAAATGCATTAATAATGTGGGTAATATGTGAAATGGACATTACGTGTGTCATTATGTGTATAAGAGCATTTTTAATGTGCGGCATATGTGTAATGGACATTATGTGTTTAAGGGCATTAATAAAGGTTGGCATAATGTGCAAGGTGCATTATGTTTATAAGGACATTAATAATGTTTTTCATATGTGTAAGGGGCATTATTGTGTTGTATTATGTGTATAAATGCATTACTAATGCGTGGCATTATGTGTATAAGGTACGCTATTGTCTGGCGTAACATATAGAAAGGGCACTATTGTGTGGTCTAAAGTGAATAAAGAGTAATATGGTGTGGTGTAATGTGAATAAAGAGAAATTCAGTGTGATGTAATGTGAATAAGGGGCACTAATGTGAGGCATAACGTTTATTAGGTAAAGTGGTACTACTGTGTGATGTAACATGAATTAGGGACACTATCGTATCATAAAATGTGATTAAAGTAGCACTACTGTGTGGCGTAATTTGAATTGGGGGTACTATTGTGTGGCCATGCCCCTTCCCAGCAAGAACACACCCCTTTTTGGGCTGTGCGCCGAATGTGTGCACTGTTCCTATTTAAAATGTAGTGGGTAGGAGCACCGAAATGGACTGCTATGGGTGCGGGGTGATGGTGCTGTGAAAGGGGTGCAGGGTCAGAGGCAGAACTAGCGATGGTGCTAGGAGGCACCAGCCAAAATCTTGCCCAGGGGTATCACATTGGTCAGGGCCGGCTCTGCTTATATGCTCTACTGTAGTTCATCTGTTGAGGTTTACAATGTCTTTATTTATTTATTTTTTCAGAGGATGTTTTCTGTGTGTGTCTCTCTCTCTCTCTCTCTCTCTCTCTCTCTCTCTCTCTCTCTCTCTCTCTCCATTTTGTTTATCTCTGTTCAGTATTGTGGGTCTTGATTAGGAAAATAACATAGTTCCCCTTCAAGGTGGGCCTATAGAACTTTGAAACAGGACATATTTTATTTTGAGTGTCAAACTCCAGGCCAAGTCTCTGTTGCTAAGGCCTCTGTACCCACCAATTGGTTCAGAGAAAAGGATTTAATGTAAGTCTAAAAATCCTGTTTTAACGCTATGTGGGCGTCATTGTGGCTCAGAGATTGCTGTAGAATTGCTGCCCTGTATATCACGGTCTACTTAAGATTCATTTCTGACTGTATCTGCATAAAGTATGTATTATTTGTCTCTATTTTGTCCCAAATATGGACTTTCAGGTGAATTGATGTGTGCCTTTTTTAGAAAAAATAGATTGTAAACTTCATTGCAGCTATAATTTGTTTGTCTGAATAAAACCCAGGGCTGCAGAATGTATTTGTGCCATATAAATAAAGGAATAGTGATGAAGTGGAAGATCTCATTCTCGTAGATCCTGCTACAAAGTTCTTGTCCCACACCTGGTCATACGGAGTGAGTTTGATGAAGTGAAGTCCGTGGCTCAGTGTATAGATGAAGACTGGACGCTGCTGTTGGCTGACTGTTTCCCGAGGATTCTAGTGAATATCCTGCCCTACTTTGTCTCGGAATGCTCTGGTGACACGGAGATGGCAGCAAAGAGAGAAATTGCTTATAAGGTCTATGATTTGCTGCAAGACGAAAACTGCCTGGGGAAACAGGTACTGCAAAGCTGCTGAAGGAATTTATGCTGTAGACTTTACAGCCCAATTGCTTTCTCAAATTCAGCAATTTTTTGCAGAGTCTTTAAGTCTATTTCTTATGTTCTTAGGTTTTGTTGACAATTTTGACAATATAATTACTTGTAGCCTATCAGGTTACAAGCACAGATCACAGCAGCACAGATTATTTCAGAAGATGAGTGGACAGTCGCCTACCAGAGGGCTATTAACTAATAAGCCGCATCTCATAGTGATAGAAAATCTCCTATTACCAATACAGTATCACTGAAGTAGCTGCAAGTGATACTGGCTAGCAGGGGTGAGAGTGCGTTTGCAGCAGGCCTGGATACATGGCTTAGCCAGTTCACACGTATGCAATAGTACTGGAAGCCCTTAAACGCCTGAGAACGGGTTGGGTTTGTGTGACCATACCGATGCCAGGATCCCGGCTGTTAGATGTCCGGCGGGGGAAGGGGGGTTGTGTGAGTGCAACAAAGCCCCTTGCGCTCTCCACAGGTTCTGTTCCCACTCAGTGGGTGTCGTGGACACTCGCAAGTGGGAATAGTCCCTGTTGGTCGGCATGCCGATCGGCGGGATATTCAGGGTTCGGGATCCCGGCGTCAGTATTGTGACCGGCGGTCGGCATCCCCCTGAGAACACACTTTTTCCATGTCTACTTTTGCAGAACTACAAAGTAGTCTGCCTACAGATAACAATCAGTCGTCTGCAAAAGAGTTCAAATCCTACAAAAAAGCAAGAAAAAGTTAACTTGATGTTCCTGCTCCGCAGCGCCTTGGTGGCCAATGAGCCCCAGATGGACACATAAAAACTGATTTAACAGTGCTTACAAAAAAAATCCCATCTTCGACTGATTGGCCATCAGTAGTGGCAGACTGTTTTAATGTGAAACATTTTTTGTTTTTAGCAAATTGACAACTTGTTCCTGCGAAATCTACCAGATATTGTTGTGGAATTACTGATGACGTTACATGAGTCCCCCAGTGGTGTAACAGGGGATGAGATGCAGGCTTCTCAGTTCACGAGGTAAGGATGAGCAGGGGCTATGATGTAATGTACATGCATCGCTATGATGTAATGTACTTCTTGATTTGAATATAAATAAAACTGTGCACCAGGAATGTATGTAGAGTTGGCACTGGTGTTGACTTGTAAATAATTATTACTTTGATTAGAAATGGTGTAACCCACGTACAGATGTGTCCTCATACACTTATATCTGTGTATGAGGACACTCTGGAGTATGCAGATTTCTCTTACTTCCTAGAGGATGCTGGGTACTCCGTAAGGACCACGGGGATAGACGGGCTCTGCAGGAGACATGGGCACTAAAAAGAACTTTAGATATGGGTGTGCACTGGCTCCTCCCTCTATGCCCCTCCTCCAGTTTGATACTGTGCCCAGAGGAGACTGGGTGCATTACAGGGAGCTCTCCTGAGTTTCCCTGAAAGAAAGTATTTTGTTAGGTTTTTTATTTTCAGGGAGCCTGCTGGCAACAGACTCTCTGCATCGTGGGACTGAGGGGAGAGAAGTAGACCTACTTAAATGCTAGGCTCTGCTTCTTAGGCTACTGGACACCATTAGCTCCAGAGGGAGTCGGAACGCAGGTCTCTCCTTGCAGTTCGTCCCAGAGCCGCGCCGCCGTCCTCCTCACAGAGCCGGAATATAGAAGCCGGGTGAGTATATGAAGAAAGAAGACTTCAAAGGCGGCAGAAGACTTCGGATCTTCACTGAGGTAACGCTGCGCGCCATTGCTCCCACACAACACACACACGGCAGGCACTGTAAGGGCGCAGGGGGGGCGCCCTGGGCAGCAATTAAACCTCTTCTCTGGCATATTAGGATATATATATATGGGCTTTGCTCGTTATATATGAGAGCCCCCGCCAGTTTTTCAAAACAATCAAGCGGGACCGAAGCCCGCCGCTTGATCCTCAGCACTCACCAGCGCCATTTTCTCCACAGCAAACGCTGAGAAGCTGGCTCCCCGGACTCTCTTCTGCTGAACACGGTGACAGGGGGTTTGAAAGAGGGGGGGGGGGGCACATAATTTGGCGCAGTGTTATATATATATATATATATATATATATATATATATATATAATTGTAAAAAGCGCTATCTGGGTAATTTTGTTTCCGTGGGTCATTGGCGCTGGGTGTGTGCTGGCATGCTCTCTCTCTGTCTCTCCAAAGGGCCTTGTGGGGGAACTGTCTCCAGATAGAGAATTCCCTGAGTGTGTGGTGTGTCGGTGCGCGTGTGTCGGCATGTCTGAAGCGGAAGGCTCTTCTATGGAGAAGGTGGAGCAAATGAGAGTGGTGTCTCCGTCGGCAACGCCGACACCTGACTGGTTGGATATGTGGAATGTTTTAAATGCAAATGTGAATTTATTGCACAAAAGATTGGACAAAGCTGAGTCCAGGGAAGGTACAGGGAGTTTAGCCCTGCCTTTCACTATGTCACAGGGACCTCCTGGGTCTCAAAAGCGCCCACTATCCCAAATAGTAGACACGGATACCGACACGGATTCTGATTCCAGTGTCGACTACGATGATGCAAAGTTGCAGCCAAAATTGGCTAAAAGTATTCATTATATGATTATTGCTATAAAAGAGGTGTTGCATATCACGGATGAACCCTCTGTCCCTGACACGAGGGTCCACATGTTTAAAGAAAAGAAACCTGAGGTAACCTTTCCTCCATCTCATGAGCTGAACGAATTATTTGAAAGGCTTGGGAATCTCCAGATAAAAAACTGCAGATTCCCAAAAGGATTCTTATGGCGTATCCTTTCCCGACTAAGGACAGGATACGGTGGGAATCCTCCCCAAGGGTGGACAAAGCGTTGACACGCTTATCCAAAAAGGTAGAGCTGCCATCTCAAGATACGGCATCCCTCAAGGATCCTGCTGATCGCAGGCAGGAGACTACCTTGAAGTCTATTTACACACATACTGGTACCTTACTCAGACCGGCGATAGCGTCGGCTTGGGTTTGTAGCGCTGTAGCGGCGTGGACAGATACCTTATCTGCTGATATAGATTTGCTGGATAAGGAAACCATTTTATTGACCCTGGGTCATATTAAAGATGCTGTC
Organism: Pseudophryne corroboree; assembly: GCF_028390025.1. Classification (NCBI taxonomy): domain Eukaryota; kingdom Metazoa; phylum Chordata; class Amphibia; order Anura; family Myobatrachidae; genus Pseudophryne; species Pseudophryne corroboree. The sequence goes on along the minus strand of NC_086445.1, from coordinate 110,643,937 downwards.
CTATATATGAGAGATGCTCAAAGAGACATTGGCCTACTGGGTTCCAGGTCCAACGCTTTGGCGATTTCGGCTAGGCGAGCCCTATGAACCAGACAATGGACGGGCGATGCCGACTCGCAGAGGCATATGAAGGTTTTACCTTACAAGGGTTAGGAATTTTTTGGGGAAGGTCTCACGGACCTAGTTTCCACAGCTACGGCAGGTAAATCAACTTTTTTGCCTTATGTTTCCTCACAGCCTAAGAAAACGCCACATTATCAGATGCAGTCCTTTCGTTCGTATAAATCCAAGAGAGTGCGGGGATCTTCCTTTCTTGCCAGAGGTAAGGGCAAGGGGAAAAAGCTGCCAGCCACAGCTAGTTTCCAGGAGCAGAAGTCCTCCCCGGCCTCTACAAAATCCACCGCATGACGCTGGGGCTCCGCTGAGGGAAAGAGCAGAGTGGCAATGGCGGAAGGCACCAGGATTCTTCGCTGGGCGGAAAATCATGTAAGCGCCCTGACAGCAGTGTTCATTCCGGGAGTGGACAACTGGGAAGCAGACTTCCTCAGCAGACACGATCTACATCCAGGAGAGTGGGGACTTCATCAGGAAGTCTTCGCAGAGATTGCAAGTCGGTGGGGACTTCCCCAGATAGACATGATGGCGTCATGCCTCAACAAGAAACTACCGAAGTATTGCGCCAGGTCGAGGGACCCTCAGGCAGTGGCGGTGGACGCCCTGGGGACACCATGGGTGTTTCAGTCGGTCTATGTGTTCCCTCCTCTGCCGCTCATCTCAAAGATATTGAGAATCATAAGACGAAGTGGAGTACAGGCAATTTTCATTGTTCTAGATTGGCCGCGAAGGGCCTGGTATTCGGATCTGCAGGAAATGCTCACAGAAGATCCGTGGCCTCATCCTCTCAGAGAGGACCTGTTACAGCAGGGGCATTGTCTGTTCCAAGACTTACCGCGGCTACTTTTGACGGCATGGCGGTTGAACGCCGGATCCTAGCGGAAAAGGGCATTCCGGATGAGGTCATTCTTACTCTGATAAAGGCTAGGAAAGACGTGACAGCGAAACATTATCACCGTATATGGAGAAAGTACGTATCTTGGTGTGAGTCCAGGAATGCTCCTCCGGAAGAATTCCATTTGGGCAGTTTCCTTCACTTCCTACAAACGGGAGTGAATTTGGGCCTAAAATTAGGCTCCATTAAGGTTCAGATTTCGGCCCTATCCATTGTGTTTCAGAAGGAAATGGCTTCTCTCCCAGAAGTCCAGACTTTTGGGAAGGGAGTGCTGCATATCCAGCCTCCTTTTGTACCTCCAGTGGCACCCAGGGACCTTAACGTGGTGTTGCGGTTCCTTAAGTCTCACTGGTTTGAGACACTTAAAACGGTGGAATTAAAATATCTCACTTGGAAAGTGGTCATGTTGTTGGCCTTGGCATCGGCAAGGCGAGTGTCCGAGTTGGTGGCTTTATCTCACAAAAGCCCTTATCTGATTTTCCTTGTGGATAGAGCAGAGTTGCGGACTCGTCCTCCATTTTTGCCCAAGGTAGTTTCTTCTTTTCATATGAACCAACCTATTGTGTACCTGTGGCTACATGGGACTTGGAGGATTCCGAGTCCCTTGATGTGGTCAGGGCATTGAAAATTTATGTGGCCAGAACGGCCCGGGTTAGGAAAACAGAGGCACTGTTTGTCCTGTATGCAGCCAACAAGGTTGGCGCTCCTGCTTCGAAGCAGACTATTGCTCGCTGGATCTGTAACACGATTCAGCAGGCTCATTCTACGGCTGGATTGCCGTTACCAAAATCGGTCAAGGCCCATTCCACTAGGAAGGTGGGCTCTTCTTGGGCGGCTGCCAAAGGCATCTCGGCTTTACAGCTGTGCCGAACTGCTACTTGGTCGGGTTCAAACACCTTTGCGAAGTTCTACAAGTTTGATACCCTGGCTGATGAGGACCTCATGTTTGCTCAATCGGTGCTGCAGAGTCATCCGCACTCTCCCGCCCGTTTTGGAGCTTTGGTATAATCCCCATGGTCCTTACGGAGTCCCCAGCATCCTCTAGGACGTACTAGAAAATAAGATTTTAAACCTACCGGTAAATGTTTTTCTCCTAGTCCGTAGAGGATGCTGGGCGCCCGTCCCAGTGCGGACTACATCTGCAAGACTTGTTTATAGTTATTGCTTACATAAGGGTTATGTTACAGTTTTGATCAGTCTCAGGCTGATGCTGTTTTGTTTCATACTGTTAACTGGTTCGTATATTCCAGGTTATACGGTGTGGATGGTGTGGGCTGGTATGAATCTTGCCCTTAGATTAACAAAAATCCTTTCCTCGTACTGTCCGTCTCCTCTGGGCACAGTTTCTCTAACTGAGGTCTGGAGGAGGGGCATAGAGGGAGGAGCCAGTACACACCCATATCTAAAGTTCTTTTTAGTGCCCATGTCTCCTGCGGAGCCAGTCTATCCCCATGGTCCTTACGGAGTCCCCAGCATCCTCTACGAACTAGGAGAAAAAGATTTACCGGTAGGTTTAAAGTCTTATTTTTTTTCACAGCTCCCCTAAGCCAAATATTTCTTATTGAGAAATATTCAAGGAAAATATTAATTTAAGTTAAGGTTCAGTTATGTGGTGAAGGACAGTATTCACTGATGGTTTGAGATCTGCGTCAACGCTCATCTCCGATGGTTTGAGATCTGCGTTAACGCTCATGTTCAATGGTTTGACTCGTACAGCGACGTTGATTTAAGCCGGGGTCTGCGACTTCCATTGCAGATTTACTGGCCTCTGCAGTGTAATTCACCATAGGGTTACACAGATGTCCGATGGTCACACAGATCGCAGGAGACGGGGGTGGTCGTCTTTTAACTCAAGACGCCTCCTGCACCTTTTACATATTTTTGCACTGCCATTGTGTACAATAAGCATTGGTGGTTCATTTTTAGTCCACCTCTGAATCAGATCCATAGGGTACTAGGTAAGGTGCAAAGTCCAAGGCTATTTGTGTGATTTGAGGATAGTTTCATGAATCTTTCAATTTCTCAACTATTTTGGAAGCGTAACTGCTAGTCATGCTGCTATTTAAGCCCCTGCTGTTGTCGCTATGACTGTGGCTGGCCCCTCTTCTATGTTCGCTGACAGCCACTTCTGCAACCATGATCTTCTGTAAACCTGGAAGACTACTGGGTATCTAGATATATTTAGAAAGTGATGGGGTGCAAAAGCTTTCAGTGCATATAACCAGGGGAGTTTTAACAGAGGAGGGGGCCCCTGTGCAGACCCTGGGAGGGCCCCCTCCTCTGTACGGCGCAGTAGTCTCCAGCTTCGTGCCAGAGTCTACCACGCATACACAGGTCTCCGGAAACATGGTGCTCACCATGTTACGGAGGCCAAAATCACTACTGCACATGCGCTGCTGTCATTTTGGCTACAATTTTAGCCACGGCTGCAACGCCCGACGCTGGATTTAGTAGAGGTAAGTATTAAAATGTATGCAGTGTGGCCCCCCTGGACCCAGGGGCCTGTGTGCACCGATTATAGTAACGCCAATGTATATAACAGAAGTGATCTCATGACTATTTCTGTCCACATGTATCACAAAGCACCTCCGGCGATAGTAATCTCAGGTTATGTGATCACTGGGTTTACCTGTGAGGATCAGTTTGCATGGACAGGAAGTTTAGAGGAAGTGCATCAACATCACCATTGTGTGTTAGAAAAAAGAGTGTGTTAGAGGCAAAGGACGAACATGCTTCTCCGTTACACACGCACACACACACACATAAATGTGAAAGCCCTCACTCACTGACTAATCCCTAATTCTCTTACTTCCCAATATGTTAGGAAACTGAAATGTAACATAGGTATTCTTCAGGTAAGAAATAGGAAAACTACGTAATTAGAATTTTAAGAAAACTCCTAAAGCGGATGAACAGGGGGTTGATATAATGACGTCATTACTGATGCGTGACTTGCGTTGCATGAACGATAACGCCCAAACGGACAATCGGATCAAAATTTGGATTCCACCTCCAGTGTGTAGAATTTAATAAACTACAAAAATGGTCCTGTCACTTTTTACCGTATCTGCTACAGTTGCTCCTCGGGTAACGCCAAGAACCATTTATTAATATTTACTTACATTAAGACATCTCAAATTTACATCTCTCTAGATTTACCAAAGTTTTAACACACATTTATATTTAAAACTGTGAAAATCAGAAACTCCCGTGCGAAGAACAGGTAGAACAACTGGTGTATGCATAAGTAACAACAGACCCAGGAGTTCTCGACAGTCAGATTGCAGGCCAGTATTGTGACTTGTATTAATGTATCAGTGTTTAAAGTAGAGAGAGTTATTCCTTTACTCCATAAGGGTTGGGTTTGGAATCCCGTCGGCTGAGATCCCGGTGGTTAGAATAATGACGCCGGGATCCCGGCCGCCAGAATGCCGGCAGTGGGGCGATCGCTAGAAAGGTTCTATTCCCACTCTATGGGTTTTGAGGACACCCACGAGTGGGAATAGCCCTGGCGCAGCTGTCTGCATTCTTGGCGGTCGGGATCCCGGAGTCGGTATTCTGACTTCTGGGATCCCGACCACCGGGATATTAACTACATCCCCTCCATAATGTTCCAGTCTGTTCATATTGTAATATTACTAAATCATCCAGATAATTATGTATTTGTTTTCCTTCTTTAGAGAATTGGATCCAGCTCCAAATCCCCCGTATTTTCCCTCATATGTAATTAAAGCAACTTTGGATTATATCAGCAGTTGTCACAAAAGCAAGATGAAGAGTCTGGTGGCGATTCTCTCCAAGACTCCGGTGAGTAGACTTGCGAGGTGTGTAATTCAGGTGACACTCGTTACACCGGCTGTCGGGATCCCGGCGCTCAGAATACCGGCGCCAGGATCCCGACCACTGGTATACCGACAACTATTCTCCCTCTTTGGGTGTCCACGACACCCCTGGAGGGAGAATAAATAGTGTGGCACGCCACCGTGCCCACAGCGAGCCCGCAAGGGGCTCTTTTGCGCTTGCCCCGCTGCTGGCATTCCGACGGTTGGGATCCCGGCGTTAGTATGCTGTGTGCCGGGATCCCGACAGCCGGCCAATCATAGTACACCTGTGTAAATCATAGTACACCTGTGTAAATCTGGGTCTGCCAAGTAACATTGAAGCTGGTCAACATTTTTGTATCCTAATACATTCAAGTAAACTATCAGTCAAGGCTAAATACCATACCATAATTTACTAAAGCAGAGAATTGGTGATGCTGCCCATAGCAACCAATCAGATGCTGTCTATCATTTTCTAAAAGGCAATAGAGAAAGGACAGACAGCATCTGATTGGTTGCTATGGGCAAGATCACCAATTCTCTTTTCTCTGACGTCCTAGTGGATGCTGGGACTTCCGTAAGGACCATGGGGAATAGCGGCTCCGCAGGAGACTGGGCACAAAGTAAAAGCTTTAGGACTAGCTGGTGTGCACTGGCTCCTCCCCCTATGACCCTCCTCCAAGCCTCAGTTAAGATTTTGTGCCCGGCCGAGAAGGGTGCAATCTAGGTGGCTCTCCTGAGCTGCTTAGAAGTAAAAGTATACTTAGGTTTTTTATTTTCAGTGAGTCCTGCTGGCAACAGGCTCACTGCAGCGCGGGACTAAGGGGAGAAGAAGCGAACTCACCTGCGTGCAGAGTGGATTGGGCTTCTTGGCTACTGGACATTAGCTCCAGAGGGACGATCACAGGTTCAGCCTGGATGGGTCCCGGAGCCGAGCCGCCGGCCCCCTTACAGAGCCAGAAGAGCGAAGAGGTCCGGAGAAAGCGGCGGCAGAAGACGTTCCTGTCTTCAGATAAGGTAGCGCACAGCACTGCAGCTGTGCGCCATTGCTCTCAGCACACTTCACACTCCGGTCACTGAGGGTGCAGGGCGCTGGGGGGGAGCGCCCTGAGACGCAATAAAACTTGATAAAAACCTTATGTGGCTAAAGAAATGCATCACATATAGCTCCTGGGCTATATGGATGCATTTAACCCCTGCCAGTTTTCCAGAAAAAAGCGGGAGAAAAGGCCGCCGTGAAGCCTATCTCCTCAGCACACAAGCGCCATTTTCTTTCACAGCTCCGCTGGTAGGACGGCTCCCTGACTCTCCCCTGCAGACTACACTACAGAAACAGGGTAAAACAAGAGAGGGGGGCACTATTGGCAGCTAATATATAATACAGCAGCTATAAAGGGAGTAACACTTATATAAGGTTATCCCTGAATATATATAGCGCTCTGGTGTGTGCTGGCAAACTCTCCCTCTGTCTCCCCAAAGGGCTAGTGGGGTCCTATCCTCTGTCAGAGCATTCCCTGTGTGTGTGCTGGGTGTCGGTACGATTGTGTCGACATGTATGAGGAGGAAAATGATGTGGAAGCAGAGCAATTGCCTGTGTTAGTGATGTCACCCCCTAGGGAGTCGACACCTGACTGGATGGTTGTATTTAAAGAATTACGTGACAATGTCAGCACTTTGCAAAAAAATGTTGACGACATGAGACAGCCGGCAAATCAGTTAGTGCCTATTCAGGCGTCTCAGACACCGTCAGGGGCGCTAAAACGCCCGTTACCTCAGATGGTCGACACAGACCCAGACACGGATACTGAATCCAGTGTCGACGGTGAGGAGACGAACGTAATGTCCAGTAGGGCCACACGTTACATGATCACGGCGATGAAGGAGGCATTGAACATTTCTGACACTACAAGTACCAAAAAAAAAAAGGGTATTATGTGGGGTGTGAAAAAACTACCAGTAGTTTTTCCTGAATCAGATGAATTAAATGAGGTGTGTGATAAGGCGTGGGTTTCCCCCGATAAAAAACTGCTGATTTCTAACAAATTATTGGCACTATACCCTTTCCCGCCAGAGGTTAGGGCACGTTGGGAAACACCCCCTAGGGTAGATAAGGCGCTCACATGCTTATCAAAACAAGTGGCGTTACCGTCTCCTGATACGGCCGCCCTCAAGGAACCAGCTGATAGAAGGCTGGAAAATATCCTAAAAGGTATATACACACATACTGGTGTTATACTGCGACCAGCAATCGCCTCAGCCTGGATGTGCAGCGCTGGAGTGGCTTGGTCGGATTCCCTGACTGAAAATATTGATACCCTGGATAGGGACAGTATATTATTAACTATAGAGCATTTAAAGGATGCATTACTATATATGCGTGATGCACAGAGGGATATTTGCACCCTGGCATCAAGAGTGAGTGCGATGTCCATTTCTGCCAGAAGGGCGTTATGGACGCGACAGTGGTCAGGTGATGCAGATTCCAAACGACATATGGAAGTATTGCCGTATAAAGGGGAGGAGTTATTTGGGGTCGGTCTATCAGACCTGGTGGCCACGGCAACGGCTGGAAAGTCCACCTTTTTACCCCAGGTCACCTCTCAGCAGAAAAAGACACCGTCTTTTCAAACTCAGTCCTTTCGTTCCCATAAGAACAAGCGGGCAAAAGGCCACTCATTTCAGCCCCGGGGCAGAGGAAGAGGAAAAAGACTGCACCAGGCAGCCTCTTCCCAGGAGCAGAAGCCCTCCCCCGCTTCTGCCAAGTCTTCAGCATGACGCTGGGGCTTTACAAGCGGACTCAGGCACGGTGGGGGCCCGTCTCAAAAATTTCAACGCGCAGTGGGCTCACTCGCAAGTGGACCCCTGGATCCTGCAGGTAGTATCACAGGGGTACAAATTGGAATTCGAGACGTCTCCCCCTCGAAGATTCCTGAAGTCTGCTCTACCAACGTCTCCCTCCGACAGGGAGGCAGTATTGGAAGCTATTCACAAGCTGTATTCCCAGCAGGTGATAATCAAGGTACCCCTCCTACAACAGGGAAAGGGGTATTATTCCACGCTGTTTGTGGTACCGAAGCCGGACGGCTCGGTGAGACCAATTTTAAATCTAAAATCCTTGAACACTTACATAAAAAGGTTCAAGTTCAAGATGGAATCACTCAGAGCAGTGATAGCGAATCTGGAAGAAGGGGACTATATGGTATCTCTGGACATCAAAGATGCTTATCTCCATGTCCCAATCTTCCCTTCTCACCAAGGGTACCTCAGGTTTGTGGTACAAGACTGTCATTATCAGTTTCAGACGCTGCCGTTTGGATTGTCCACGGCACCCCGGGTCTTTACCAAGGTAATGGCCGAAATGATGATTCTTCTTCGAAGAAAAGGCGTCTTAATTATCCCTTACTTGGACGATCTCCTGATAAGGGCAAGGTCCAGGGAACAGTTAGAGTTCGGAGTAGCAAGGGCAATGGCAGAAGCTGCAAGGATTCTCCGCTGGGCGGAAAATCATGTGGTAGCACTGTCAGCAGTGTTCATTCCGGGAGTGGACAACTGGGAAGCAGACTTCCTCAGCAGACACGACCTCCACCCGGGGGAGTGGGGACTTCACCCAGAAGTCTTCCAACTGATTGTAAACCGTTGGGAAAAACCAAAGGTGGACATGATGGCGTCCCGTCTCAACAAAAAACTGGACAGATATTGCGCAAGGTCAAGGGACCCTCAGGCAATAGCGGTGGATGCTCTGGTAACACCGTGGGTGTACCAGTCGGTGTATGTGTTCCCTCCTCTGCCTCTCATACCAAAAGTACTGAGAATCATAAGAAAGAGAGGAGTAAGAACTATACTCGTGGCTCCGGATTGGCCAAGAAGAACTTGGAACCCGGAACTGCAAGAGATGCTCACGGAGGATCCGTGGCCTCTACCTCTAAGAAAGGACCTGCTCCAGCAGGGACCTTGTCTGTTCCAAGACTTACCGCGGCTGCGTTTGACGGCATGGCGGTTGAACGCCGGATCCTGATGGAAAAAGGCATTCCAGATGAAGTCATCCCTACCCTGATCAAAGCCAGGAAGGATGTAACCGCGAAACATTATCACCGCATTTGGCGAAAATATGTTGCGTGGTGTGAGGCCAAGAAGGCCCCCACAGAGGAATTTCAACTGGGTCGTTTCTTACATTTCCTGCAAGCAGGACTGTCTATGGGCCTAAAATTAGGATCCATTAAGGTTCAAATTTCGGCCCTGTCGATCTTCTTCCAGAAAGAACTGGCTTCAGTGCCTGAAGTTCAGACGTTTGTCAAGGGGGTACTGCATATACAGCCTCCTTTTGTGCCACCAGTGGCACCTTGGGATCTCAATGTAGTTTTAGGGTTCCTAAAATCACATTGGTTTGAACCACTCACCACTGTGGACTTGAAATATCTCACATAGAAAGTGGTAATGCTGTTAGCCCTGGCTTCAGCCAGGCGTGTCTCAGGGACTTGGAGGACTCCAAGTTACTGGACGTAGTCAGGGCCCTGAAAATATATGTTTCCAGGACGGCTGGAGTCAGAAAATCTGACTCGCTGTTTATCCTGTATGCACCCAACAAGCTGGGTGCTCCTGCTTCTAAGCAGACGATTGCTCGTTGGATTTGTAGTACAATTCAGCTTGCACATTCTGTGGCAGGACTGCCACAGCCAAAATCTGTTAAAGCCCATTCCACAAGGAAAGTGGGCTCATCTTGGGCGGCTGCCCGAGGGGTCTCGGCTTTACAACTTTGCCAAGCAGCTACTTGGTCAGGGGCAAACACGTTTGCAAAATTTTACAAATTCAATACCCTGGCTGAGGAGGACCTAGAGTTCTCTCATTCGGTGCTGCAGAGTCATCCGCACTCTCCCGCCCGTTTGGGAGCTTTGGTATAATCCCCATGGTCCTTACGGAAGTCCCAGCATCCACTAGGACGTCAGAGAAAATAAGAATTTACTTACCGATAATTCTATTTCTCGTAGTCCGTAGTGGATGCTGGGCGCCCATCCCAAGTGCGGATTGTCTGCAATACTTGTATATAGTTATTGTTACAAAAAATCGGGTTGTTTATTGTTGTGAGCCATCTTTTTAGAGGCTCCTAAGTTTTATCATACTGTTAACTGGGTTCAGATCACAGGTTGTACGGTGTGATTGGTGTGGCTGGTATGAGTCTTACCCGGGATTCAAAATCCTTCCTTATTGTGTACGCTCGTCCGGGCACAGTATCCTAACTGAGGCTTGGAGGAGGGTCATAGGGGGAGGAGCCAGTGCACACCAGCTAGTCCTAAAGCTTTTACTTTGTGCCCAGTCTCCTGCGGAGCCGCTATTCCCCATGGTCCTTACGGAAGTCCCAGCATCCACTACGGACTACGAGAAATAGAATTATCGGTAAGTAAATTCTTATTTTTTAGAAGCTTTATTAAATATACCCCTGAGTTGGGAACAAAGCAAAATGAAAAGCAAATAACTTTGCACTTTGGCAAACCCATGTTGCGCTGCAGGTAGGGGAGGTGCAGAGAGATTTACATTTGGGATGGGCATGTCCAAACACAAATCTAAAGTGCATAGTCCAGCATTTGTGGCTACATGCAAAAGCAGCCAGTATTTACCCTGCTCGTAAAATAATAAATGTATCTGCACACCTTACATTGCAACATGGTTTGTTCAAAAGTGCAAAGTTACTTGGTTTTTTTTTCTCGCACTGCTCTGAACTTGGAATCAGCCCCTATATGTACAAAAATAATCTAATAAAACAAACCCCAAAATGAATGACTTATCTACATCTTTAGGTTCTTTTCTGCAGTCACATTCTGCTTTCACCTTAATTTTCAAGAAAGGTCTGCCAGGGCATCTGATCCTCAGCTCCTTGATTGTAGCTGGCAGTGGTAGGATGAGTCTACCACTCAGGTAGCCAGTCTTCACTACCTGAGCGCGCACACTTGATCCAGCTCTGTGGGTTTAACTCATGCAAAGTGAAGCTGGAAGCCGAGACCAGTTCCACTTTTACACACAAAAACATTGTTTGAGGGAGAACCCAGATGAGCAGAGGAGGCTTTGGTGAAATGGGTTTTCCATAATAAATAGGCCTAAAACTGAACATTATGGCCCTCATTCCGAGTCGTTCGCTCGGTAATTTTCCTCGCATCGCAGCGTTTTTCTGCTTAGTACGCATGCGCAATGTTCGCACTGCGACTGCGCCAAGTAATTTTGCTATGAAGATAGTTTTTTTACTCACGGCTTTTTGTTCGCTCCGGCGATCGTAATGTGATTGACAGAAAATGGGTGTTACTGGGCGGAAACACGGCGTTTTATGGGCGTGTGGATAAAAACGCTACCGTTTCCGGAAAAAACGCGGGAGTGGCCGGAGAAACGGAGGAGTGTCTGGGCGAACGCTGGGTGTGTTTGTGACGTCAAACCAGGAACGACAAGCACTGAACTGATCGCAGATGCCGAGTAAGTCTGAAGCTACTCTGAAACTGCTAAGTAGTTTGTAATCGCAATATTGCGAATACATCGTTCGCAATTTTAAGAAGCTAAGATTCACTCCCAGTAGGCGGCGGCTTAGCGTGTGTAACTCTGCTAAAATCGCCTTGCGAGCGAACAACTCGGAATGAGGGCCAATATTTCTTCTTTAAAGATTATATCTTATGCTGAGTTTTCACCATGGATTTTTAATAAATGTATTAAACGTGCAGATTTTAAATGTGTTCCCTATGCATGTTCTTCTTCCAGGATTCTTTCCAGAAGATCTTGCTTTCCATATGCAAACAGGCTGCAGAGAGTAGCAATGTGTACAGGCGGCACCAGATCCTCACCATTTACCATCTCTTTGTTAACCTGTTGCTGGTAGAAATTAAAGATGGTTTAGGAGGAGCATGGGCCTTTGTCCTCAGAGATGTCATCTACACATTGATCCACCACATTAATAGCAGGTACATATCTGGGGGGCTGTGCGAATACCAGTTTAAAAACCTAATTTTAGTTTATTCTAAGATCCTTTTACAGAACCCCGACGTATGTCCGTGTCCTGATTGCTAGAACATAAGGCAGGTGATATGTTCTGTCGGGAGGCGATCACGAGACCGCCTGTCGGGATCCCGCTGGTCATAATGCTGACACCGAAATCCCAACAGGCGATGAAATGCCGACACCAGAATCCTTGGCGCCACAGGCTTTTCTCCCTCTATGGATGTCCTTGACACCCATAGAGGGAGAATATAACCTGTGCTGAGCGCAGCAAGCTACCGTGCCTGCAGCGTGGCGAGCACAGCGACCCCGCAAATGGATTTCTAGAGCTCGCTGCCGATGACAGCCGGGATCCCGGTCATTGGTATTATATATGTATTCTGTTCTGTCTTATTACAAGCTATAGATGACTGTTCTGCTACAAGTAAACATGATAAATTGCCTCTACTCTGATGTAGCTACACAAAGCCTCATTTACTAAATGAAACTGAAGAGCAAATTAAGTTTGACTAATTTATATATTAAAAGTATGTTTTGTGGAGTGTGGAAGGAGACCCATGCAGAGATGAAGCCGATTTACAAACTCCACACAGATAGAGACTCTGGGGTATATTCAATTGATGTCTGATCCTTTCCGACATCAGGATTTGGCCATTCACGACAATGCCAATCCAACTTTTTTTAAAGTCCGATTTTAAAGTCCGATTGACGTTGTCGGAAACCGGGCTAAAACTTGTCGGATTTGGCCGCGCTTCTCACGGCTATTCCGTCGATCCACGTGTTTTCCGACAAGTCGGAATTGCAGACTTATTGGAAAAACAGTTTCCGACCTAAAAAAGACGGAAACTGCCGTCTTTCCGACAAGACGTCAGTTTCTGATTACAATTGAATACACCCCTTTGTTGGAAACTCATGACCACAACGCTATGATGCAGTGATGCTAACCACTATGCTGCTAACTTTCTGGGGGGGTTTTGGGTGTTTTTTTTTTTTTTTTTTGGGGGGGGTTTTATTTTGTATTGAAGAGATTATTTTGCGATTTATATTGCTAAAAAAATGTTTTTAATATCGTCACTATTGCTTTTGTTTGCTCCTTATAATTGATTGTAAATCCTTTTGCAAATTATTTTCATTGCCGCTATATGGGACCATTTATCATTGATCGCATGTGCAACGCGATCCCGGCGTGATATTATCTGGCACCTGCGGGTGCAAACCATTCCGGATATTGGTAAATCTGGCAGCATCGCATTCCCCATAAAGACCTATGGGGATGTGGCTTCCAGGAGGAATGGAGGGTTCGCAGCAGGTATTTGAGATATCTGCTCTGGTCCATCTGCCATACATTCATGACCTACGTAATACTTACGGCTAACACCCGAAAAAGGGTGTTTTCAGGGAAATAGCCACAAATATTGTTTGATTAATGGGCCCCTTAAATTTGAACAAAGTTCTACCTTAAAAAACTGCTGAAGGGACGAAGAGATGAGGGTGCTTGGATGGCTGCTGTGATAACACTATGGGTATATACTGTAAACCTTAAAAAACAAATTCAGCTACATTTTCAGCTTTGGAAAAAGATGTTGAAAACAGATGAGGAAATTGTAATTTGCATTAATCAATTTCTTTTTGTCCACAAAAAAACGGATTATGCAAATTAATGTTCAGTGGATGTGCCATTGTGCCAATGAATGTGATGAATTTTTGCAGTGCCTTATTGTTAAAATACAATCTTTATTTTGTGTGTGAGAACCTAAAGTTGATTTTCATGAATTTTGGTGTCTGATTACTCTACATAATTCTTTACCTTTCAGAGTTGCCTGCACTAAGGATGAAGTCTCCACCCGCAGCCTCATGCTGTGTCTTGACCTTTTGTACCATGTTTGCCGGGCAGCGGTCACTTACTGCAAGGATGCACTGGGGAGCCACCTACATGTCATTGTTGGCAGCCTCATCCCTTTGGCAAACAGCCAGGCAGAAATTCAGGAGCAGGTAAAACTCTTCCCTTAGTTTCCAAAGACTTTATTGTATCCTGTACATTTGAAATATTCTTGGGTAATGCTGCAATGTGAATAAGGTTGCCTCACCATGTGGTGTAATTTGATTCGGGAGTACTGTTGTGTGGCCATGCCCCTTCCCTGTGAGACTATGCCCCACGCACTGTCCCTATTCAAAATATATGTGTGTGTGGTTTGGGGGATTCACCAGTGCTCTTTCTGGCACAGGCATCAAATATCTGGTTACAGCTCTGTTTTTTTCCATACTCATACTAATCAGATCCTATTTTTCATGGAATCTCTTGTATACAGGGGGCAGGATGTCTCAATCCAAGACAGTGATTTCAAAGTCAGAGCTCACAAATCTACAGGGCTTTATGGCCTTGGGTGATGGACGTTTATGCCACAAAGCCCTTAGTCGCCATTTCTTCCATGATGGGTCCAAATAGCAGGATTTGCACTGTGAATGTTTTTTGTGGATCAGCAGAACAGTGTGGTTGAGACCATCAGTGGTCTTTCAAAGAAAAATCTTCTCTCATAACTCTTTACAGTTCAGCATCCATATTCCTATATAGTGAGGGAAAAAAGTTATGTATAATATATGTTGCTCGGATACTGTATAACATATGTTTAATTTACAGGTATATGACTTATTGAAGTTTTTGGTGGTTGAAAACCAAGACAATGAAAACCTCTACCACACTATTAAACTTCTGGACCCCTTTCCTGACCATCTGTTGTTCAAAAACCTGCGACAAGCACACCAGAAAATAAAGTACAGCGGAGGGGCTTTCTCACTTATGGAGGTACCAGCTTCTGCCCATAGTGGGGTCATTTCTGAAAACTGTTCTACAGGTAACACCTACTACACAGCTTACATAAGAGTCCATGCACCCTGGAAACATGTCTGCTGCTATAGGTTTCATGGCTAGCTTATCATTGTTGTGGTAGGATGTGCGGCACATGGCCAATAGCACCCATAATATTAGTCTTATTCCTGGCCTTTAAAGACACCAGCAAGGATTCCTGGAGAGCCTGAGCCAGGACTTTAACATATTGACAGCTGAGGAGGGCAACTTAGGGCCACGGCACAAAGTCTTGTGACCGCATTAGATGCAGCAGGTCTGCCTGTGTGAATGGCAGGGAAATGGTACAAGCCATAACACTGGAGAGAGACTACCTTATAGGGAGAGACAAGCCTGCAGACCGTGACAAAAGGCTGGTGCTATGAGTAGGGTTGTGAGTAGGCTGTGACTCTACAATACCCAGGAGAGCCATGATCTGGAGAGATCCTGAGATGTTGCAGATATGCAACTAGTAGTGCAGGAGGAGGAAAGGAGATATTATTCATTCTATTCCTCTACTTAATGCAAATAAGTCATGTGCTGGAGGAAGGAGAGCCAAGAGCTGGAAAGATCCTGAGATGTTAGAGAGGAACAGTGTGACTTGTATCACATCAATTAATATTCATTTGCAGCAGTCCTATAACAATTGGTAAGGAAGGGTAAGGAGAACATTGCAGATATTCCACTACTAATGTAGTCACTAAGCTACAGTATGTGAGGGAGGAGGAAAGGAGATATTATTCATTCTATTCCTCTGCTTAATGCAAGTCATGTGCTGGAGGAAAATGCATGTCAGTTAAGTTTTTACTTTACGAGACGATCTGCTGTCCATTACTCATGATATGGTATTCACACTCCCGCACTACAGAACCTGTGTCCATAGACATTTATTGTAGTCCGATCGGCATGTGCCGAAATGACCTTTTTTCGCGTACATCCACTGAGCATTAGGGATCAAAGTTTCAGCTATCAAAGACTGGTGATGTGGGAGAGGTAGATGTATCTACAGAGAGGGACATCACCACCATACACCAAAATGTGCTACATATACAAAATTAGTTATTGGGTATACAGTATTAACCAATAGGAGCCTGACATTTTTCTAGTACAGTTCGGAAAGTGAAAGCAAACATCTCATTGGTCGTTTTGGATATACAGACATTATTTTCAGGTACCTGTAGAGCAGTTTCAGTTCTTCCATCGTGCAGAACTTGATTGTGTTCCTGACATTATGTGTTTTATCTCTGCAGGAAGTAAGCCATTTTCTATCTGTAAGTGTTTGTGATTCACTCCCATTAACCAGACTGGAGGGATTAAATGATTTAAGAAAACAACTGGAGCAACACAAGGATGAAATGAAAGATCTTGTGCGTGAATTCCAAGGTATTGTGTCAGCAATTTGACAATTCTCTCATGCTGTACAGCAATTAAAAAAGCCACAAGCTGTAAAATGTTGCTATTGTTGCGTGCAAAAAAGAAAAACAAAAATCTTGTGACCAGTTTTCTACTCTTTACATAGTCATGTGATTTCTATTCATTCTATGTATAGTTATTAAGCAGCAGACGTATAAAAGGGTCTAACGCCTTTTGCCGGTGTTTCTTTTTTATTTTCTACCCTGGATGGGACTTTTTTTTCACTTTGCTCTATACAGATGTATAAGTGGTTACTGGTAGTGATCACGTTTTATCACTGGCAATAACCCTGCCTTGGTAATACCCATCTTCTGTCATCAATGTTCCATGCTTTTTATGAAGTAACCTTCTTATTTTAGAGCTTAAGAGAAAAACCTAATTGTTTTATCTCAATCTCTTTAAAATGGAATGGGCTATTTAACCGGGTGAAAAAAGGTCAGATAAATATGTATTTTATATTATTATTACCCACACATTTTACTTAATATAAAAGCTTTTTCTCATACGTCCTAGAGGATGCTGGGGTCCACTTCATGACCATGGGGCATAGACGGTTCCGCAGGAGCCATGGGCACTCCCAAGACTTTTCAATGGATATTAACTGGCTCCTCCTTCTATGCCCCTCCTCCAGACCTCAGTTTTAGAAATGTGCCCAGGCAGACTGGATGCACTCTGAGGAGCTCTACTAAGTTTCTCTGAAAAGACTTATGTTAGGTTTTTTTATTTTCAGGAAGAACTGCTGGCAACAGACTCCCTGCTTCGTGGGACTGAGGGGGCAGAAGCAGAACCAACTTCCTGAAGAGTTTCATGGCTCTGCTTCTGGCTGACAGGACACCATTAGCTTCTGAAGGGAACTGAACGCTAGCCGTGTCTAGATGCTCACTCCCACAGCACGCCGTCACCCCCCTCACAGAGCCAGAAGTCAGAAGACAGGTGAGTAGAAGAAGACAGATCTTCTATCAAGAAAAGTGATGGCTGAGGTACAGCGCGGCTGGCGGGAGCGCAGCACGCCATTGCTGCCCACACACACAGGCACTGCAGGGTGCAGGGCACGGGGGGGGCACCCTGGGCAGCAAAAACACCTCTATAAACTGTCAAAAAGGGGTCATAAGATGCCCAGGCACAGCCCTACCCCCGCCAGTATAAATATTATGAAAAGTTTCGGAGGTAAAAAGCGCGGAGCTTCTTCCTCAGGCAGCCAGCACACTGCTCAGTGCCATGTTCTCTCTCCTCAGGCTGCAGAGACATCGCTGGTCCTCTTTCACTTCTGACTACAAGTATCAGGGTGCAAAACAGAGGGGGGGGCACAAGCGAATTTGGTGCTTTACAAGTGTGTTTTACTGTGTAAAAAGCGCTGCATGTCAGTGGGCATTCTGTGTTCACAGGCATTAGATACTGGCGCTGGGGTTGTGAACTGGCTTCTCCTAAACTGTGTCCCTCTGACAGATTTTACTGTGGGTCTGTCCCCTATAAGTCCCAGTGTGTCTGTGTGTGTGTTGTACATGTGTGTAAGACATGTCAGAGGCAGGGAATTCCTCCCCTGAGGAAACCATTTTAGGGACACAGAAGTGTAATGTGGTGGCGCTGCCGGCATACCAACAGCCTGCATGGGTGAAAGAAATACGTGATAGTGTGAATCATATCAATAGGAGATTAGATAAGTCTGAATCTCATACTGAGTGCTAGAGAAAATCTGTGGAGGATGTGATTTTTCAGGGCTCTGTTCTTCCATCCGCAGGCGGTTCCTCTGGGTCACATAAGAGACCATTTGCGAATATTGTTAATACTGATATCGACACGGACACTGATTCTTGTGTCGACGATAGTGACTCCAGAGAAATAGATCATAAATTGGCAATAAAATATACAATATATGATTGTGGCTATAAGGGAAGTTCTGGAAGTCACGGAAGCCACTCCTGTACCTCAGGAGAAGGCTTATTTCTATAAAGAAAAGAAATCGAAGGTCACTTTCCCTCCTTCCCACGAGCTTAATAATGTGGGTGAATCCGGAAAATTTCGTATTCCCAAGAGAATTCAGATAGCTTATCCTTTCCCGGTGGAGGACATGAAAAAATGGGAGTCACCCCCTGTGTTAGACAGTGCACTGTCCAGGTTGACAAAGAAGGTAATTCTCCCTGCACCTGGCACGGCTACACTAAAAGAGCCGGCAGACCGAAAGATGGAAACTACATTGAAATCCATTTATGTTGCCAATGGTACGCTGCTCAGGCCCGCAATTGCTTGCGCGTGGGTGAGTCGCGCTATTGAAAAATGATCAGAAAGCGTGTCATCAGAAATTGACACGATTGATAAAGATGAGATACTCCTTAAGTTAGGGAATATCAAAGACGCTGCCGCATACATGCTAGAAGCGATGAAAGATATTGGACTCGTGAGTTCACAAGCCGCTACCATGGCAATATCGTCTCGGCGGGCAGTGTGGATTCGCCAGTGGAACGTGGATGCAGATTCCAAAAGAAACATGGAGGCTCTCCCATATAAAGGTGTGGCCTTATTTGGCGATGGACTGGATGCGTTAGTCTCAGCGGCTACCGCAGGTAAGTCAACATTTTTCCCCCTCTGCGCCTGCACCGACAAAAAAGACATATCACCCGCACATGCAGTCCTTTCGGCTCAATAAATACAAAAAAGCGAGAGGTTCCCCCTTCTTAGCGGGAAGGGGAAAGGGAAAGGGAAAGAAGTCCACAGCAGCTTCAGGTTCCCAGGAGCAGAAGTCTACCCCTACTTCTGCCAAAGCTTCAGCATGACGCCGGGGCTCCTTTGCGGGAGGCCGCTCGGGTGGGGGGACACGTCTCAAACTGTTCAGCCAAGGTTGGATTCTGTCTGGCCTGGATCCCTGGGTGTTGCAAATAGTGTCCCAGGGATACAAGCTGGAGTTTCAAGACGTTCCCCATGCCGATTTTTCAGATCGACCTTGCCAGCATCTCTTCCAGAAAGGGAAGCAGTAACAGCGGCAATCCAAAAATTATGTCAGGATCAGGTCATAATCCTGGTACCTTTGTCACAACAAAGGGAGGGGTTTTATTCAAGCCTTTTTGTAGTTCCGAAGCCGGACGGCTCGGTCAGACCGATCCTAAACCTGAAAAATCTGAATCTCTACTTGAAACGATTCAAGTTCAAAATGGAAATACTGAGGGCAGTGATTTCCAGTCCGGAAGAGGGGGACTACATGGTGTCTGTAGACATAAAGGATGCTTACCTGCATGTTCCCATTTATCCTCCTCACCAGGCTTATCTGAGATGAGCTGTTTTCACGATTAGGTCCACACACGCAAGGAGCACTCTTGATGCGTTTCTCAGCCGTATGTCTATGGCTGTTTCCTCAGAAGAAACACTGAGTGGAGTAATATATAACATCTGATACAATTGTTTCACTTGGAATAGAGTGTGTCAATTTAATGCAAGTGTATCCACTGTGTTTAAACTGTTTCATTAATAGGTACCACTGAAAAATAGTTATGGTCCGCAATATGCTTTGATGTTTAACTTTTAGATCATTATTGATTAGTGATTATATGTGAACTAGTGATTTTATAATTTTTTAACTAAATAAAAACTCTTTTATTGTGGACAGCGCTTTCAACCTTTTGTCCTTTGATTTATATAATAACTATTGGGATTCAACTACCCATTATTGAAAGCAGCAGTGCACAATTGGGAGGAGGTGTATTTTAATACTAAGGAGCTACACAGCTGACACACACAAGAGGATAGCGCTTTCTAAGTTTGAGGTTGCTTTTATCTGAGATTCGCGGTTCAGGATTGCCATTACCAATTCCAGACGTTACCTTTCGGTCTCTCCACGGCGCCGAGGGTATTCACCAAGGTGATGGCGGAGATGATGGTTCTCCTGCGTCAAAAAGGAGTCAATATAATTCCTTATCTAGATGATCTCCTGATAAAGGCGAGATATAGGGAGCAGTTTTTACGAAACATCACACTCTCCCTGTCAATACTCCAACAACACGGTTGGATCATAAATCATCCAAAGTCACAGTTGGAACCGACGACAAGATGGTCATTTCTCGGGATGATTCTGGACACAGAAGTTCAGAGAGTATTTCTTCCGGTGGAAAAGGCTCTGTAAATCCAGAAATTGGTAAAACAGATATTGAAACCATTGAGTGTCAATCCATCAGTGCATTCGATTGTTGGGGAAGATGGTGGCGGCCTACGAGGCCATACAGTTTGGCAGGTTCCATGCCAGGGTATTCCAGTGGGACCTGTTGGACAAGTGGTCGGGATCCCACCTACACATGCACCGGAAGATAATCCTGGCATCAAAAGCCAGGATTTTGCTCCTGTGGTGGCTACACAGTTCTCACCTACTAGAGGGATGCAGGTTCGGGATTCAGGACTGGCTCCTGGTAACCACGGATGCAAGTCTCCGAGGCTGGGGAGCTGTCACTCAGGGAGAAAGCTTCCAGGGAAAATGGTCAAGTCAGGAAGCCTGCCTTCACATAAACGTGCTAGAATTGAGAGCCATTTACAACGGCCTTCAACAAGCGGTACATTTCTTCAAGATCATCCCCTGCAGATCCAGTTGGACAATGTAACAGCAGTCGCGTACATAAACAGGCAGGGCGGAACGAAAAGCAGAGCGGCAATGGCAGAGGTGACGAAGATCCTCTTCTGGGCAGAAAGACATGTAAAGGCTCTGTCGGCAATTTTTCATTCCGGGAGTAGACAACTGGGAAGCAGACTTCCTCAGCAGACACGATCTCCATCCAGGAGAGTGGGGCCTACACCAAGAAGTCTTCACAGAGGTG
Source organism: Pseudophryne corroboree (assembly GCF_028390025.1). Taxonomy (NCBI): domain Eukaryota; kingdom Metazoa; phylum Chordata; class Amphibia; order Anura; family Myobatrachidae; genus Pseudophryne; species Pseudophryne corroboree. The sequence goes on along the minus strand of NC_086445.1, from coordinate 110,623,090 downwards.
ACAAGTCTTTGGGGAGTTCCTCAAGTAGACATGATGGCATCTCGTCTCAACAAGACGCTTCAGAAATATTGTTCCAGGTCGAGAGACCCTCAAGCAATAGCAGTGGATGCACTGGTGGCCCAGTGGGTGTTCCGGTCGGTATATGTCTTCCCTCCACTTCCGCTGATCCCAAAAGTGCTCAGGATCATAAGAAGAACAAGAGTTCGAGCAATCTTCATTGCCCCAGACTGGCCAAGGAGGGCTTGGTACCCAGATCTTCAGGAGTTGCTCATAGAAGATCCTCGGCCTCTTCCTCTTCGCGAGGACCTGCTGCAGCAGGGGCAGTGCGTGTATCAAGACTTACTGCGGCTACGTTTGACGGCATGGCTGTTGAGCGCCGGATCCTAGCCCGAAAGGGTGTTCCCAAGGAAGTCATCCCCACCCTTATTCAGGCCAGGAAAGGAGTAACGTCGAAACATTACCACCATATTTGGAGAAAATATGTGTCTTGGTGTGAATCCAAGAAACCTCCTACGGAAGAGTTTGAGTTGGAACGTTTTCTCCATTTTCTGCAGGAGGCGGGCCTACGATTGGGATCAATCAAGGTCCAGATTTCGGCCTGGTCAGTGTTCTTCCAAAAACAATTGGCCTCTCTTCCAGAGGTTCAGACCTTTGTGAAAGGGGTTCTGCACATCCAGCCTCCATTTGTGCCTCCAGTGGCACCATGGGACCTTAACGTGGTGTTGCAGTTCCTTCAATCGGATTGGTTTGAGCCTCTACAAGAGATAGAGTTGAAGTTTCTCACTTGGAAAGTGGTGATGCTTTTGGCATTGGCATTTGCGCGGCGGGTGTCTGATTTGGGGGCCTTGTCTCACAAGAGCCCTTACCTGATCTTCCATGAAGATAGGGCAGAGTTGAGGACTCGTCAACATTTTCTTCCGAAGGTGGTTTCATCTTTCCACATAAACCAACCTATTGTGGTGCCAGTAGTTACTGACACGTTCACTGAGTCAAAGTCTCTAGATGTGGTTAGGGCTTTGAAGATTTATGTCGCTAGAACAGCTCGAATACGGAAAACAGAGTCTTTGTTTGTCCTGTATGCTCCCAACAAGATTGGGTGTCCTGCTTCCAAAGCAGACTATTGCGCGTTGGATCAAAAGTACGATTCAGCACGCTCATACTACGGCTGGATTGCCGTTACCGACGTCGGTGAAGGCCCAATCCACTAGGAAGGTGGGATCATCCTGGACGGCTGCCCGGGGGGTCTCGGCATTGCAACTTTGCCGAGCAGCTACTTGGTCGGGGTCAAACACATTTGCTAAATTCTACAAGTTTGACACCTTGGCCGATGAAGACCTCAAGTTCGGTCAATCGGTGCTGCAGGGTCATCCGCACTCTCCCGCCCGTACTGAAGCTTTGGTATAAACCCCATGGTCATGAAGTGGACCCCAGCATCCTCTAGGACGTATGAGAAAATAGGATTTTGATACCTACCAGTAAATCCTTTTCTCCTAGTCCGTAGAGGGTGCTGGGCGCCCGTCCCAGTGCGTACTTTACCTGCAGTTTTGTTATTAGAGTTACACAAGTTGTGTTATATTAGTTTCAGCATGTTGCTGTAATTGGTTCATGCCTGTTGGCATGTGTTCTGTTGAATGCCATGTTTTGCGGCATGGTTGAGGTGTGAGCTGGTATGTATCTCACCACTAGTTTAACGTAAATCCTTTCCTCTAAATGTCCGTCACCCTGGACACAGTTCCTATAGCTGACGTCTGGAGGATGGGCATAGAGGGAGGAGCCATTTCACACCCATTGAAAAGTCTTGGGAGCGCCCATGGCTCCAGCGGAACCGTCTATGCCCCATGGTCATAAAGTGGACCCCAGCATCCTCTACGGACTAGGAGAAAAGGATTTACCTGTAGGTATCAAAATCCTGGTTTTTTTTATATTACATCTTGTATGTACATTTTTGTTGTTACATGTGTTAAACCTATAATGGTACTTTAAGCTGAAACCAAGGTTCCAATTCCAAACATGCATCGGGTCCCCACATAGACGGCATCACAGCGTTATGTTAATTCTTATAACTCAGGACAGTTTTCACCATAATAATTGAGTATCGAACTGCTGCCACAGTGATAAAATTATGTTAAATCTTTGTACATTTACAAAGATTGCAGTAGTGCCCCCTCAATTTAACTTTTTAGAATCTTCAGAACTCTGGGGCAGATTTAACAATGTGTAATATTCTTGTTATCACTCGCTAAGAATATTAAATGGTGCTCCAACCAGTCAGCTCTTGTCATTTTTCAAAAACATGACCATTAGGAGCTGATTGGCTGGAGTGCCATTTATCAACTCATTGTTATCAGCCCCTCTGGATCTGCAGTATCTTAATATGGTGTATTTTTTATATGTGCAGTATACAGAATTTTTGGTACGGTTCTGGAAAAGCAGTCCTTGTGCAGCTTAAAGAGTTTTCCATGCTAGTTATGAGAAATTCATGATGGGGATATTGTTCTTTCTTTTACTATTGTATTAAATTAAATAAAAAGTTAACCCTTAATATAAACTGGATGAGTAATAACAGTGCACACAGTTATAACAGTTGGCTTGCTGAATATGACTGCTCCTAGTTGTCAGAATAAACTATTCTCATTACCGTCATCTTGAAAGGATTCAAAGTTCTATTGAGAACATTAGGCTCCCACTGCACACTGCCTGCTTAACAATACAATGGGGGGAAGCCATGTTATAGCAAACTAATACCAATTCTTAATTGTAGCTGTCAATATATATATTCTTCTGTCACTCAGGGAATCCTCAGGATAATGTTATTGCAAAACTGGTGATAAGCCTCTTACAGTTGTCTAAGAATGCAGTACACCTGGACAATGGGAAAGAGGTTCTGGGTGAGTAGATAGTTCTCTGTATTGTATTTCAATTATCAGACCTACCTGCACTTTTCCAAGTCACCGGATTCCACTTACTAGTCTTTGGGATGCAGTTAATCTCAGAAGAGAAGGATAAAGAGCACTGGAACTATGTAAATGTAATTTATTTTATAATTACAGAGAGTATATCCTCACTTACATGGGTTCTGAGTTTACAGACAGTTGCCTGCATTTTAGAAATCCTGTTAAGCAGGTGCGCGAGGCGGGATTACAACCATTTTTCAGCCATATTCATGCTGTGATTGATTTATATCGGTCATGTCCATACACTGAGACAATTGTTCCGGATGGACGTTTCATTGGCTGATCTGAATGATTACACTGATTAACACTCATTTTATTGTCACTCGTGTTAGAGCGAATTTGGGGTAATTTTGTGGTGCGGTTTCCAAATATGACATGGGTTTTGCTAAACAACGAAAACCGCTCAACTGCCAACTGTCACCTGACCGATCACTTATATATGGAGGAGAAGTATTCTAGATTGATTGTGGAGTGAATACCTAGAATATTTGTGTGTCTCACCTTCTACAATGTTCTAGCAAATTCCCATATGCATGTGTTATGGCTAGGTTTCCTATTTAGCCATTATCTCAAGAAATAGAGGCACTTCGAAAAACTATTTTCGTTTTTTAATTCAGCAACCTCAAAATGCATTCAAATATCCATAACGACTAAACATTTACTTTTTTTTGGCCTGTGTTATCGATAGTGTTATGATAGGCCAGCATTGGTAAAAAGAATTTATCATGGCATCTGCAGGGTTCAGAGTTAATTGTTACATATTTCTCTTACGTCCTAGAGAATATTGGGAATCCATTTAGTACCATGGGGTATAGACGGGTCCACTAGGAGCCTTGGGCACTTTAAGAATTTGATAGTGTGCGCTGGCTCCTCCCTCTATGCCCCTACAACCAGACTCTGTTTAGAAAATGTGCCCGGAGGAGCCGGTCATGCTGCTGGAAGCTCCAGAAGAGTTTTCTGCATTTATTTTCTCTGTTTGTTATTTTCAGGCAGGACTGGATGGCACCAGCCTGCCTGCTTCGTGGGAGTTGGGGGGGGGGGGGGGGGGAATGGCCCAACCTCCCAAAGGGTTAATGGTCCCGTTCCCCGCTGACAGGACACTAAGCTGATGAGGAAACTATTTGCAATCCCCACCACGGTGAGCGTACATTACTGCAGCACACCGCCACCCCTAACAGAGCCAGAATATAGAAGAGTGGTGAGTACTAAGTCGGCATCCCGGTTAGCGGGTCGCCGGCCATTATGGCGGCATGAGGGTACAGAGACGCACGGCTTCTACGTGGGGCGGCTGGGTCTCCAGACTCAGTACACAGTGAGGATGCACCGCTTCTGAGGGAGCGTACCGAGTCTAAGTACACAACGGTACACAGTACCCAGACTGGCATTACAGACTTAAAAGGCGGCTGACTCCATTTTAAGCACGAAAATCATTTCAGCCAGTATAAAAAAGCAGGATGACCATTGAAGGGACGGGGCTTCACTATGAGCGGATCAGGCAGCTCACCAGCGCAATTTTCCCTCTGCAGTGGACACAGACGCTGACTGACAGGGACACGCAGCTCCTCCGGAGAGACTCCGGATTATCTCAGCGGTAGCGGGGGGTCATAGCAGGGGGTGAGCGCTTACTAGTGTGCTGATTCCCTAATCTGGGTACTTAGTCTGCGACTTGGCTAAGCTTGCAATTAGCAGTAAGGGCGCTGTGTGCTGGCTCCAGACTATCTCTGTGTCTCTCTTGAAGGGCTCTTTGTGGGTTAATTGTGCATTTAACCTGTTCCTGTGTGTGTGCGGTCACTGTCACAGTATGTCAGACAAAGAGTGTATTTCATGTAAGGCACAGTGTTCCTCTTCTCCAGGGGGTTCACTACAGTGTACTCAGTGCAGTGTACCTTCCCAGGCTAGCGGGGCAGAGCCAGCTTGGCTGGATTCCATTAGGGAAATGATCTCCAATATTTCTACCAAATTGTCCCACAATGAGAAAGAGATGAAATACTTAAGACAATCGATGACTTAGTTTATGAACAGAGACTCAGTACCCAAACCAGCGTCTCAGTCCCCTGCCATTTGTCTGCAAAAACGTCCTTTGGCCCAGAGCCTGCAGTCTGACTCTGACGATGAGGGGTCAGACATGAAGGTGGGGGAGGCTACTCTGTCACAGGGCATAGAGGCTCTCATAGAAGCTATCAGAGAGGTTCTGCATATCCCTGATAAGGTAACAGAGGAGACTGAGGAATCTTATTTTAATATAAAAAAAAATACTCAGCCACTTTTCCTGTGTCAAAGTAACTAAATACCCTATTTGAAGAACCGTGGGTTAATCCTGATAGGAAATTTTAAATCCCTAAAAGATTGATAACATCTTTTCATTTTCCTCCTGAGGATAGAAAAAAATGGGAAAAGCCACCGATAGTGGATGCATCAGTATCCAGGCTGTCACGGAAAATTGTATTGCCTGTCCCTGGTGCAGCTTCCCTAAACGACATGGCTGATCGTAGAATTGAGAATACACTCAAATCTTTGTATATAGCTGCTGGGGGGGGCACAGAGACCCACTATAGCATGTGGGTGGATTACTAAAGCCATCGCAAAATGGTCGGGTAACCTAATTGAGGGGTTAGGTACCTTGCCTAAGGGGAAGATTATTTTACTCCTGCAACATATACAGGACTCTGCAATTTTTATGGTGGAAGCCAGAAAAGAAATAGGCTTGATTAATGCACGCACCACTGCTATGGCAGTGTCAGCACGCAGGGGCTTATGGCTACGGAAGGCCTACCCTTCACAGGAGAGGCCTTATTTGGAGATGAACTAGACAAATGGATCTCCAAAGCTACTGTGGGTAAGTCCACATATCTTCCTTCTGCAGCCCCCCTAGCCAGGAAAGCCTACTCAGGACCTAATCTACAGTCCTTTCGAACGGCCAAGTTTAAGGGCAAAACCAGAGGTTCTTCTACGGACACCAGAGGCGCTAGAGGTAAACCACGAAAACCAGCAACTGCAGGTTCACAGGAACAGGGCTCAAGTTCTGCTTCCTCAAAGCCTTCAGCATAACGGTGGGCCACCATGCCTGGAAGACTGGCAGGTGGGAGCACGACTAAAAAACTTTTCAGTCACATCTGGACAACATCATGCCAGGATCCCTGGGTCATAGGTCTTATTTCCCTGGGCTACAGACTGGAGTTTCAGGAGCTCCCACCTCACAGATTCTTCAAATCAGGCTTACCAGTTTCACAGGAAGCAAGTATAACCTTACAGGACGCCATTCATAAAACTGGTACAGACTCAGGTCATTGTTCCAGTTCCATCTAATCTGTAAAACAAGGGATATTATTCCAAATTGTTTGTAGTATCGAAACCGGACGGTTTGGTAAGACCGATTTTGAACCTCAAGTCATTGAACCCGTACTTACGAGTGTTCAAATTCAAGATGGAGTCTCTGAGAGCTGTAATCTCAGGTCTGGAGGAGGGGGAATTCCTAGTGTCTGTGGATGTCAAGGATGCGTACCTTCACATTCCGATCTGGCCGCCTCATCAGGCTTATCTACGGTTTGCACTGCAGGACTGCCACTACCAGTTCCAGGCCCTGCCATTTAGTTTCTCCACGGCACCGAGAGTGTTCACCAAGGTGATGGCAGAGATGATGTTTCTACTCCGCAAACAGGGAGTGAACAGAATTCCGTACCTGGACGATCTTCTGATAAAGGCGCCATCCAGGGAGCGGTTGATGGACAGTATTAGCCTCTCAACCAGGCTACTCCTGGATCACAGGTGGATTCTGAACTTACCAAAATCTCACCTGGAACCGACGCAGAGGCTTCAGCTCCTGGGAATGATACTCGACACAGAGTTTCAGAGGGTGTTCCTTCCCTTAGAGAAGGCAATGGTAATCCAGTCAACGGTTTGGGCTGTCCTGAAGCCAACCCGGATATCGGTGCATTTGTACATTCATCTTTTGAGGAAAATGGTGGCCTCTTACTAGGCAATTTAGTACGGACGGTTTCATGCAAGGCCCTTCCAGCTAGATCTGTTGTACAAATGGTCCGGATCACATCTTCACATGCACCAAAGGATCCGTCTGTCGCCAAAAGCCAGTATCTCCCTTCTGTGGTGGCTACAGATTTCTCACCTAATCGACGGTCAACTGGTCGGGATTCAGAATTGGATTCTGCTGACCACAGACGCAATGATGGCCTCATCTCAACAAGAAGCTCAAGCGGTATTGTTCCAGGTCGAGAGACCCACAGGCAGTGGCGGTAGACACTCTGACGACTCCATCGGTCTACCAGACTGTGTACGTGTTTCCTCCACTTCCCCTGATCACAAGAATTCTAAAAAGAATAAGAAGGGAAAAGGTTCAAGCAATCCTCATTGCTCAGGATTGTCCAAGAAGGGCTTAGTACGCGGATCTACTGGAGATGCTCCTAGAGGATCCGTGGCCTCTACCTCTTTGAGGGGACCTTCTGCAACAAGGGCTGGTGGCCTGTCAAGATTTACCGTGGCTTCATTTGATGGCATGGAAGTTGAGCGTCAAATTCTAGCCCGGAAAGGCATTCCGGACAAGGTTACTCCTACCTTCCAAGGGGGTAACGTCGAGACTTTACCACCGGATTTGGAGAAAATATATTTCTTGGTGTGAACGCCGGAAAATTCCTGTGGAATAATTTCACCTGGGTCATTTTCTGCTTTTTCTGGTGTGGATGCGGGCCTACGCTTGGGCTCCATAAAAGTCCAGATTTCCGCCTTGTCCATTTTCTTCCAGAAACAGATGGCTTCTCTCCCGGAGGTTCAGACATTCTTCAAAGGAATTTTGCACATCCAGCCGCCCTTTGTGCCTTCCACGGCACCTTGGGACCTCCAATGTGGTGCTGCAATTTCTGCAATCGAAATGGTTTGGACCTTTACAGGAGGTTGTCGTAAAGTTTCTTACGTGGAAGACCGTCACACTGTTGGCCTTGGCTTCAGCAAGAGGTGTGTCGGAGCTAGGGTCGTCAGCAATTTCTTCTTGAGGTGGTGTCTGCTTTTCACATCAACCAACCTATTGTGGTTCCGGCTGTGACGGACACCTCTGCCACTTCAAAGTCTTTGGATGTTGTGAGGGCTTTGAAGGTGTATGTAAAGAGAACAGCTCATCATAGAAAATCCGACTCGCTGTTCGTTATCGATGATCCCAATAAAATTGGTTGTCCTGCTTCAAAGCAGTTTATTGCACGCTGGATCAAGCTCACTATCCAGCATGCTTATTCCATGGCAGGATTGCCGGTTCCAAAATCTGTACAGGCCCACTCTACTAGGTTGGTGGGTTCTTCCTGGGCGGCTGCCCGGGGTTTCTCAGCTTTACAGCTCTGCCGAGCGGCTACTTGGTCAGGTTCGAACATGTTTGCAAAGTTCTACAAGTTCGATACTTTGACCTCTGAGGACCTTCAGTTTGATCAATCAGTTCTGCAGGAACCTCAGCACTCTCCCACTCAGTTTGGGAGCTTTGGTACATCCCCATGGTACTAAATGGATTCCCAGTATCCTCTAGAACGTAACAGAAAATAGGATTTTAATTACCTACCGGTAAATCCTTTTCTCTTAGTCCGTAGGGGATACTGGGCGCCCACCCAGTGCTTCGTTCTTCGGGGGTCATTCCGAGTTGATTGCTTGCTAACTACTTTTAGCAGCCGTGCAAACGCATAGTCCCCGTCCACGGGGGGAGTGTATTTTCGCTTTGCAAGTGTGCGAATGCCTGTGCAGCCGAGCTCTGCAGAAACAGTTTGTGCAGTTTCTGAGTAGCGATGGACTTACTCAGCCCTTGCGATCGTCAGTCTTTTTGGTGCCAGAGGTGACGTCAGACACCCGCCCTCTGAACGCCCGGACACGCCTGTGTTTTCCCTACCACTCCCAGAAAACGGTCAGTTGACACCCATAAGCGCCCTCTTTCTGTCAATCCCCTTGTGATCGGCTATGCGAATGGATTCTTCGTTAAATCCTTCGCTCAGCAATGATCCCCTTTGTACCCATACGACGTGCGTGCGCATTGCCATGCATGCGCAGTAGAAACCTGATCGCTGCGCTGCGAAAATTGGCAGCGAACGATCAACTCGGAATGACCCCCTTCCTGCACTGTTACTTGGTTAAGTAGTCTGGTTTGTTCAGCTGTTGCTGTTTATGTTTCAAGTTTGGTTAGCTTGGCTTTCCTCTTGTGTGTGCTGGTTCGGAATCTCACCACTATCCTTATCTATCCTTCTTTCAAAGTATGTCCGTCTCCTCGGGCACAGTTTCCTAGACTGAGTCTGCTAGGAGGGGCATAGAGGGAGTAGCCAGGGCACACTATCAAATTCTTAAAGTGTCCAAGGCTCCTAGTGGACCACTTTACACCCCATGGTACTAAATGGATTCCCAGTATCCTCTACGGACTACGAGGAAAGGATTTACTGGTAGGTAATTAAAATCCTATTTTCTGTACTGGTTAATGCACAGTTACTATTTATTTGATTCTAATTCTGAAAGTAAAACAGTAAATATGATCACACCCGCCGGGGGCTATCCTATTACCACCGATAAACCAGCACGAGCGGTGGCTAATCGGGGGTTAACTGATGCTGCATCGGGTGCAGGCTGCTGACAGCTCCCGGTGCAGCGCTGCTCCTCCGGCTCCCCCCGGTCACATGGGCGCTCCCCGCCATGTGACCGCTGCCGGAGCCGGCGGAGAGGGGGGGATGCGGTCATGACGCTGCCCTGGCTTTCCTGCCAGAGGTCACCGCGCTGAGTGGCAGCTTACGGGCCGCGGCGCCATGCCTGCAGTCCCAGCCTGCTGCAAGGCATGAGATGCTGCAGGTTGTCCACGGTCATCGAACCAAATCCCCAGAAACAGCCCATATTCGTGCGAAAACGGAGGCTGTTTCTACCGAAAACACACAAGTTTCACTGAACCTGTGTGTTTTCGGGAGAAAGGGCATTTTTTTTTTTTTTTACAGGCGATCAATCTGTATAGCCTGTAAAAAAAAAAAAAAAAAATTTTTTGTGAAACATCTGGAAAAATCGCATACGTTTTTTGCACCTGATGTTTTACCGGGGCTAATAGGATATCCCCCATAGTGGGCACCCTGGTGTCATCATGGTTGGTTTCACAGCTTCCTAATGGATTTTGTAGCCTGCTAAGAGGCTTCCTGTTCTTGCTTTAGCCGTTTTTCCTGCTCTGCCTTATAGTACTCTTTCTAGCTCCAAAATATTCTATTTCTATTTAGTATTATTTAACTTTGTACCCACCAGACATTGTATTATTTGCACCTAAAGATGGTTGTTCTCTTTTGCATACAATCGTATATGCTGAACTTTTTTTCTCTAACGTCCTAGAGGATGCTGGGGACTCAGTAAGGACCATGGGGATAGACGGGCTCCGCAGGAGACATGGGCATTTTAAGAAAGACTTTGACTCTGGATGTGCACTGGCTCCTCCCTCTATGCCCCTCCTCCAGACCTCAGTTTGATACTGTGCCCAGAGGAGATGGGTGCACTGCAGGGAGCACTCCTGAGTTTCCTGTAAAGAAAGTATTTTAGTTAGGTTTTTTTATTTTCAGGGAGCCAGCTGGCAACAGACTCCCTGCATCGAGGGACTGAAGAGAGAGAAACATCCCTACTTCTCTGAGTTTCAAGGTCCTGTTTCTTAGGCTACTGGACACCATTAGCTCCAGAGGGATTGGTACACAGGTTTCATCCTCGCCGTCCGTCCCAGAGCCGCGCCGCCGTCCTCCTCGCAGAGCCGGAAGATAGAAGCCGGGTGAGTATGAGAAGAAAAGAAGACTTCAGAGGCGGCAGAAGATATCTGATCTTCATAGAGGTAACGCACAGCGGTGAAGCTGTGCGCCATTGCTCCCATTCACCTCACACACATTAGTCACTATAAGGGTGCAGGGCGCAGGGGGGGCGCCCTGGGCAGCAATATAAACCTCTCTAATGGCAAAAGTACCTATATACATGTACACCTGGGCACTGTACATGTATATAAAGAGCCCCCGCCATGTTTTGAAGTATTTTGAGCGGGACAGAAGCCTGCCGCCGAGGGGGCGGGGCTTCTCCCTCAGCACTCACCAGCGCCATTTTCTCCACCGCACAGCGCTGAGAGGAAGCTCCCCGGACTCTCCCCTGCTTACTGACTGTGACAGTGGGTTTTTCAAGAGGGGGGGGGGGCACATAATTGGCGTATGTAAAGTTATAACAGCGTTACTGGGTAAACATTCTGTGTTTTTTCCTGGGTCACATAGCGCTGGGGTGTGTGCTGGCATACTCTCTCTCTGTCTCTCCAAAGGGCCTGGTGGGGAACCTGTCTTCAGAAAAGAGCTTCCCTGTGTTTGGGGGGGGTGTCGGTACGCGTGTGTCGACGTGTATGAGGTTGAAGGCTCACCTAAGGAGGAGGAGGAGTTTATGAATGTAAGGTCCCCGTCGGCAGCGCCGACACCTGACTGGATGGATATGTGGAATGTCTTAAGTGCAAATGTGAATTTATTGCACGAAAGATTAGACAAAGCTGAGGCTAGGGAACAGTCAGGAAGTCAAACCATGCCTGTCCCAATGTCGCCGGGACCTTCGGGGTCTCAGAAGTGCACACTATCCCAAATAGTTTACACAGATACCGACACGGATTCAGACTCCAGTGTCGACTACGATGATGCATAATTACAGCCAAGAGTGGCTAAGGGTATTCGATATATGATCATTGCAATAAAAGAGGTTTTGCATATCACAGAGGAACCCCCTGTCCCTGACACGAGGTTATACATGTATAAAGGTAAAAAGCCTGAGGTCACCTTTCCATCCTCACATGAGCTGAACGAATTATGTGAAAAGGCTTGGGAAACCCCAGATAAGAGACTGCAGGTTCCCAGAAGGATTCTTATGGCGTATCCTTTCCCGCAAAAGGATAGAATACGATGGGAATCCTCTCCTAAGGTGGACAAGGCATTGACACGCTTATCAAAAAAGATAGCGTTGCCATACCAAGATACGGCTACTCTTAAGGATTCTGCTGATCGCAAGCAGGAAGTTACCATGAAGTCCATTTATGCACATTCTGGTACATTACTTAGACCGGCAATGGCGTCGGCCTGGGTTTGTAGTGCTGTCGCAGCATGGACAGATTCCTTATCAGCGGGGATTGAAACCTTAGATAAGGATACCATCTTAATGACCCTAGGGCATATAAAAGATGCTGTGTTGTATATGAGGGATGCTCAAATAGACATTTGTTTACTAAGTTCTAGAATAAACGCTATGTCTGTTTCTGCTAGGCGAGTCTTATGGACCCGACAGTGGACGGGTGATGCCGACTCTAAGAGGCATATGGAGTTTTTGCCTTACAAGGGTAAGGAGTTATTTGGAGAAGGCCTCTCGGACCTCGTCTCCACAGCTACGGCAGGTAAATCGAATTTTTTGCCTTATGTTCCCTCACAGCCTAAGAAAGCGCCTCATTATCAAATGCAGTCCTTTCGTTCGAATAAAAGCAAGAAAGTATGTGGGTCGTCCTTTCTTGCCAGAGGTAAGGGCAGAGGAAAAAAGCTGCACACAGCTAGTTCCCAGGAACAGAAGTCCTCTCCGGCCTCTGCAAAGTCCACCGCATGACGCTGGGGCTCACCTGAGGGAGTCCGCTCCAGTGGGGGCATGTCTTCGACTTTTCAGCCACATCTGGGTTCATTCACAGGTGGATCCCTGGGCAATAGAAATTGTTTCTCAGGGATACAAGCTGGAATTCGAAGAGGTCCCCCCTCGCCGGTTTTTCAAATCGGCTCTGCTGGCTTCTCCCTCGGAGAGAGATTTAGTGTTAAATGCAATTCAAAAATTGTACCTTCAACAAGTGGTAGTCAAAGTTCCCCTACCGCAACAAGGGAGGGGATATTACTGAACTCTGTTTGTGGTCCCGAAACAGGATGGTTCGGTCAGACCCATTTTAAATTTCAAATCCCTGAACCTATACTTGAAAAGGTTCAAGTTCAAGATGGAATCACTCAGAGCGGTCATCGCCAGCCTGGAAGGGGGGGATTTTATGGTTTCCCTAGACATAAAGGATGCGTACCTTCATGTTCCAATATTTCCACCTCATCAGGCGTTCCTGAGATTTGCTGTACAGGATTGTCATTACCAATTTCAGACGTTGCCGTTTTGGGCTTTCCACGGCCCGAGGATTTTCACCAAGGTATTGGCGGAAATGATGGTGATCCTGCGCAAGCGAGGTGTCACAATTATCCCATACTTGGACGATCTCCTCATAAAGGCGAGATCTCGAGAGAAGTTACTAGACAGCGTGTCACTGTCATTGAAGGTGTTACAGCAACACGGCTGGATTCTCAATATCCCGAAGTCGCAGCTGGTTCCTACGACGCGTCTGACCTTCATGGGCTTGATTCTGGACACGGACCAGAAAAGGGTTTTTCTTCCGACGGAAAAAGCTCAGGAACTCAGGACTCTGGTCAGGAACCTGTTGAAGCCAAAACAGGTGTCTGTGCATCACTGCACTCGAGTCCTGGGGAAGATGGTGGCATCATACGAAGCCATTCCCTTCGGCAGGTTCCATGCGAGAACTATCCAATGGGACCTGCTGGACAAGTGGTCCGGGTCACATCTTCTTATGCATCGGCGAATCACCCTGTCTCCCAGAGCCAGGATATCTCTCCTGTGGTGGCTGCAGAGTGCTCACCTCCTAGAGGGCCGCAGGTTCGGCATTCAGGACTGGATCCTGGTGACCACGGACGCAAGCCTCCGAGGTTGGGGAGCAGTCACACAGGGAAGAAATTTCCAAGGTCTTTGGTCAAGTCTAGAGACTTGTCTCCACATCAACGTCCTGGAGTTGAGGGCCATATACAACGCCCTACGTCAAGCGGAGGCATTACTTCGCGGCAAACCAGTACTGATTCAGTCAGACAATGTCACCGCAGTGGCTCATGTAAACCGCCAGGGTGGCACAAGGAGCAGTGGCAATGGCAGAAGCCACCAGGATTCCTCGCTGGGCGGAAAATCATGTCAGCGCACTTTCAGCAGTGTTCATTCCAGGAGTGGACAACTGGGAAGCAGACTTCCTCAGCAGACACGATCTGCACCCGGGAGAGTGGGGACTTCATCAGGAAGTTTTCGCGCAGATCGCAAGTCGGTGGGGACTGCCCCAAATAGACATGATGGCGTCCCGTCTCAACAAAAAGCTAAAAAGGTATTGCGCCAGGTCAAGAGATCCTCAGGCTGTAGCTGTGGATGCCCTGGTGACACCGTGGGTGTATCGGTCGGTCTATGTATTTCCTCCTCTTCCTCTCATTCCCAAGGTGTTGAGAATAATAAGACAAAGAGGAGTGAGAACAATCCTCATTGTTCCAGATTGGCCACGAAGGACCTGGTATCCGGATCTGCAGGAGTTACTCACAGAAGATCCGTGGCCTCTTCCTCTAAGACAAGACCTGCTGCAACAGGGGCCCTGTCTGTTCCAAGACTTACCGCGGCTGCGTTTGACGGCATGGCGGTTGAACGCCGGATCCTAGCGGAAAAAGGTATTCCGGATGAGGTCATTCCTACGCTAATAAAGGCTTGGAAGGACGTGACATTAAAACATTATCACCGAATATGGCGAAAGTATGTTTCTTGGTGTGAGGCCAGGAATGCTCCTACGGAAGAATTCCATCTGGGTCGTCTCCTTCACTTCCTACAAACTGGAGTGAATTTGGGCCTAAAATTAGGATCTATAAAGGTTCAGATTTCGGCCTTATCCATTTTCTTTCAAAAAGAATTGGCTTCCCTTCCTGAAGTACAGACGTTTGTGAAGGGAGTACTGCATATTCAGCCTCCTTTTGTACCTCCGGTGGCGCCTTGGGACCTTAACGTGGTGTTAAGTTTCCTTAAGTCACATTGGGGCAGATGTATTAACCTGGAGAAGGCATAAGGAAGTGATAAACCAGTGTTAAGTGCAAGATGATAAACACACCAGCCAATCAGCTCCCATATGTAAATTAACAGTTAGGAGCTGATTGGCTGGTGTGTTATCACCTTGCACATATCACTGGTTTATCACTTCCTTATGCCTTCTCCAGGTTAATACATCTGCCCCATTGGTTTGAACCACTCAAAACGGTGGAGTTAAAATATCTCACTTGGAAGGTGGTCATGTTGTTGGCCTTAGCTTCGGCTAGGAGAGTTTCGGAACTAGCGGCTTTATCACATAAAAGCCCTTATCTGGTTTTTCATATGGATAGGGCGGAATTGCGAACTCGTCCTCAATTCCTACCAAAGGTGGTCTCCTCTTTTCATATGAACCAACCTATTGTCGTGCCTGTGGCTACGCGTGACTTGGAGGATTCCGAGTCACTTGATGTGGTCAGGGCTTTGAAAATTTACGTGGCCAGAACGGCTCGTGTTAGGAAAACAGAGGCTCTGTTTATCCTTTATGCTGCCAACAAGCTTGGTGCTCCTGCATCTAAGCAGACTATTGCTCGCTGGATATGTAACACGATTCAGCAGGCGCATTCTACGGCAGGATTGCCGTTACCAAAATCGGTTAAGGCCCATTCCACTAGGAAGGTGGGCTCTTCTTGGGCGGCTGCCCTAGGCGTCTCGGCACTACAGTTGTGTCGAGCAGCTACTTGGTCGGGGTCAAACACCTTTGAAAAGTTCTATAAGTTTGATACCCTGGCTGAGGAGGACCTCATGTTTGCTCAATCGGTGCTGCAGAGTCATCCGCACTCTCCCGCCCGTTTGGGAGCTTTGGTATAATCCCCATGGTCCTTACGGAGTCCCCAGCATCCTCTAGGACGTTAGAGAAAATAAGATTTTAAACCTACCGGTAAATCTTTTTCTCGTAGTCCGTAGAGGATGCTGGGCGCCCGTCCCAAGTGCGGACTACTTCTGCAAGACTTGTATATAGTTTTTGCTTACATAAGGGTTATGTTATAGTTCATCGGTTGTGAACCGATGCTATGTTGTTGTTTCATACTGTTGACTAGATAGTTTATCACTAGTTGTACGGTGTGATTGGTGTGGCTGGTATGAATCTTGCCCTTGGATTAACAAAAATCCTTTCCTCGTACTGTCCATCTCCTCTGGGCACAGTTTCTCTAACTGAGGTCTGGAGGAGGGGCATAGAGGGAGGAGCCAGTGCACACCCAGAGTCAAAGTCTTTCTTAAAGTGCCCATGTCTCCTGCGGAGCCCGTCTATCCCCATGGTCCTTACGGAGTCCCCAGCATCCTCTACGGACTACGAGAAAAATATTTACCGGTAGGTTTAAAATCTTATTTTTTTATAAAAACAGACCAGGGGGTATATTCAATTGAAGTCGAAGACTGCCGTCTGTCGAAAAGACGGCAGTGTTCGACTTTTAAAGGTCGAATCCTGATTCGACCTGTTCAGTATTTTGCTAAATTTTTCGAGAAGTTGATAAATTCGACTTGTCGAAAACCACGTGGATCGGCGTAATAGCTGCCGATCCACGTGTTGATGTCGAAAACGGGGCCAAATCCGACAGGTTTTGTCCCCTTTTTTGACCATCTCAGTCCGACATCAAAATGATGATGGACTGAGATGCGGACCCAGAGGAGGCGAGGGGGGGAGCCGCAGGGAGACGGGTGGGGACAGCCGGCGGGCATACAGGGAGATCAGCGCTACTGTAGCACTGCAGCTGGATGTCACTCAGCCGCCCGACCTCACGACAGCTTCCACCCGGCTCCACCACGCTGCTGGAGCCGGGTGTTAGCTGCCGTGAGGTCGGGCGGCTGAGTGACATCTTGCTGTAGTAGCGCTGATCTCTCCTGTATGCCCGCCGCCGGGTGTCCCCCCGCGGCTCGCCCCCCTTCTCCTCCTCTGCATCCCATCTAAATTCGACTTGAAAAAGTCGAATTAAGATGGGATTGAATAGGGGTTGTCGGATCCATTCCGACAAATACATGTCTGAATGGATCCGACTTTAATTGACTATACCCCCATGTGTTGTATTTTCTGTTTTCTCTATCGTCCTAAGTGGATGCTGGGGTTCCTGAAAGGACCATGGGGAATAGCGGCTCCGCAGGAGACAGGGCACAAAAGTAAAGCTTTTACAGGTCAGGTGGTGTGTACTGGCTCCTCCCCCCATGACCCTCCTCCAGACTCCAGTTAGATTTTTGTGCCCGGCCGAGAAGGGTGCAATTCTAGGTGGCTCTCATAAAGAGCTGCTTAGAGAGTTTAGCTTAGGTTTTTTATTTTACAGTGATTCCTGCTGGCAACAGGATCACTGCAACGAGGGACAGAGGGGAGAAGAAGTGAACTCACCTGCGTGCAGGATGGATTGGCTTCTTGGCTACTGGACATGAAGCTCCAGAGGGACGATCACAGGTACAGCCTGGATGGTCACCGGAGCCACGCCGCCGGCCCCCTCACAGATGCTGAAGCAAGAAGAGGTCCAGAATCGGCGGCTGAAGACTCCTGCAGTCTTCTTAAGGTAGCGCACAGCACTGCAGCTGTGCGCCATTTTCCTCTCAGCACACTTCACACGGCAGTCACTGAGGGTGCAGGGCGCTGGGGGGGGGCGCCCTGGGAGGCAAATGAAAACCTTTAAAAAGGCTAAAAATACCTCACATATAGCCCCAGAGGCTATATGGAGATATTTACCCCTGCCTAAATGTACTAAATAGCGGGAGACGAGCCCGCCGAAAAAGGGGCGGGGCCTATCTCCTCAGCACACGGCGCCATTTTCTGTCACAGCTCCGCTGGTCAGGAAGGCTCCCAGGTCTCTCCCCTGCACTGCAGTACAGAAACAGGGTATAACAGAGAGGGGGGGCAAAATAAATGGCAATATATTAATATAAAAGCAGCTATAAGGGAGCACTTAATCATAAGGCTATCCCTGTCATATATAGCGCTTTTTGGTGTGTGCTGGCAGACTCTCCCTCTGTCTCCCCAAAGGGCTAGTGGGTCCTGTCTTCGTATAGAGCATTCCCTGTGTGTCTGCTGTGTGTCGGTACGTGTGTGTCGACATGTATGAGGACGTTATTGGTGTGGAGGCGGAGCAATTGCCAAATATGAGGATGTCACCTCCTAGGGGGTCGACACCAGAATGGATGCCTTTATTTGTGGAATTACGGGATAGCGTCAACTCGCTTAAGCAGTCGTTTGCCGACATGAGGCGGCCGGACACTCAATTAGTGCCTGTCCAGGCGCCTCAAACACCGTCAGGGGCTGTAAAACGCCCCTTGCCTCAGTCGGTCGACACAGACCCAGACACAGGCACTGATTCCGGTGGTGAAGGTGACGAATCAACCGTATTTTCCAGTAGGGCCACACGTTATATGATTTTGGCAATAAAGGAGATGTTACATTTAGATGATACTACAGGTACCACTAAACAGGGTATTATGTGGGGTGTGAAAAAACTACCAGTAGTTTTTACCGAATCAGAAGAATTAAATGACGTGTGTGATGAAGCGTGGGGTGCCCCGATAAAAAACTGCTAATTTCAAAGAAGTTATTGGCTTTATACCCTTTCCCGCCAGAGGTTAGGGAGCGCTGGGAAACACCTCCTAGGGTGGACAAAGCGCTAACACGCTTATCAAAACAAGTGGCGTTACCCTCTCCTGAGACGGCCGCACTTAAAGATCCATCAGATAGGAGGATGGAAAATATCCAAAAAGGTATATACACACATGCAGGTGTTATACTACGACCAGCTATTGCGACTGCCTGGATGTGCAGTGCTGGGGTAGTTTGGTCAGAGTCCCTGGTCGAAAATATTGATACCCTGGACAGGGACAATATTTTACTGTCGTTAGAACAAATAAAGGATGCATTTCTTTATATGCGTGATGCACAGAGAGATATCTGCACACTGGCATCACGGGTAAGTGCTATGTCCATTTCGGCCAGAAGAGCTTTATGGACACGACAGTGGACAGGCGATGCGTAGAGGAGTTATTTGGGGTCGGTCTATCGGATTTGGTGGCCACGGCTACGGCCGGGAAATCCACCTTTCTACCTCAAGTCACTCCCCAACAGAAAAAGGCACCGACCTTTCAACCGCAGCCCTTTCGTTCCTTTAAAAATAAGAGAGCAAAGGGCTATTCATATCTGCCACGAGGCAGAGGACGAGGGAAGAGACAGCAACGGGCAGCTCCTTCCCAGGAACAGAAGCCCTCCCCGGCTTCTACAAAAGCCTCAGCATGACGCTGGGGCTTCGCAAGCGGACTCGGGGGCGGTAGGCGGTCGTCTCAAGAATTACAGCGCGCAGTGGGCTCACTCGCAGGTAAATCCCTGGATCCTGCAGATAATATCTCAGGGGTACAGGTTGAAATTAGAGACAGAGCCACCTCGCCGTTTCCTGAAGTCTGCTTTACCAACGTCCCCCTCAGAAAGGGAGACGGTTTTGGAAGCCATTCACAAGCTGTATTCTCAGCAGGTGATAGTCAAGGTACCTCTTCTGCAACAAGGGAAGGGGTATTATTCCACTCTATTTGTGGTACCGAAGCCGGATGGCTCGGTAAGGCCTATTCTAAATCTGAAGTCCTTGAACCTGTACATAAAGAAGTTCAAGTTCAAGATGGAGTCACTCAGAGCAGTGATAGCGAACCTGGAAGAAGGGGACTTTATGGTATCCTTGGACATCAAGGATGCGTATCTCCACGTTCCAATTACCCCTCACACCAGGGGTACCTCAGGTTCGTTGTACAAAACTGTCACTATCAGTTTCAGACGCTGCCGTTTGGTTTGTCCACGGCACCTCGGGTCTTTACAAAGGTAATGGCCGAGATAATATTTCTTCTTCGAAGAAAAGGCGTATTAATTATCCCATACTTGGACGATCTCCTAATAAGGGCAAGGTCCAGAGAACAGCTAGAGATGGGTTTAGCACTATCTCAAGAGGTGCTAAAGCAGCACGGATGGATTCTGAATATTCCAAAATCCCAATTAATGCCGACAACTCGTCTGCTGTTCCTGGGGATGATTCTGGACACAGTTCAGAAAAAGGTTTTTCTTCCCGAAGAAAAAGCCAAGGAGTTATCTGACCTGGTCAGGAACCTCCTAAAACCAGGAAAGGTGTCTGTACATCAATGCACAAGAGTCCTGGGAAAAAATGGTAGCTTCTTACGAAGCAATCCCTTTCGGCAGATTCCATGCAAAGGGATCTGTTGGACAAATGGTCAGGGTCGCATCTTCAGATGCACCTGCGGATAACCCTGTCGCCGAGGACAAGGGTATCCCTTCTGTGGTGGTTGCAGGAGGCTCATCTATTGGAGGGCCGCAGATTCGGCATGCAGGATTGGATCCTGGTGACCACGGATGCCAGCCTGAGAGGCTGTGGAGCAGTCACACAGGGAAGAAATTTCCAGGGAGTGTGGTCGAGCCTGAAAAAGTCTCTTCACATAAGCATTCTGGAACTAAGAGCAATCTACAATGCTCTAAGCCAGGCGGAACCTCTGCTTCAAGGAAGACCGGTGTTGATCCAGTCGGACAACATCACGGCAGTCGCCCATGTAAACAGACAGGGCGGCACAAGAAGCAGGAGGGCAATGGCAGAAGCTGCCAGGATCCTTCGCTGGGCGGAGAATCACGTGATAGCACTGTCAGCAGTATTCATCCCGGGCGTGGACAACTGGGAAGCAGACTTCCTCAGCAGACACGACCTTCACCCGGGAGAGTGGGGACTTCATCCAGAAGTTTTCCACATGCTATTAAACCGTTGGGTAAAACCAATGGTGGACATGATGGCGTCTCGCCTCAACAAAACACTGGACAGGTATTGCGCCAGGTCAAGAGATCCGCAGGCAATAGCTGTGGACGCGCTGGTAACACCTTGGGTGTACCAGTCGGTATATGTGTTTCCTCCTCTGCCTCTCATACCAAAGGTATTGAGGATTATACGGCAAAGAGGAGTAAGACTAGTGGCTCCGGATTGGCCAAGAAGGACTTGGTACCCGGAACTTCAAGAGATGGTCACGGACGATCCGTGGCCTCTACTTCTGAGAAGGGACCTGCTTCAGCAGGGTCCTTGTCTTTTTCAAGACTTACCGCGGCTGCGTTTGACGGCATGGCGTTTGAATGCCAGATCCTAAAAGGAAAAGGCATTCCAGAAGAAGTCATTCCTACCTTGATAAAGGCAAGGAAGGAAGTCACCGCGAAGCATTATCGCCGTATTTGGCGAAAATATGTTGCGTGGTGCGAGCAGCGGAGTGCTCCGATGGAGGAATTTCAACTGGGTCGTTTTCCTACATTTCCTGCAATCAGGATTGTCTATGGGTCTCAAATTGGGATCTATTAAGGTTCAAATTTCGGCCCTATCAATATTCTTCCAAAAAGAATTGGCCTCAGTCCCTGAGGTCCAGATTTTTATCAAAGGAGTACTGCATATACAGCCTCCTGTGGTGCCTAAGGTGGCACCGTGGGATCTAAATGTAGTTTTAGATTTCCTCAAATCCAATTGGTTTGAACCACTAAAGAATGTGGATTTGAAATATCTCACATGGAAAGTGACTATGTTACTGGCCCTGGCTTCGGCCGGGAGAGTATCTGAACTGGCGGCTTTGTCTTATAAAAGCCCTTATTTAATTTTCCATTCGACATAGGGCAGAGCTGCGGACGCGTCCGCATTTTCTCCCTAAGGTGGTGTCAGCATTTCATCTGAACCAGCCTATTGTAGTGCCTGCGGCTACAAGTGACTTGGAGGACTCCAAGTTACTGGACGCTGTCAGAGCATTAAAAATATATATTGCAAGGACAGCTGGAGTCAGAAAATCTGACTCGTTGTTTATATTGTATGCACCCAACAAGATGGGTGCTCCTGCGTCTAAGCAGACGATTGCTCGTTGGATCTGTAGCACAATCCAACTTGCACATTCTGTGGCAGGCCTGCCACAGCCTAAATCTGTAAAGGCCCACTCCACAAGGAAGGTGGGCTCATCTTGGGCGGCTGCCCGAGGGGTCTCGGCATTACAACTCTGCCGAGCAGCTACGTGGTCAGGGGAGAACACGTTTGTAAATTTTTACAAAT
This sequence comes from Pseudophryne corroboree, assembly GCF_028390025.1. Classification (NCBI taxonomy): domain Eukaryota; kingdom Metazoa; phylum Chordata; class Amphibia; order Anura; family Myobatrachidae; genus Pseudophryne; species Pseudophryne corroboree. The sequence continues at coordinate 110,601,177 of NC_086445.1, read as the reverse complement.
TTGATACCCTGGCAAAGGAGGACCTGGAGTTCTCTCATTCGGTGCTGCAGAGTCATCCGCACTCTCCCGCCCGTTTGGGAGCTTTGGTATAATCCCCATGGTCCTTTCAGGAACCCCAGCATCCACTTAGGACGATAGAGAAAATAAGAATTTACTTACCGATAATTCTATTTCTCGGAGTCCGTAGTGGATGCTGGGCGCCCATCCCAAGTGCGGATTATCTGCAATACTTGTACATAGTTATTGTTAACTAATTCGGGTTATTGTTTAGGAAGCCATCTTTCAGAGGCTCCTCTGTTATCATACTGTTAACTGGGTTTAGATCACAAGTTGTACGGTGTGATTGGTGTGGCTGGTATGAGTCTTACCCGGGATTCAAAATCCTCCCTTATTGTGTACGCTCGTCCGGGCACAGTACCTAACTGGAGTCTGGAGGAGGGTCATGGGGGGAGGAGCCAGTACACACCACCTGACCTGTAAAAGCTTTACTTTTGTGCCCTGTCTCCTGCGGAGCCGCTATTCCCCATGGTCCTTTCAGGAACCCCAGCATCCACTACGGACTCCGAGAAATAGAATTATCGGTAAGTAAATTCTTATTTTCTTTTCCATAAACTATTTAAATGGTTGAAACATCATTCATTAGTTGCAACACATCCCACAACAATTGTTTTTTTTTTTTTATTATACCCCACCCCCAAGGACGTAGCTACCATAGGCGCAGGGAGTGCAGCTGCTATGGGGCCCAGAATTAGAGGGGCCCACCTTCCCTGTCAAAGATAAAAATGTTATATTCATTTTTCACCATTGGTAGATACATAGGGGCCCTTTTAAGCATTTTCCTTGGGGCCTACAATATATTTAGTTATGCCCCTGGACCTGCACATTATAATGTGGTATAAAATGAATTGGAGGACATTATACTTTTACATAATATGAACTGGGATGCTGTAGTGTGGCACAATATGAAGTGGAGGCACTATATTGTGGCATAATATGATCTGTGGCACTGTAGTGTGTCATAAAATGAACTGCGAGCACTGTATAATATGAATTGGGGATACTGTGTGGCATAATGTGTACTGGCAACCCTATACTGTGACATACATGAAGAGCACTACTATGGGGCATAACATTAACTTAGGCACTACTTTGGCTCAGAACTAGGGCACTATTATTGTGCATAAAATGAACAACTGCTGTGGAGTGGGGTCTCGCTAGAAACATTTGGACAAGGGCCCCTTCAAAATATTGCTACAGGGCCCACAAAGTACTGGCTACACCCCTGCCCACCCCCCTGTTTAAATGTAAAATATTACAGATCACATACATACATATACAATATTGATGAGAAATATATAAACTGTATGTAGACCTTTAAAAGAAAGATTATAGTAAAGTAAAGGCTTGTTTTCTTTTCTTTTTTCTTTCAGTTGAACTTGTATTTTATTTTATTTGTATACATTTATTTCCGCATCTGTCAGCTGTCATTTTAGTCTTTCATGATTCCAGTGTTCTCTAAGGACGTATAAAAAATATCTATTTCCATTTGCAGAAGCAGTAGGGAGCTGCCTGGGAGAACTGGGACCTGTTGACTTTTGCACTATAGCCCTACAGCACAGGAAAGATTTGCTCTGTGACAGAGCTGTGGATGTTCTACAAGACAAGGAACTTCATTGTCTGCTCCTTATTCTGACATTAATAAATAACGCCCTGACAGATCACTGGTGCGTATCTCCAGCCTATTCCTCTTCTCTCTTACAGTCTTATACTTAAGGGCCCTACACATTTAAAGATCCGCCGCCGAGCTGCCCGACGGCATATACAGCCGACAGGCGACGCGGCGGGGGGGGGGGGGGGGCGGCAGTGACAGGGGGGGAGTGAAGTTTCTTCACTCGCCCCGTCACCCGGCTCCATTGAAGTGCAGGCAAATCTGGACGAGATCGTCCATATTGGCCTGCATGCACAGGTGACGGGGCACCAGCGATGAACAAGCGCGCGGCCGCGCATCGTTCATCACTGGTGCCTCCACACTCAAAGATATGAACGTTATCTCGTACAATAATGAACGAGATCGTTTATATCTCTGAGGATTATCGGCCAGTGTGTAGGGCCTATAACTCTTACTGTGTCAGAAGGATTACATTATCTGAACTACTTACTTACTGTAGCTGAGAGCCCCCTGCATAGTCCCTGGACTAATTGAAGTTAAAAATGAAGGTGCGGCAGATTGCTTCCTCTCATCGAATGATCTGTCATTGTTATGGCAGTCTTTCCAACTTACTGTATACATAAAGTGTGTGTTTGGGTAAGTTGTACCCTTACTGCAATAAGCCAAAACTGGTGTTACAGTGAAGGTGGTGGTATTATGAGGATAGCGTTTAATGCAGTTAATCTATTTAAGTGCAGTTGTGAGTAAAAGCAAAAACGTAGTAAGAAAGTGTGGTGTGTTATATAGCAGCTGGTGTAAATAGTAGAGCATTGTGTGTAATGATGTGAGGAGCATGGGCGTAGCAATAATGGTGCAAGGAGTGCCATTGCTATGTGGCCCAGAGCAGGGGCGGATGAATAGAGGAGGTGGCCAGTGTGCAGGCTCCTTGCAGCCCCCTCCCCTCTGTCAGCGCCTGCAGCGCTGTAGACTCTGACTTTGTGCAGGTCTCCGGGAAAATGGCACCTGTGCCTCATTCCCAGGGACATATATACTGCTCATGCATGAATCACCGTGAAAATGGCCGCCACACTGCACTCATTATAGATACGCTAATGGGCCAGATGCTTAGGGGGGCCTAGACCCAGGTTTGCTTGCTTAAGCAGTTGAGTCTGATCCATTGCCCGACCTGAACTGTGTAACATTACATTTTCAGTCTGATATTGTGTAGTGGATGCTACAGGGATTGTGTATGTGCGGGTGTAAGTTTGCAAAGTGTTTATTAAAGTTGTACTTTCAAGGTGTGCATGTTCAGTCTTTCTCTTGCAGCAAGGCTGGGCAACACTGGACCATGGGATTGCAGGTTGGGGATGGAGTTTGGCACCTAATGTAAACTGTGGCTACAGTTTACAATAAGTGCCAAACTCCATTCCCATATTGCAATCCAAAAGACCAGTGTCGACCAGCCTGCTTAAGAGAAATGGATTCAACGGTAAGTGACCAAAAATCCTATTTTCTCTGACGTCCTAGTGGATGCTGGGAACTCCGTAAGGACCATGGGGAATACACGGGCTCCGCAGGAGACTGGGCACTCTAAAAGAAAGATTAGGTACTATCTGGTGTGCACTGGCTCCTCCCACTATGACCCTCCTCCAGACCTCAGTTAGATTTCTGTGCCCGGCCGAGCTGGATGCACACTAGGGGCTCTCCTGAGCTCCTAGAAAGAAAGTGTATTTTAGGTTTTTTATTTTACAGTGAGACCTGCTGGCAACAGGCTCACTGCATCGAGGGACTAAGGGGAGAAGAAGCGAACCTACCTGCTTGCAGCTAGCTTGGGCTTCTTAGGCTACTGGACACCATTAGCTCCAGAGGGATCGACCGCATGGAACTGGCCTTGGTGTTCGTTCCCGGAGCCGCGCCGCCGTCCCCCTTACAGAGCCAGAAGCAAGAAGAGGTCCGGAAAATCGGCGGCAGAAGACTTCGGTCTTCACCAAGGTAGCGCACAGCACTGCAGCTGTGCGCCATTGCTCCTCATGCACACTTCACACTCCGGTCACTAAGGGTGCAGGGCGCTGGGGGGGGCGCCCTGAGGGCAATATATGACACCTTGGCTGGCAAATCTACATCATATATAGTCCTAGAGGCTATATAGATGTAAAATTACCCCTGCCAGTATTCCAGAAAAAGCAGGAGAAAGTCAGTTGAAAAAGGGGCGGGGCTTCTCCCTCAGCACACTGGCGCCATTTTCTCTTCACAGTGCAGCTGGAAGACAGCTCCCCAGGCTCTCCCCTGTAGTTTTCAGGCTCAAAGGGTTAAAAAGAGAGGGGGGGGGGGGGCACAAAATTTAGGCGCAATATTGTATATACAAGCAGCTATTGGGAAAAATTCACTCAATATAGTGTTAATCCCAAAATTATATAGCGCTCTGGTGTGTGCTGGCATACTCTCTCTCTGTCTCCCCAAAGGGCTGTGTGGGGTCCTGTCCTCAGTCAGAGCATTCCCTGTGTGTGTGTGCGGTGTGTCGGTACGGCTGTGTCGACACGTTTGATGAGGAGGCTTATGTGATGGCAGAGCAGATGTCGATAAATGTGATGTCGCCCCCTGTGGGGCCGACACCAGAGTGGATGGATAGGTGGAAGGTATAAACCGACAGTGTCAACTCCTTACATAAAAGGCTGGATGACGTAACAGCTATGGGACAGCCGGCTTCTCAGCCCGCGCCTGCCCAGGCGTCTCAAAGGCCATCAGGGGCTCAAAAACGCCCGCTCCCTCAGATGGCAGACACAGATGTCGACACGGAGTCTGACTCCAGTGTCGACGAGGTTGAGACATATACACAATCCACTAGGAACATCCGTTACATGATCCCGGCAATAAAAAATGTGTTACACATTTCTGACATTAACCCAAGTACCACTAAAAAAGGGTTTTATGTTTGGGGAGAAAAAGCAGGCAGTGTTTTGTTCCCCCATCAAATGAGTGAATGAAGTGTGAAAAAGCGTGGGTTCCCCCGATAAGAAACTGGTAATTTCTAAAAAGTTACTGATGGCGTACCCTTTCCCGCCAGAGGATAAGTTACGCTGGGAGATATCCCCTAGGGTGGATAAGGCGCTCACACGTTTGTCAAAAAAGGTGGCACTGCCGTCTTAGGATACGGCCACTTTGAAGGTACCTGCTGATAAAAAGCAGGAGGCTATCCTGAAGTCTGTATTTACACACTCAGGTACTAGACTGAGACCTGCAGATAGTGCTGCTGCAGCGTGGTCTGTAACCCTGTCAAACAGGGATACTATTTTGCGAACATAAGACGTCGTCTTATATATGAGGGATGCACAGAGGGATATTTTGCCGGCTGGCATCCAAAATTAATGCAATGTCCATTCTGTCAGGAGGGTATTAGAGACCCAACACTGGACAGGTGATGCTGACTTTAAAAGGCACATAGAGCCTTATAAGGGTGAGGAATTGTTTGGGGATGGTCTCTGGGACCTCGTATCCACAGCAACAGCTAGGAAGAAAAATTTTTACCTCAGGTTTCCTCACAGCCTAAGAAAGCACTGTATTATCAGGTACAGTCCTTTCGGCTTCAGAAAAGCAAGCGGGTCAAAGGCGCTTCCTTTCTGCACAGAGACGAGGGAAGAGGGAAAAAGCTGCACCAGTCAGCCAGTTCCCAGAATCAAAATTCTTCCCCCGCTTCCTCTGAGTCCACCGCATGACGCGGGGGCTCCACAGGCGTAGCCAGGTACGGTGGGGGGCCGCCTCAAAAATTTCAGCGATCAGTGGGCTCGCTCACAGGTGGATCCCTGGATCCTTCAAGTAGTATCTCAGGGGTACAAGCTGGAATTCGAGGCGTCTCCCCCCCGCCGTTTCCTCAAATCTGCCTTGCCGACAACTCCCTCAGGCAGGGAGGCTGTGCTAGAGGCAATTCACAAGCTGTATTCCCAGCAGGTGATAGTCAAGGTGCCCCTACTTCAACAAGGACGGGGTTACTATTCCACACTGTTTGTGGTACCGAAACCGGACGGTTCGGTGAGACCCATTTTAAATTTGAAATCCTTGAACACATACATAAAAAAATTCATGTTCAAGATGGAATCGCTCAGGGCGGTTATTGCAAGCCTGGAGGAGGGGGATTACGTGGTATCCCTGGACATCAAGGATGCTTACCTACATGTCCCCATTTACCATCCTCACCAGGAGTACCTCAGATTTGTGGTACAGGATTGCCATTATCAATTCCAAACACTGCCGTTTGGACTGTCCACGGCACCGAGGGTCTTTACCAAGGTAATGGCAGAAATGATGATACTCCTTCGAAAAAAGGGAGTTTTAATTATCCCGTACTTGGACGATCTCCTTATAAAGGCGAGGTCCAAGGAGCAGTTGTTGGTCGGAGTAGCACTATCTCGGAAAGTGCTACAACAGCACGGATGGATTCTATACATTCCAAAGTCACAGCTGGTTCCTACCACACGCCTACTGTTCCTGGGGATGGTTCTGGACACAGAAGAGAAAAAAGTGTTTCTCCCGCAGGAGAAAGCCAAGTAGCTGTCATCTCTAGTCAGAGACCTCCTGAAACCAAAACAGGTATCGGTGCATCACTGCACACGAGTCCTGGGAAAAATGGTAGCTTCTTACGAAGCAAAATTCCATTCGGCAGGTTCCATGCAAGAACCTTTCAATGGGACCTCTTGGACAAGTGGTCGGGATCGCATCTTCAGATGCATCGGCTGATAACCCTGTCTCCAAGGACCAGGGTATCTCTACTGTGGTGGCTGCAGAGTGCTCATCTTCAAGAGGGCCGCAGATTCGGCATACAGGACTGGGTCCTGGTAACCACGGATGCCAGCCTTCGAGGCTGGGGGGCAGTCACACAGGGAAGAAATTTCCAAGGACTTTGGTCAAGTCAGGAGTCGTCCCTACACATAAATATTCTGGAACTGAGGGCCATTTACAATGCCCTAAGTCTGGCAAGGCCTCTGCTTCAAAACCAGCCAGTACTGATCCAATCAGACAACATCACGGCAGTGCCCATGTAAACCAACAGGGCGGCACAAGAAGCAGGATGGCGATGGCAGAAGCCACAAGGATTCTCCGATGGGCGGAAAATCACGTCTTAGCACTGTCAGCAGTGTTCATTCCGGGAGTGGACAACTGGGAAGCAGACTTCCTCAGCAGACACGACCTACACCCGGGAGAGTGGGGACTTCATCCAGAAGTCTTCCAACTGTTGGTAAACCGTTGGGAAAGGCCACAGGTGGACATGATGGCGTCCCGCCTAAACAAAAAACTAGATATTGCGCCAGGTCAAGGGACCCTCAGGCAATAACTGTGGACGCTCTAGTGACACCGTGGGTGTACCAGTCGGTTTATGTATTCCCTCCTCTGCCTCTCATACCAAAGGTACTGAGAATAATAAGAAAACGATGAGTAAGAACGATACTCGTGGTTCCGGATGGGCCAAGAAGAGCTTGGTACCCAGAACTTCAAGAAATTATATCAGAGGACCCATGGCCTGTACCGCTCAAACAGGATCTGCTAGAGCAGGGGCCCTGTCTGTTCCAAGACTTACCGTGGCTGCGTTTGACGGCATGGCGGTTGAATTCCGGATCCTAAAGGAAAAGGGCATTCCGGAAGAAGTCATTCCTACGCTGATAAAAGCCAGGAAAGAAGTAACCGCAAACCATTATCACCGTATTTGGCGAAAATATGTTGCGTGGTGTGAGGCCAGGAAGACAGAGGAATTTCAGCTGGGTCGTTTTCTGCACTTCCTACAGTCAGGGGTGACTATGGGCCTAAAATTGGGTTCCATTAAGGTCCAGATTTCTGCTCTGTCGATTTTCTTCCAGAAAGAACTGGCTTTACTGCCTGGAGTTCAGACATTTGTAAAGGGAGTGCTACATATTCAGCCCCCTTTTGTGCCACCTGTGGCACCTTGGGATCTCAACGTGGTGTTGAGTTTCTTAAAATCACATTGGTTTAAGCCACTTAAAACTGTGGATTTGAAATATCTCATGTGGAAAGTGGTCATGTTATTGGCCTTGGCTTCGGCCAGGCGTGTGTCAGAATTGGCGGCTTTGTCATGTAAAAGCCCTTATCTGATTTTCCATATGGATAGGGCAGAATTGAGGGCTCGTCCCCAGTTTCTCCCTAAGGTGGTATCAGCTTTTCACTTGAACCAACCTATTGTAGTGCCTGCGGCTACTAGGGAATTGGAAGATTCCAAGTTACTGGACGTAGTCAGGGCCTTAAAAATTTATATTTCCAGGACAGCTGAAGTCAGGAAAACTGATTCGCTTTTTATCCTGTAGGCACCCAACAAAATAGGTGCTCCTGCTTCTAAGTAGACTATTGCTCGCTGAATTTGTAGCACAATTCAGCTGGAGCATTCTGCGGCTGGATTGCCGCATCCTAAATCAGTAAAAGCCCATTCCACGAGGAAAGTGGGCTCATCTTGGGCGGCTGCCCGAGGGGTCTCGGCTTTACAATTTTGCCGAGCTGCAACTTGGTCAGGGGCAAACACGTTTGCTAAATTCTACAAAATTGATACCCTGGCTGAGGAGGACCTTGAGTTCTCTCATTCGGTGCTGCAGAGTCATCCGCACTCTCCCGCCCGTTTGGGAGCTTTGGTATAATCCCCATGGTCCTTACGGAGTTCCCAGCATCCACTAGGACGTCAGAGAAAATAAGATTTTACTCACCGGTAAATCTATTTCTCGTAGTCCGTAGTGGATGCTGGGCGCCCATCCCAAGTGCGGATTGTCTGCAATACTTGTATGTAGTTATTGCCTAACTAAGGGTTATTGTTGAGCCATCTGTTGAGAGGCTCGGTTATATTTCATACTGTTAACTGGGTGTAGTATCACGAGTTATACGGTGTGATTGGTGTGGCTGGTATGAGTCTTACCCGGGATTCAAAATCCTTCCTTATTGTGTCAGCTCTTCCGGGCACAGTATCCTAACTGAGGTCTGGAGGAGGGTCATAGTGGGAGGAGCCAGTGCACACCAGATAGTACCTAATCTTTCTTTTAGAGTGCCCAGTCTCCTGCGGAGCCCGTCTATTCCCCATGGTCCTTACGGAGTTCCCAGCATCCACTACGGACTACGAGAAATAGATTTACCGGTGAGTAAAATCTTATTTTTTTTCTTAATATTTATTTCTCTATCGTCCTAGTGGATGCTGGGGTTCCTGAAAGGACCATGGGGAATAGCGGCTCCGCAGGAGACAGGGCACAAAAAGTAAAGCTTTAGGATCAGGTGGTGTGCACTGGCTCCTCCCCCTATGACCCTCCTCCAAGCCTCAGTTAGGTTTTTGTGCCCGGCCGAGAAGGGTGCAATCTAGGTGGCTCTCCTAAAGAGCTGCTTAGAAAAGTTTAGCTTAGGTTTTTTATTTTACAGTGAGTCCTGCTGGCAACAGGATCACTGCATCGAGGGACTTAGGGGAGAAGAAGTGAACTCACCTGCGTGCAGGATGGATTGGCTTCTTTGGCTACTGGACATTAGCTCCAGAGGGACGATCACAGGTACAGCCTGGATGGTCACCGGAGCCTCGCCCCCCGGCCCCCTTGCAGATGCTGAAAAGAGAAGAAGGTCCAGAATCGGCGGCAGAAGACTCCTCAGTCTTCTTAAGGTAGCGCACAGCACTGCAGCTGTGCGCCATTGCTCTCAGCACTCTTCACCCGGCAGTCACTGAGGGTGCAGGGCGCTGGGGGGGGGGGGGCGCCCTGGGCAGCAATGAAAATCCTTTTTTTGGCAAAAAATACCTCACATATAGCCTCCGGGGCTATATGGAGATATTTAACCCCTGCCAGAATCCATTTTTTAGCGGGAGACGAGCCCGCCGAAAAGGGGGCGGGGCCTATCTCCTCAGCACACAGCGCCATTTCCTCACACAGTTCCGCTGGTCAGGAAGGCTCCCAGGCTCTCCCCTGCACTGCACTACAGAAACAGGGTTAAATCAAGAGAGGGGGGGCAAAATTTGGCGAAATTGTGATTTTATAAAAGCAGCTATAAGGGAGCACTTATTATAAGGCTATCCCTGTAAAATATAGCGCTTTGGTGTGTGCTGGCAAACTCTCCCTCTGTCTCCCCAAGGGGCTAGTGGGGTCCTGTCCTCTTTCAGAGCATTCCCTGTGTGTGTGTGCTATATGTCGGTACGTGTGTGTCGACATGTATGAGGACGATGTTGGTGAGGAGGCGGAGCAAATTGCCTGTAATGGTGATGTCACTCTCTAGGGAGTCGACACCGGAATGGATGGCTTATTTATGGAATTACGTGATAATGTCAACACGCTGCAAGGTCGGTTGGCGACATGAGACGGCTGGCAAACAAATTAGTACCTGTCCAGGCGTCTCAAACACCGTCAGGGGCGTTAAAACGTCCTTTTACCTCAGTCGGTCGACAGACACAGACACGGACACTGATTTCAGTGTCGACGGTGAAGAAACAAACGTATTTCCCTTTAGGGCCACACGTTACTTGTTAAGGGCAATGAAGGAGGTGTTACATATTTCTGATACTACAAGTACCACAAAAGAGGGTATTATGTGGGATGTGAAAAAACTACCTGTAGTTTTTCCTGAATCAGATAAATTAAATGAAGTGTGTGATGATGCGTGGGTTCCCCCCGATAGAAAATTATTGGCGGTATACCCTTTCCCGCCAGAAGTTAGGGCGCGGTGGGAAACACCCCTTAGGGTGGATAAGGCGCTCACACGCTTATCAAAACAAGTGGCGGTACCGTCTATAGATAGGGCCGTCCTCAAGGAGCCAGCTGACAGGAGGCTGGAAAATATCATAAAAAGTATATACACACATACTGGTGTTATACTGCGACCAGCGATCGCCTCAGCCTGGATGTGCAGAGCTGGGGTGGCTTGGTCGGATTCCCTGACTAAAAATATTGATACCCTTGACAGGGACAGTATTTTATTGACTATAGAGCATTTAAAGGATGCATTTCTATATATACGAGATGCACAGAGGGATATTTGCACTCTGGCATCAAGAGTAAGTGCGATGTCCATATCTGCCAGAAGATGTTTATGGACACGACAGTGGTCAGGTGATGCAGATTCCAAACGGCACAAAGGTGTATTGCCGTATAAAGGAAGAGGAGTTATTTGGGGTCGGTCCATCGGACCTGGTGGCCACGGCAACTGCTGGAAAATCCACCGTTTTTACCCTAAGTCACATCTGCAGAAAAAGACACCGTCTTTTCAGCCTCAGTCCTTTCGTCCCTATAAGAGTCATATCTGCCCAGGGATAGAGGAAAGGGAAGAAGACTGCAGCAGGCAGCCCATTCCCAGGAACAGAAGCCTTCCACCGCTTCTGCCAAGCTCTCAGCATGACGCTGGGACCGTACAGGACCCCTGGATCCTACAAGTAGTATCCCAGGGGTACAGATTGGAATGTCGAGACGTTTCCCCCTCGCAGGCTCCTGAAGTCTGCTTTACCAAGGTCTCCCTCCGACAAGGAGGCAGTATGGGAAACAATTCACAAGCTGTATTCCCAGCAGGTGATAATCAAATTACCCCTCCTACAACAAGGAAAGGGGTATTATTCCACACTATATTGTGGTACTGAAGCCAGAAGGCTAGGTGAGACCTATTCTAAATCTAAAAAATTTGAACACTTACAAAGGTTCAAATCAAGATGGAGTCACTCAGAGCAGTGATAACGAACCAAGAAGAAGGGGACTATATAGTGTCCCGGGACATCAGGGATGCTTACCTCCATGTCCCAAATTTGCCCTTCTCACTAAGGGTACTTCAGGTTCGTGGTACAGAACTGTCACTATCAGTTTCAGACGCTGCCGTTTGGATTGTCCACGGCACCCCGGGTCTTTACCAAGGTAATGGCCGAAATGATGATTCTTCTTCGAAGAAAAGGCGTCTTAATTATCCCTTACTTGGACGATCTCCTGATAAGGGCAAAGTCCAGGGAACAGTTGGAGGTCGGAGTAGCACTATCTCGGATACTGCTACAACAGCACGGGTGGATTCTAAATATTCCAAAATCGCAGCTGATCCCGACGACACGTCTGCTGTGCCTAGGGATGATTCTGGACACAGTCCAGAAAAAGGTGTTTCTCCCGGAAGAGAAAGCCAGGGAGTTATCCGAGCTAGTCAGGAACCTCCTAAAACCAGGAAAAGTGTCAGTGCATCATTGCACAAGGGTCCTGGTAAAAATGGTGGCTTCCTACGAAGCAATTCCATTCGGCAGATTTCACGCAAGAACTTTTCAGTGGGATCTGCTGGACAAATGGTCCGGATCGCATCTTCAGATGCATCAGCGGATAACCCTATATCCAAGGACAAGGGTGTCTCTCCTGTGGTGGTTACAGAGTGCTCATCTTCTAGAGGGCCGCAGATTCGGCATTCAGGATTGGATGCTGGTGACCACGGAGGCCAGCCCGAGAGGCTGGGGAGCAGTCACACAAGGAAAAAATTTCCAGGGAGTGTGATCAAGTCTGGAGACTTTTCTCCACATAAATATACTGGAGCTAAGGGTAATTTTATAATGCTCTAAGCTTAGCAAGACCTCTGCTTCAAGGTCAGCCGGTATTAATCCAGTGGGAAAAACATCACGGCAGTCGCCCACGTAAACAGACAGGGCGGCACAAGAAGCAGGAGGGCAATGGCAAAAACTGCAAGGACTTTTCGCTGGGCGGAAAATCATGTGATAGCACTGTCAGCAGTGTTTCATTCCGGGAATGGAAACTGGGAAGCAGACTTCCTCAGCAGGCACGACCTCCACCCGGGAGAGTGGAAACTTCATCGGGAAGTTTTTCCACATGATTGTGAACCGTTGGGAAATACCAAAGGTGGACATGATGGCGTCCCGTCTGAACAAAAAACGGGACAGGTATTGCGCCAGGTCAAGAGACCCTCAGGCAATAGCTGTGGACGTTCTGGTAACACCGTGGGTGTACCAGTCGGTGTATGTGTTCCCTCCTCTGCTTCTCATACCTAAGGTACTGAGAATTATAAGACGTAGAGGAGTAAGAACTATACTCATGGCTCCGGATTGGCCAAGAAGGACTTGGTACCCGGAACTTCAAGAGATGCTCACAGAGGACTTATGGCCTCTGCCGCTAAGAAGGGACTTGCTTCAGCAAGTACCATGTCTGTTCCAAGACTTACCGCAGCTGCGTTTGACGGCATGGCGGTGGAACGCCGGATCCTAAGGGAAAAAGGCATTCCGGAAGAGGTCATTCCTACCCTGGTCAAAGCCAGGAAGGAGGTGACCGCACAACATTATCACCACATGTGGCGAAAATATGTTGCGTGGTGTGATGCCAGGAAGGCCCCACGAAGAAATTTCAACTCGGTCGATTCCTGCATTTCCTGCAAACAGGAGTGTCTATGGGCCTCAAATTGGGGTCCATTAAGGTTCAAATTTCGGCCCTGTCGATTTTCTTCCAGAAAGAATTGGCTTCAGTTCCTGAAGTCCAGAAGTTTGTCAAGGGAGTATTGCATATACAACCCCCTTTTGTGCCTCCAGTGGCACTGTGGGATCTCAACGTAGTTCTGGGATTCCTCAAATCACATTGGTTTAAAACCAGTCAAATCTGTGGATTTGAAGCATCTCACATGAAAAGTGACCATGCTCTTGGCCCTGGCCTGGGCCAGGCGAGTGTCAAATTGGTGGGTTTTTTCTCAAAAAAGCCCATATCTGTTTGTCCATTCGGACAGGGCAGAGCTGCGGACTCGTCCCCAGTTTCTCCCTAAGGTGGTGTCAGTGTTTCACCTGAACCAGCTTATTGTGGTGCCTTGCGCCTACTAGGGACTTGGAGGACTCCAAGTTGCTAGATGTTGTCAGGGCCCTGAAAATATAGGTTCCAGGACGGCTGGAGTCAGGAAAACTGACTTGCTGTTATCCTGTATGCACCCAACAAACTGGGTGCTCTTGCTTCTAAGCAGACTATTGCTAGTTGGATGTGTAATACAATTCAGCTTGCACATTCTGTGGCAGGCCTGCCACAGCCAAAATATGTAAATGCCCATTCCACAAGGAAGGTGGGCTCATCTTGGGCGGCTGCCCGAGGGGTCTCGGCTTTACAACTTTGCCGAGCGGCTACTTAGTCAGGGGCAAACACGTTTGTAAAATCCTACAAATTTGATACCCTGGCTAAGGAGGACCTGGAGTTCTCTCATTCGGTGCTGCAGAGTCATCCGCACTCTCCCGCCCGTTTGGGAGCTTTGGTATAATCCCCATGGTCCTTTCAGGAACCCCAGCATCCACTAGGACGATAGAGAAAATAAGAATTTACTTACCGATAATTCTATTTCTCGGAGTCCGTAGTGGATGCTGGGCGCCCATCCCAAGTGCGGATTATCTGCAATACTTGTACATAGTTACAAAAATCGGGTTATTTATTGTTGTGAGCCATCTTTTCAGAGGCTCCGCTGTTATCATACTGTTAACTGGGTTCAGATCACAGGTTGTACAGTGTGATTGGTGTGGCTGGTATGAGTCTTACCCGGGATTCAAAATCCTTCCTTATTGTGTACGCTCGTCCGGGCACAGTATCCTAACTGAGGCTTGGAGGAGGGTCATAGGGGGAGGAGCCAGTGCACACCACCTGATCCTAAAGCTTTACTTTTTGTGCCCTGTCTCCTGCGGAGCCGCTATTCCCCATGGTCCTTTCAGGAACCCCAGCATCCACTACGGACTCCGAGAAATAGAATTATCGGTAAGTAAATTCTTATTTTTACAGGGGGACTATAGGTACCAGCAATCCCTTAATGCCCTGCATGCTGGTCCTTGGGTTCTCCAAGTACCAGCATGCATGGTAGGCTTACTGGGGCCTGTAGTCTCTCCTGTAAAATACACTTTTCGTATGAAAAAAATAGAAAAACCTAAATGGACGATCAACTGGGAAAGTGTGGTGGGGGGCGGCGAGGTATAATCCCGTGTGTCAGTGTTGTGTATGGAAATTACATCCGAGTTTGGCCGATGGTGTATTTGATCGTATGTCCCTGTACACCCGTGTTTTGTACTTCTGTTTGAACAAATACTCCTGTGTGTTTATTCTGAAGTAAGTTTCCTTGATTTATAAAATGCCCAAACACTCCCGTGTTTGCCATCTTGTTTAAACATGGAGCTTAGTAAATTTACCCCTACTTTGTTGTAAAACTTTTTAATTTGTGCCTTTCTGTTTCTTGCATTAGCATCCATGTTCGATCAGCAGCTGCTACTTGTTTAAAAAACATATTAGCCACAAAAACTGGATGTCAGTTTTGGGAGGTGTACAAAGACAGCGGAGACCCCATGCTCGTGTACTTGCAGCCTTTTCGCACCCCAAAGAAAAAGGTACTTGTGGTTTTAAAATAGATTATTTTCATTGCCCTGATTGTGCTGCTTGTGATGTTATAATGATTTGATGATTTTTTTTAAACAGCTTTTCTCTGACGTCCTAAGTGGATGCTGGGGACTCCGTCAGGACCATGGGGAATAGCGGCTCCGCAGGAGACAGGGCACAAAAGTAAAAGCTTTAGGATCAGGTGGTGTGCACTGGCTCCTCCCCCTATGACCCTCCTCCAAGCCTCAGTTAGATCTTTGTGCCCGGCCGAGAAGGGTGCAATCTAGGTGGCTCTCCTAAAGAGCTGCTTAGAGTAAAAGTTTTGTTAGGTTTTTTTATTTTCAGTGAGTCCTGCTGGCAACAGGCTCACTGCATCGAGGGACTTAGGGGAGAAGAAGTGAACTCACCTGCGTGCAGGATGGATTGGCTTCTTAGGCTACTGGACACTAGCTCCAGAGGGACGATCACAGGTACAGCCTGGATGGGTCACCGGAGCCGCGCCGCCGACCCCCTTGCAGATGCTGAAGAGAGAAGAGGTCCAGAAATCGGCGGCTGAAGACTTCCCAGTCTTCTTAAGGTAGCGCACAGCACTGCAGCTGTGCGCCATTGCTCTCAGCACACTTCACACCAACGGTCACTGAGGGTGCAGGGCGCTGGGGGGGGCGCCCTGAGCAGCAATGAAAGTACCTATGCTGGCTAAAAATACATCACATATAGCCCCTGGGGCTATATGGATGTATTTAACCCCTGCCAGGTTGTCAGAAAAACGGGAGAAGAAGCCCGCCGAAAAGGGGGCGGGGCCTATTCTCCTCAGCACACAGCGCCATTTTCCCTCACAGAACTGCTGGTGGGAAGGCTCCCAGGCTCTCCCCTGCACTGCACTACAGAAACAGGGTTAAAACAGAGAGGGGGGGCATTTTTGTGGCGATATTATTACATATTAAGATGCTATAAGGGAAAACACTTATATAAGGTTGTCCCTGTAAAATTATAGCGTTTTGGTGTGTGCTGGCAAACTCTCCCTCTGTCTCCCCAAAGGGCTAGTGGGGTCCTGTCCTCTATCAGAGCATTCCCTGTGTGTGTGCTGTGTGTCGGTACGTGTGTGTCGACATGTATGAGGACGATGTTGGTGAGGAGGCGGAGCAATTGCCTGTAATGGTGATGTCACTCTCTAGGGAGTCGACACCGGAATGGATGGCTTATTTAGGGAATTACGTGATAATGTCAACACGCTGCAAGGTCGGTTGACGACATGAGACGGCCGGCAAACCAATTAGTACCTGTCCAGGCGTCTCAAACACCGTCAGGGGCTTTAAAACGCCCATTACCTCAGTCGGTCGACACAGACACGGACACTGACTCCAGTGTCGACGGTGAAGAAACAAACGTATTTTCCATTAGGGCCACACGTTACATGTTAAGGGCAATGAAGGAGGTGTTACATATTTCTGATACTACAAGTACCACAAAAAAGGGTATTATGTGGGGTGTGAAAAAACTACCTGTAGTTTTTCCTGAATCAGATAAATTAAATGAAGTGTGTGATGATGCGTGGGTCTCCCCCGATAGAAAATTAAAGGCGCTCACACGCTTATCAAAACAAGTGGCGTTACCGTCTCCAGATACGGCCGCCCTCAAGGAGCCAGCTAATAGGAGGCTGGAAAATATCCTAAAAAGTATATACACACATACTGGTGTTATACTGCGACCAGCGATCGCCTCAGCCTGGATGTGCAGCGCTGGGGTGGCTTGGTCGGATTCCCTGACTGAAAATATTGATACCCTTGACAGGGACAGTATTTTATTGACTATAGAGCATTTAAAGGATGCATTTCTATATATGCGAGATGCACAGAGGGATATTTGCACTCTGGCATCAAGAGTAAGTGCGATGTCCATGTCTGCCAGAAGATGTTTATGGACACGACAGTGGTCAAGTGATGCAGATTCCAAACGGCAGTATTGCCGTATAAAGGGGAGGAGTTATTTGGGATCGGTCCATCGGACCTGGTGGCCACGGCAACAGCTGGAAAATCCACCTTTTTACCCCAAGTCACATCTCAGCAGAAAAAGACACCGTCTTTTCAGCCTCAGTCCTTTCGTCCCCATAAGGGCAAGCGGGCAAAAGGCCAGTCATATCTGCCCAGGGGTAGAGGAACGGAAGAAGACTGCAGCAGGCAGCCCCTTCCCAGGAACAGAAGCCTCCACCGCTTCTGCCAAGTCCTCAGCATGACGCTGGGGCCGTACAAGCGGACTCAGGTGCGGTGGGGGGATCGTCTCAAGAGTTTCAGCGCGCAGTGGGCTCACTCGCAAGTGGACCCCTGGATCCTACAAGTAGTATCCCAGGGGTACAGATTGGAAATTCGAGACGTCTCCCCCTCACAGGTTCCTGAAATCTGCTTTACCAACGTCTCCCTCCGACAGGGAGGCAGTATTGGAAACAATTCACAAGCTGTATTCCCAGCAGGTGATAATCAAAGTACCCCTCCTACAACAAGGAAAGGGGTATTATTCCACACTATTTGTGGTACTGAAGCCAGACGGCTCGGTGAGATTTATTCTAAATCTGAAATCTTTGAACACTTACATACAAAGGTTCAAATTCAAGATGGAGTCACTCAGAGCAGTGATAGCGAACCTGGAAGAAGGGGACTATATGGTGTCTCTGGACATCAAGGATGCTTACCTCCATGTCCCAAATTGCCCTTCTCACCAAGGGTACCTCAGGTTCGTGGTACAGAACTGTCACTATCAGTTTCAGACGCTGCCGTTTGGATTGTCCACGGCACCCCGGGTCTTTACCAAGGTAATGGCCGAAATGATGATTCTTCTTCAAAGAAAAGGCGTCTTAATTATCCCTTACTTGGACGATCTCCTGATAAGGGCAAGGTCCAGAGAACAGTTGGAGGTCGGAGTAGCACTATCTCAAGTAGTTCTACGACAGCACGGGTGGATTCTAAATATTCCAAAATCGCAGCTGATTCCGACGACACGTCTGCTGTTACTAGGGATGATTCTGGACACAGTCCAGAAAAAGGTGTTTCTCCCGGAGGAGAAAGCCTGGGAGTTATCCGAGCTAGTTAGGAACCTCCTAGATCCAGGCCAAGTGTCAGTGCATCAATGCACAAGAGTCCTGGGAAAAATGGTGGCTTCTTACGAAGCGATTCCATTCGGCAGATTTCACGAAAGAATTTTTCAGTGGGATCTGCTGGACGAATGGTCCGGATCGCATCTTCAGATGCATCAGCGGATAATCCTGTCTCCAAGGACAAGGGTGTCTCTTCTGTGGTGGCTGCAGAGTGCTCATCTACTAGAGGGCAGCAGATTCGGCATTCAGGACTGGGTCCTGGTGACCACGGATGCCAGCCTGAGAGGCTGGGGAGCAGTCACACAGGGAAGAAATTTCCAAGGAGTGTGGTCAAGTCTGGAGACTTTTCTCCACATAAATATACTGGAGCTAAGGGCAATTTACAATGCTCTGAGCCTAGGAAGACCTCTGCTTCAAAGTCAACCGGTGCTGATCCAGTCGGACAACATCACGGCAGTCGCCCACGTAAACAGACAGGGCGACACAAGAAGCAGGAGGGCAATGGCAGAAGCTGCAAGGATTCTTCGCTGGGCGGAAAATCATGTGATAGCACTGTCAGCAGTGTTCATTCCGGGAGTGGACAACTGGGAAGCAGACTTCCTCAGCAGGCACGACCTCCACCCGGGAGAGTGGGGACTTCACACGGAAGTCTTCCACATGATTGTGAACCATTGGGAAAAACCAAAGGTGGACATGATGGCGTCCCGCCTGAACAAAAAACTGGACAGGTATTGCGCCAGGTCAAGAGACCCTCAGGCAATAGCTGTGGACGTTCTGGTAACACCGTGGGTGTACCAGTCGG
Source organism: Pseudophryne corroboree (assembly GCF_028390025.1). Classification (NCBI taxonomy): domain Eukaryota; kingdom Metazoa; phylum Chordata; class Amphibia; order Anura; family Myobatrachidae; genus Pseudophryne; species Pseudophryne corroboree. The sequence goes on along the minus strand of NC_086445.1, from coordinate 110,582,335 downwards.
TGTATGTGTTCCCTCCTCTGCTTCTCATACCTAAGGTACTGAGAATTATAAGACGTAGAGGAGTAAGAACTATACTCGTGGCTCCGGATTGGCCAAGAAGGACTTGGTACCCGGAACTTCAAGAGATGCTCACAGAGGACTCATGGCCTCTGCCGCTAAGAAGGGACTTGCTTCAGCAAGTACCATGTCTGTTCCAAGACTTACCGCGGCTGCGTTTGACGGCATGGCGGTTGAACGCCGGATCCTAAGGGAAAAAGGCATTCCGGAAGAGGTCACTCCTACCCTGGTCAAAGCCAGGAAGGAGGTGACCGCACAACATTATCACCACATGTGGCGAAAATATGTTGCGTGGTGTGAGGCCAGGAAGGCCCCACGAAGAAATTTCAACTCGGTCGATTCCTGCATTTCCTGCAAACAGGAGTGTCTATGGGCCTCAAATTGGGATCCATTAAGGTTCAAATTTCGGCCCTGTCGATTTTCTTCCAGAAAGAATTGGCTTCAGTTCCTGAAGTCCAGAAGTTTGTCAAGGGAGTACTGCATATACAACCCCCTTTTGTGCCTCCAGTGGCACTGTGGGATCTCAACGTAGTTCTGGGATTCCTCAAATCACATTGGTTTAAACCGCTCAAATCTGTGGATTTGAAATATCTCACATGGAAAGTGACCATGATGTTGGCCCTGGCCTCGGCCAGGCGAGTGTCAGAATTGGCGGCTTTGTCTCACAAAAGCCCATATCTGATTGTCCATTCGGACAGGGCAGAGCTGCGGACTCGTCCCCAGTTTCTCCCTAAGGTGGTGTCAGCGTTTCACCTGAACCAGCTTATTGTGGTACCTGCGGCTACTAGGGACTTGGAGGACTCCAAGTTGCTAGATGTTGTCAGGGCCCTGAAAATATAGGTTTCCAGGACGGCTGGAGTCAGGAAAACTGACTTGCTGTTATCCTGTATGCACCCAACAAACTGGGTGCTCTTGCTTCTAAGCAGACGATTGCTAGTTGGATGTGTAGTACAATTCAGCTTGCACATTCTGTGGCAGGCCTGCCACAGCCAAAATATGTAAATGCCCATTCCACAAGGAAGGTGGGCTCATCTTGGGCGGCTGCCCGAGGGGTCTCGGCTTTACAACTTTGCCGAGCTGCTACTTGGTCAGGGGCACACCCTGGCTGAGGAGGACCTGGAGTTCTCTCACTCGGTGCTGCAGAGTCATCCGCACTCTCCCGCCCGTTTGGGAGCTTTGGTATAATCCCCATGGTCCTGACGGAGTCCCCAGCATCCACTTAGGACGTCAGAGAAAATAAGAATTTACTTACCGATAATTCTATTTCTCGTAGTCCGTAGTGGATGCTGGGCGCCCATCCCAAGTGCGGATTGTCTGCAATACTTGTACATAGTTATTGTTACAAAAATCGGGTTATTATTGTTGTGAGCCATCTTTTCAGAGGCTCCGCTGTTATCATGCTGTTAACTGAGTTCAGATCACAGGTTGTACAGTGTGATTGGTGTGGCTGGTATGAGTCTTACCCGGGATTCAAAATCCTTCCTTATTGTGTACGCTCGTCCGGGCACAGTATCCTAACTGAGGCTTGGAGGAGGGTCATAGGGGGAGGAGCCAGTGCACACCACCTGATCCTAAAGCTTTTACTTTTGTGCCCTGTCTCCTGCGGAGCCGCTATTCCCCATGGTCCTGACGGAGTCCCCAGCATCCACTACGGACTACGAGAAATAGAATTATCGGTAAGTAAATTCTTATTTTTGAACTTTTTTGTTTCCCTTTCCCTCCTGCAACTTAAGGCCTGTATTCACGGGCCGATGTGGGAGAGATGTGTGCTGAGTGAACCGCTCAGCACACATCTCTCCCACTGCTCAGCACAGCGCGATGTGTGCTGAGCGTGCGGGGGTAGGCGGGGGGCCGCTCATTTCACCCAGCGGGTGAAATGAGCGACCTGCTTGATTGGCCTGCGTGGCAGGCCAGTCCAGCACCAGCGATAGCGATGCGCGGGGCTGCGCATCGCTATCGCTGTGGGGGCTACACACAGAGCGATCATGCCTAAAATCTAAGCAATCTAGCTAGATTGCTTAGATTATCGCTCCGTGAGTACCCCCCTTTACACAAAGTATTTTTCATAATCTTCTGTAGTAGATATCACTCAAACCTGTAGGAGTCATATATTGCTGTTGCTGATAAGAATCACACTGCTTTTGTATATAATATACTTGTATATTAATATGCTGTATTATATTCTGGAGCAACAGACATTAAAAGTTCAGTATGATCCATACTTTAGAGACTTTCGTGAAAAACACAGAAGTCAGTGAGAAAATACTGTGTTCTTAATAGAAGTTGGCCAAGGTCATGTTTAATCCAACAGATTCATTTTCTGGAGATTGTATACCCCTTTTTAGGAGTTACTACACCTAGATTCAAATCTCCTGTTACATAAACGCCCATCACGTGTACGGAAGTCAGGGGCAAACAAGAATTGACGATAGTTGTTAATCATGGAGGAACTATGTTTTTATTTCTTATGCATAGCAATCGTCCAGAGCTTAACTCTGTTGAAGACAGTAACAGAACACTGTAGCTGGCACTCCGCTACGCAGCAGGTGTACATGCATTGCCAGTGGATGTCATGTTCAGGTTTTTCATATATGCAGCTCGGTCCTCGTACATCCAGCCTCAATACGCCATGCAGCACGAGCGATGCCTGGCATGAGTGAGCCGCCAGGTACCGTGCAACACTGCCGAAAATGTTTTTGCCGAAAATGCATCTTAGTTACAACACAATGTGACAGGAGACTGTGCTGAATAATGTGATATATGACACTTGTATATTGGGGGTAATTCCGAGTTGATCGCAGCATCAAATTTGTTAGCAGTTGGGTAAAACCATGTGCACTGCAGGGGGGGGGGGGGGGGGCAGATATAACATTTGCAGAGAGAGTTAGATTTGGGGGGGTTATTTTGTTTCTGTGCAGGGTAAATAATGGCTGCTTTATTTTTACACTGCAATCTAGATTTCAGTTTGAACACACCCCACCCAAATCTAACTCTCTCTGCACATGTTATATCTGCCACACCTGCAGTGCACATGGTTTTGCCCAACTGCTAACAAATTTGATGCTGCGATCAACTCGGAATTACCCCCATCGTTTGTGACAGAGTCTGTATACGGAGCACAACGGAACTTGGAAAAAAGCTGTGGCTGCTACATTGTAGCACTTCATGTACAGATTCAGAGCCACAGATATACCAGTGTCATATATACATTAATCAGCACAGTCTCTGACACTGTTTTGGCAAAAAAGACGCCCGACTGCAGCAAAGATGTATGAGGACACATCTGTATGTATGAATATCATTAGTAATAAAGCAACTTGTGTTTTCTCTAACGTCCTAGTGCATGCTGGGGACTCCGTAAGGACCATGGGGAATAGCGGGCTCCGCAGGAGACTGGGCACTCTAAAGAAAGATTTAGTACTATCTGGTGTGCACTGGCTCCTCCCTCTATGCCCCTCCTCCAGACCTCAGTTAGAATCTGTGCCCGGCCAGAGCTGGGTGCTCCTAGTGGGCTCTCCTGAGCTTGCTAGAAAAGAAAGTATTTTGTTAGGTTTTTTATTTTCAGAGAGCTTCTGCTGGCAACAGACTCTCTGCTACGAGGAACTGAGGGGAGAGAAGCAAACCTACTCACGGCAGCTAGTTAGCGCTTCTTAGGCTACTGGACACCATTAGCTCCAGAGGGATCGAACACAGGTACCTAACCTTGATCGTCCGTTCCCGGAGCCGCGCCGCCGTCCCCGGGATCGAACACAGGTACCTAACCTTGATCGTCCGTTCCCGGAGCCGCGCCGCCGTCCCCCTCGCAGAGCCAGAAGAACAGAAGCAGCAGAAGCATGAAGACATCAAAATCGGCGGCTGAAGACTCCTGTCTTCACTTAAGGTAGCGCACAGCACTGCAGCTGTGCGCCATTGCTGCCACAGCACACCGCCCACTCCGGTCACTGTAGGGTGCAGGGCGCAGGGGGGGGCGCCCTGGGCAGCAATTAAGATACCTTTTGGCAAAATTATACATATATACAGTCAGGCACTGTATATATGTACGAGCCCCCGCCATTATTTTTACACAGAAACGGGACAGAAGCCCGCCGCTGAGGGGGCGGGGCCTTCTTCCTCAGCACTCACCAGCGCCATTTTCTCTCCACAGATCCGCTGAGAGAAGCTCCCCAGGCTCTCCCCTGCAATAGAAGAGGGTAAAAAGAGAGGGGGGGCATATAAATTTGGTGCAAAAATAATATATACAGCAGCTACTGGGTTAACACTAAGTTACTGTGTGATTCCTGGGTCATATAGTGCTGGGGTGTGTGCTTGCATACTCTCTCTCTTGTCTCTCCAAAGGGCCTTGTGGGGGAACTGTCTTCAAATAGAGCATCCCCTGTGTGTGTGGTGTGTCGGTACGTGTGTGTCGACATGTCTGAGGTAAAAGGCTCCCCTAAGGAGGAGATAGTGCAAATATGTGTGTGAGAGGGTGTCTCCGTCGACAACGCCGACACCTGTTTGGATATGTGTAAGTGCTGAGGTGAATTTATTGCACAAAAGATTAGAGAACAGACAGGAAATCTACCCATGTCTGTCCCTATGTCACAGAGACCTTCAGAGTCTCACAATGCTCACTATCCAAAATAATAAACACTGATATCGACACGGAGTTTGGCTCCAGTGTCGACTACGATAATGCAAAGTTACAGCCATAATGGCTGAAAGGTATTCAATATATGATTATTGTAATAAAAGAGGATTTGCATATCACTGATGACTCATTTGTCCCTGACACAAGGGTACACATGTTAAGGGGAAGAAAGCTGAGGTAAATTTCCCTCCTCTCATGAGGAAAAAGAACGGGAAACTCCAGACAAGAGACTGCAGCTTCCCAAAAAAATTCTCAAGCAGTATCCTTTCCCCACTAGGGCCAGGATGTGATGGGAATCTTCCCCTAGGGTGTCCCGTTTGCCCAGAAGGTAGCACTAGCTATTCTCAGGGATCCTGCAGATAGCGTGCACATTCTAGTATACTACTCAGACCGGCGTTTGTGTCGGCATGGGTTTATAGCGCTGTGGCAGCGTGGACAGGTACCTTATCAGCAGAGATTGAGACCCTAGTATGCATATAGATATATATATATAGATATATATATATAGAAATATATATATATTAAAGATGCTGTCTTAAGTGATAGGTATATATATATATATATATTAAACATGCCCAAAGAGACATGAGTATACTGGGTCCTAGAGTCAAAGCTATGTCGATTTCTGCTTGACGTGTCCTGTAGAATATGCAATGGACAGATGATGCCGACTTAAGAGGCATGTGGTAGGCTGAGGATTGTGTGGAGAAGGGTTCTCGGACCTGGTCTCCACAGCTATAGCTGGTAATTCTGATATTTTGCCTTATATTCCTGCACAGCCTAGGAAAGCACGACATTATCAAATGCAGCCTTTCGAATAAAGAAACAAGAAAGTCCGAGGTGCGTCCTTTCTTGCCAGAGGCGGGGGCAGAGGAAAGAAGCTGCACAACACAGCTAGTTCCCAGGAACAGAAGTCCTCCCCGGCCTCTACAAAAATCCACCGCATGTCGCTGGGGCTCCACAGGCGGAGCTAGGCCCGGTGGGGGCACGCCTTCGTAAGTTCAGCCACAAGTGGGTTCACTCCCTGTTAGATCCCTGGGCAATAGATATTGTGTCTCAGGTATACAAGCTGGACTTTGAGAAGATGCCCCCTCACCTAAGGCCCTGCCGGCTTCCCTCCACGAGAGGAAAACAGTGTTAACTGCAATTCATAGATTGTATCTTCAACAGGTGGTGGTCAAGGTTCCCCTCCTTCAACAAGGAGGGGGTTATTATTCGACCATGTTGTAGTCCCGAAACCAGACGGTTCGGTCGGACCCATATTGAATTTAAAATCCCTGAACATATACCTGAAAGGGTTCAAGTTCAAGTTGGAATCGCTAAGAGCGGTGATTGCAAGCCTGAAAGGGGGAGATTTTATGGTGACTCGGGACATAAAGGATGCATTCCTTCATGTCCCCATTTATCCACCTCATCAGGCGTACCTCAGAATTGCGGTACGGGATGGTCATTACCAATTTCAAACGTTGCCGTTTGGTCTCTCCACGGCCTTGAGAATATTCACCAAGGTAATGGCGGAAATGATGGTGCTCCTGCGGAAGCAAGGTGTCACTATTATCACGTACTTGGACGATCTCCTCATAAAAGCGAGATCAAGAGAGCAGTTGCTGAACAGCGTATCGCTTTATCCGGAAGTGAAACGGCAACACGGCTGGATTCTATATATTCCAAGGTCGCAGTTGGTTCTTACAGCTCATCTGCCTCTCCTAGGCATGATCCTAGACACAGACCAGAAAAAGGTTTATCTCCCGATAGAGAGAGCGCAGGAGCTCGTGACACTGGTCAGGAATCTATTAAAACTAAAACAGGTGTCAGTGCATCACTGCACTCGAGTCCTGGGAAGGAGGGTGGCATCATACGAGGCCATTCCCTTCGGCAGGTTCCATACCTTCCAATATGACTTACTGGACAAGTGGTCCGGATCACATCTTCGGATGCATCGGTTAATCACCCTATCCCCCAGAGCAAGGGTGTCTCTCCTGTGGTGACTGCAGAGTGCTCACCTTCTCGAAGGTCGCAGATTCGGCATTCAGGACTGGGTCCTGGTGACCACGGATGCAAGCCTCCGAGGGTGGGGGGCAGTCACACAGGGAAGAAATTTCCAAGGGCTGTGGTCAAGGCAGGAGACTTGCCTTCACATCAATATCCTGGAACTAAGGGCCATATACAACGCCCTAAGTCAAGCGGAGACCCTGCTTCGCGACCAACCGGTTCTGATCCAGTCAGACAATATCACCGCAGTGGCTCATGTAAACCGCCAAGGCGGCACAAGGAGCAGGGTGGCGATGGTAGAAGCCACCAGAATTCTTCGCTGGGCAGAGAATCACGTAAGCACACTGTCAGCAGTGTTCATTCCGGGAGTGGACAACTGGGAAGCAGACTTCCTCAGCAGGCACGACCTCCACCCGGGAGAGTGGGGACTTCACCAAGAAGTCTTCACGCAGATTGCAAATCGACGGGAAATGCCATAGGTGGGCATGATGGCGTCCCGCCTCGACAAAAAGCTAAAATGGTATTGCGCCAGGTCAAGGGACCCTCAGGCGATAGCTGTGGACGCACCAGTAACACCGTGGGTGTTCCAGTCGGTCTATGTGTTTCCTCCTCTTCCTCTCATACCAAAGGTGCTGAGAATTGTAAGAAAAAGAGGAGTGAGAACAATACTCATTGTTCCTGATTGGCCATGAAGGACTTGGTACCCGGAACTGCAAGAAATGCTCACAGATGACCCATGGCCTCTGCCTCTCAGACAGTACCTGTTGCAACAAGGGCCCTGTCTATTCCAAGACTTACCGCGGCTGCGTTTGACGGCATGGCGGTTGAACACCGGATCCTAGCGGAAAAAGGCATTCCGGATGAAGTTATTCCTACGCTGATAAAGGCTAGGAAGGACGTGACAGCAAAGCATTATCACCGTATATGGCGAAAATATGTGCTTGGTGTGAGGCCAGGAAGGCCCTACAGAAGAATTCCAGCTGGGTCGATTCCTGCACTTCCTACAGTCAGGAGTGACTATGGGCCTAAAATTAGGGTCCATACAGGTCCAGATTTCGGCCCTATCCATTTTCTTTCAAAGAGAATTGGCTTCACTGCCTGAGGTTCAGACGTTTGTTAAGGGAGTGCTGCATATTCAGCGCCCTTTTGTGCCACCAGTGGCACTTTGGGATCTTAACGTGGTGTTGGGTTTCCTGAAATCCCACTGGTTTGAGCCAGTTAAGACTGTGGAGCTAAAGTATCTCACGTGGAAAGTGGTCATGCTGTTGGCCTTAGCTTCGGCTATGCGTGTGTCAGATATTGGCGGCTTTGTCATGTAAAAGCCCCTATCTGGTTTTCCAGATGGACAGGGCAGAATTGCGGTCTCGTCCGCAATTTCTGAAAAAGGTGGTGTCATCTTTTCATTTGAACCAACCTATTATGGTGCCTGCGGCTACTTGTGACTTGGAAGATTCCAAGTTGCTTGACGTAGTCCGGGCTTTGAAGAATTATGTAACCAGAACGGCTGTCGTCAGGAAGACTGACTCGCTGTTTATCCTGTATGCATCCAACAAAGTGGGTGCTCCTGCTTCAAAGCAAGCTATTGCTCGCTGGATCTGTAACACGATTCAGCAGGCTCATTCTGCGGCTGGATTGCTGCATCCAAAATCAGTGAAAGCCCATTCCACAAGGAAGGTGGGCTCTTCTTGGGCGGCTGCCCGAGGGGTCTCGGCATTACAGCTTTGCCGAGCTGCTACTTTGTCGGGTTCAAACACATTTGCAAAGTTCTACAAGTTTGATACCCTGGCTGAGGAGGACCTTGTGTTTGCCCATTCGGTGCTGCAGAGTCATCCGCACTCTCCCGCCCGTTTGGGAGCTTTGGTATAATCCCCATGGTCCTTACGGAGTCCCCAGCATCCACTAGGACGTTAGAGAAAATAAGCTTTTACTCACCGGTAAATCTATTTCTCGTAGTCCGTAGTGGATGCTGGGCGCCCGTCCCAAGTGCGGACTTCTTCTGCAATACTGGTATATAGTTATTGCTTAACAAAGGGTTATGGTTATGTAGCATCGGTTGAGTGATGCTCAGTTGTTGTTCATACTGTTAACTGGGTAAGTTTATCACAAGTTGTACAGTGTGATTGGTGTGGCTGGTATGAGTCTTACCCTGGATTCCAAAATCCTTTCCTTGTAATGTCAGCTCTTCCGGGCACAGTTTCCTTAACTGAGGTCTGGAGGAGGGGCATAGAGGGAGGAGCCAGTGCACACCAGATAGTACTAAATCTTTCTTTAGAGTGCCCAGTCTCCTGCGGAGCCCGCTATTCCCCATGGTCCTTACGGAGTCCCCAGCATCCACTACGGACTACGAGAAATAGATTTACCGGTGAGTAAAATCTTATTTTAGCTGACATTTAATAAATATGAGTCTACGCTGAGCTTGTTTAAAACATTTTGTATATTTCTTGAACAAAGCTGATCGTTTGGTCATAGGAGTTAACATCTAGTTACAGTAGTTGGTATTAACCAGTAATACCAACTACTGTAGTTGGTATTAATAATTGATTTAGAGATGGATGCTAATTGCACTTCCGCTAGTCTTTGTACTTTAATAGATTGTAGAATTCCTTCAACTGCAAATAGTATCCTAGAAAAATATGGGTGGTCTACTGTTTGCGGGCGGCCGGGCTCCCGACGACCAGCATACTGGCGCCGGAATCCCGACCGCAGGTATACCGACATCTTTTCTCCCTCTTGGGGGTCCGCGACCCCCCTGGAGGGAGAATATGTAGCGTAGCGTGCCACCGTGCTCACAGCGTGGTAAGTGCAGTGAGCCCGCAAGGGGCTCATTTGCGCTCGCCCAGCTGTCAGTATGCCGGCGGTCGGGATTCCGGCGCCGGTATGCTGGACGCCGGGAGCCCGGCCGCCGGCCTACCCTACTACATCCGAAAAATATATAGCAGGTCATTCATATAACCAGAACCCGCTCTGAATGTTGAATCTGTGAGTAACAAACCGTTGCAGATTAATCTGAGTGTTATACAGTTATTTGTGGATGTCTTCATAAATGTTTCATTTACACAGAAACAAAAACCGCCCTGCAACATTTAGGCCCAGTTATCATTAATAGATGTCCTGAGTACTGTGCTCCTTTCCCACTAGCCTGGAGGTGCTGATAGATCTGCTCATGTTTCCTGTGATAAGTGTGTGCACAGACAACACTTCAGTATTACAGACTACCAGCTCTATTATAGCCATGCCTCTTTTTTAACTAGATGAGAAAAGTTGGAATCTCAGCTGGAATCTCATTGCTTGCTATAAGTAATAAGTCAGTGATCAGTGTTTATGTTCTAGCAATAGAGGATGTTTGTATCCACGTATCACAAAGCTGTATAGTACAGTAATTCTCAATAGAAGATGGAACGTTAACCTTGGTTTCTCATACGTCCTAGAGGATGCTGGGAACTCCAAAAGGACCATGGGGTATAGACGGGATCCGCAGGAGACATGGGCACACTATAAGACTTTGAATGGGTGTGAACAGGCTCCTCCCTCTATGCCCCTCCTCCAGACCTCAGTTAGACGTTGTGCCCAGAGAGACTGGACACACACTAGGGGAGCTCTCCTGAGTTTCTCTGAAAGACTTTGTTAGGCTTTATTATTTTCAGGGAGACCTGCTGGCTACAGGCTCCCTGCTTCGTGGGACTGAGGGGAGAGAAGTCAGACCTACTTCTTCTGAGTTCAAGGGCTCTGCTTCTTAGGCTACTGGACACCATTAGCTCCAGAGGGTCTGATCACTTGGTTCGCCTAGCTGCTCGTTCCCAGAGCTGCGCCGTCACCCCCCTCACAAAGCCAGAAGAAAGAAGCAGGGTGAGTATTAGAAGAACAAGAAGACTTCAGAGACGGCAGAAGACATCAGATCCCGGAGGTACCGCGCAGTGGTCGCGCTGCGCGCCATTGCTCCCACACACACAGGTGGCACTACATGGGTGCAGGGCGCAGGGGGGGCGCCCTGGGCTGCAATATACCTCTTGGCTGTGACCTGGCAAAGTAATATACAGTGCTTAGGCACTGTATAATGACCCCCGCCAGTATAAAAATATTCAAAAATATCGTGACTGAAGCGCGCCGAGAAGGGGGCGTGGCTTAGCCCTCACAATTCTCTACAGCGCCATTTTCTCCTCACAGAGGTGCTGGGCCCGCCAAAACACTGCAAAACAGTTACCAGTGAAAAATGAAGGGGGGCACAGTTATTTAGTGCAGTAATAGGCATGAAGCACTATATATATATATATATATATATATATATATATATATATGTATGTGTGTGTGTGTGTGTGTATGTATGTATGTATGTATGTATGTATGTATGTGTGTGTGTATATATATATATATATAATGGTCATGTGTAAAGTGAGTTGCTTAAAATTTCTGTGTTTTCCCTGTCAGAAATATGCCCTTTTTAACAATGTTGGTGGGGGTTTAGTACACGTGTGTCGACATGTGTGAGTGCTCTACCACAAACAATTAAGTGTCAGTAGTGTAAGCTTTTCTAAAGTACACACTGTTTGGGAGACACAGACGTATGTGGGTGACCCTGTCGGCACTAACTATTAGCACTGGGTGTACAATAATGTAAAAAACCTATACCTGTATGTTTATATATGTATGGTACGTTTGCATTGAGCTGTAGCTCGAGTACAACAGTATTTGTGGGGGCGTCCTAGTGAACTTAGATATATGTTTCCCTCAGACCCCTCGGGGTCACAAAAATGTTATTTTGCCCAGTTACTACTCCCTGTTGTCAACACGAATACTGTGTTCTATGTCGGCCATAATGTTTCCTGATTAGATCCTTAGATCCGCAACATTGGCATTCAGTACATGTTCATACACATTCAGAACACATTAATGTCACTAGGGACCCTGATGGGGATCCGGTTTGAAGATCGACAGTGTCTAGGTCGACAATGTTTAGGTCGACCACTATAGGTCGACATGGATGGAAGGTCGACAGGGTTTCTAGGTCGACATGTGCTAGGTCGACAGGTCTAAAGGTCGACATGAGTTTTTCACTTTTTTTCTTTTTTTAAATTTTTTCATACTTAACGATCCACGTGGACTACGATTGGAACGGTAAAGTGTGCCGAGCGAAGCGGTAGCGGAGCGAAGGCACCATGCCCGAAGCATGGCGAGCGAAGCGGTGCACTAATTTGGGATCCCGGTCACTCTACGAAGAAAACGACACCAAAAAAAAAAAAATTCCTCATGTCGACCTTTAGACCTGTCGACCTAGCACATGTCGACCTAGAAACCCTGTCGACCTTCCATCCATGTCGACCTAGTGACTGTCGACCTATAGTGGTCGACCTAAACATTGTCAACCTAGACACTGTCGATTTGATGAACCACACCCACCCTGATGTTCCTGACAGATTATATATATATATATATATATATATATATATATGAGATGTATATATAGATGTGTGTGTGTGTGTGTGTGTGTGTGTGTGTGTGTGTGTATATATATATATATATGTGTGTGTGTGTGTATTTAAATGTGTACATTTATATTACAGTTTATTATGAATGCTGAGGTAAAGCTATTCCTTCTCATGTGCTGGTCGCTCTATTGATGAAGCTATAGGTCAGCCGTGACAAGATAGTCTCGAATCCTCACGAGGAGTCCGAGTGTTTATTCTTCTCCCGCCGTGGATAGAATAAAGTGAATGTCAAACCCCTGGTCTGCACGGGGCCCTGTCACAAAGGATCGTATACAGGAAGCTAAGTGATATTTTACTTATATGCTTTGATGATGTTTGCATTACATACGCATGGGGGAGTGCTTGTATTCAGAAATGGTCGGTTACCTTGTTATCCGATATAATTATCCTGGGGAGAAATGGGATATTCCTTGGGTCTTATCTAGTACATTGCAGCTTGCTGCCGTGCGACTACTAGAGGTATGCGCTGACTCCGAGAAATACGGGGGGTATCTTCCCTATGCAGGGATAATCTGGTTTGGGGATGACTTGGTTAAGTTGATCTCGCCAGGTACCACTGGTAAGTCTACCTTCTTGTGCTATGTTCCATCACAAAGGTTGGTGACGCATTTGTTGTGGGATGCAGTCATTTTGATCGGTTGGATACCGTTGTTATTCCCCTTCTTTGTAGGGAGAGGGAGGTGAAAAGGTAGGCAGCCGTTTCAACTTCACAGAACCTGATATCGTCCTCTGTGTCTACCAACCGCAGGTCACTGGGTCTGTCTTGCTGGAGCCCACACCGGTGGGAACTCGTCTAATACTCTTCAGTCAGTCCTAGAATGGACTTGACACAGTGAGTTAAGAATAGAGTTCAAAGGGGGACATACTCGAGTTGTCCAAATGATTCCCCTCACTGAATTTTCAAATAGATCTTAACGATTCTCCTCGGAAGAGATAGTATGCGACGCCTTACAAGAGTTGGGTCAGGATCAGGACATTGTCCTGCTGTCCCTGTCACACAAAAAAAAAAAGCTGTTATTCAAGCTTTTTCGTGCTTCTGAACCAGGACAGCTCGGTCAGAACAATTTCATAAAAGATTTCTACTCAAGAAAATGAACTACAAGATGGAATCTCTCAAGGCAGGGATCTCCAACCTGTAAGAGAAGAGAAGAGAGGGTTTAAATGCGGTCATCCGCATTAAGCTTACCTAGTTTTGCTATTCAGGATTGTCATTGCCATTTCACCGGAGTGATAGCAGTATGATGGTTTTCCTTCTATAGTAAGAACCATTATTATCCTGTACTGGGACGCTCTCCTTACTACGGCGAGGTCAAGAAACAAGTGGTACAATTCGTTGTTTCTCTCTGACAGTTCTTCAACACAAAGAATCGCTGTTGATCCCTCCGACGCAGAGGTCGGAGTTAGAAATAAGATTAGATACTGATCTGTTAAGAGTTTGGTTTTTTCCTGTGTAAAGAGATCTGATGATCCAGAGTCGGATCAGATTTACAACAAGGTAAACCCGTCAATACGTTCTGTTGATGCAGAAGATGGTTGCGGCCTACGAGGCTATTCAGTGAGCAGGTCAAATGCCAGAGTTGGTTTTGCGGGACCAGTTGGACAGGTGGTCTGGGTCTTACCTGCACATGCATCGGAAAATAATCCTATTTTCTCTTTCATCCATCTGGGGGACGCTGCGCCGTTACTTGTGGGTTAGAGGTGTGTGGTTGTGGAGTTTGGCACAGAACTATTAAAACCTGACTCCTCCCCCCTCTAACCCCTCCCATCTCCTTCCTGCCTAGCCAGCACCTCAGTTTTAGTTTTGTGCCTGTGGAGTACAGACACAGTTCTTTTCTTTCTCCTTAGATAGTGAGGTTTTTATTATCTTTGGACTTTTTCTGAAGTACCTAGTCCCTATTTACAGGTGGCAGGTACTGCTGGAGTGGATTTAGTTAGATTTGTTCCACTCTGCGCTGCCGCTGGAGGCCACCACACTCCGGTCACTGGGGCCTCGTTCTACTCTAGACAGGATGCGGCAGGGATAAGGTACACAGCCACAATCTGTCACTGACAGTATTGGGCTGTCCCCTCTATTACTATTTCTATATTTGTACTTTTATCACAGCCTCCCTGTACACTACTACCGCCCGCGTGCGCCCCCCTTCCCCTTCCACCTCCTCTTCTCCAACACGGGCCTCGTTCCGGGGCTGGACATTCAGCTTTATTTGGGGGGGTTTACTGTCAGGGGCTGTGGTAGTGTTACTGATCAGGGCCGGGAGAGTGGTGTCGCGCACCCCGGAGCTTACATGCAGTTGCCGTACAAGCCGCTCTGTATAGCGGTGCGCGGGAGAGACTGACGTCCGTTTAGTAGTCTCTCCCTGTAAGCAGCCGTGGCTATTACATAATTGTACAGGGACGGCTTCCCGCCCTGCTCTGCCACTCGCGCGCTCCCCTCCAGCATACAGAGGGCTCCGGGCGGCATCTTCTCCTACTCTACTGACCAGAGGACGCTGTACTACTCAACACGGAGATACAGCTATTCTCAGGGGAAGTTTCTATTAGAAGCAGCAGCATTTCTCACTTTGTCTTCTCAAATGGGGATCAGCTAACTGCAAGTATATTTATGTTTTTTTTTGTTTCTCTAGCTATAGTGTGAGATAAGTCATCCCCTTTGGTGTCACTAGCATTGTGGGTTCACTGCTAGGTCACTGTTATAGGGGATTTATAGTGCATTTATAGCCCTCTTAAACATTGGTTTATTTTTCTTGTTCAAGGGAGGTTCCACAGATCAGTCTATACCTCCATGGGCTAAGAACATGGTGGATGCCATTTCTAAATTGCGTCAATCTAGATCGGTGACTGAGTCCGGTCAGACTCGGGTGGAGCCTCTGTGGGCTCAGATTATGGGCAAGACATATTATGGGCGGACGCGAATACCCTATGTGCTTCATGCTCTGGTGCATCTGTGGTGGACCAACAGGGAGGTTCCGCGGATCAGACTATGCCTCTTAGGGCCAGGAACATCCGGTGTGGACTCAAAATCTGGGCAGATGTCTTGCTGATTTACCTCAATCCCTAAACAAGTTTGTAAACTCTGCCGGCAGTTCTTCGGCTGAAAAAAAAAACGGCCACAGCCGTTGCCCACTATAACTTTCTGGGGGAGGAGTTGGAGTCATTCCCGTTGGAGGATGGGGAAGTAGACCCAGAGTGGGACGAGGTTTCGGTCTGGGAAGATGATTTTTCTACTAGCTCAGGTGTTAGATTGCTGATAGACACCATCCGTCAGACTCTTAATAACAGGGATGTTTTAAAGGAGCCCTGGCTTAAGCCGGATTCTCGTTTCCAAGCCCCTAAGAAATTAAAAATTTCTATATCCTTTTACAGAGGAGAGGATATGAGATTTTGGGAAACAGCCCCAAAAGTAGACGCTCCCATTTCACATTTAGCAGGAGCTACGGTTATTTCTTCTGTACAGTCTGTGACGTTGAAAGATCCTACAGATAGGAAGATTGAAACAATGCCTAAATCTGTTTTCTTTATCACAATTCTAGCTGGCGCTTGGGTCCTCAAGGTCGCGGATGACTGACTAGCACAGGTCATATCGGGAATGCAGTCTGACTATCCATCGGACATTCAATTAGCAGAACAGATTTCGGAGGCTCTTACTTATGTGGGTGAGGCCTTGGTTGATTCTGCTGCGCTACAATCTCGTATTTCTGCCTTGACCATGACAGCAAGATGGTCTCTATGGCTTCGGGTTTGGAATGCCGATTTTGACTCCAAACAGACCTTGTCGGCGGTACCCTTTAAAGGTGAGTTCTCTTTAGGTCGGAATCAAAGAAGATTATTTCAGATGCTACAGGAGGGCAAGAGCCCTTTCTACCAGTTGCTTCTCCGAAACCGAATACTACAAGGTTTCGGTCCTTTCGTATACAGGGCAGAGGTAGTTTCCACTCCTTTCATGCTTTCTCCAGATACCCACGAAGAGAGGCATTCAGTGGTAGAAGTAAACCTGCCGACAAACCTACTGCATGATGGTTCACGATCTCCGGAGGGATCAGTGACGGTTGGGGCTCGGTTTCTACAGTTCAAAGAAGTGTGGCTCCTGTCGAAACCAGATCGGTGGGTGACGGAGGTCATATCCAGAGGATATATGTTAGATCTCGAGGAACCAGTCCCATATCGTGTGTTCATCACTCCTCTTCCAGGCGGTCCCTCCAGACGTCGAGCTCTTCGTCATGCAACAGCCACTCTTTTACGAAATTAAGTTATTCTTCTAGTTCCCGCTCAGCAGAGAGGTCGGGGATTTTACTCGTGGACAAACTGGACGGTTCATTTCTACCCAAAAGTTCAAGATGGAATCCATCCGCTCGATTATCGTCGCCATGGAACCAGGGTGATATTTGGCCTCATTAGACATAGGACGCCTATCTGCTTGTTTCTATTTGGACGGGTCATCAATCTCTTCTGAGATTCGCAGTCGACCTTCACATTTTCAGTTTCAGGCTCTTCCCTTTGGTATATCTACGGCTCCTCGGGTATTCACAAAGGTCATGGGCCATGTGGTGGCAGTGTCAGGGAGTCAACATTACTCTATATTTGGATGATCTGTTGATCAAGGCCCGTCAGAGTTGATTCTTCACCAGAACTTGCGTTTCACAATAGAGACTCTACAGTCATTCGGATGAATAATAAATTGTCCGAAGTCGTCTTTGCTTCCTTCCCAGAAAATTATGTTTTTGGGACTCTTATTCGACGCCAACAACCAGAAAGTGGTTCTTCCTCAGGACAAGATTCAGGACATACAGTCCAGAATTCGAGCACGGCTGCATTTACCGGTGGTTTCGGTTCTCAGATGCATGCAGGTGTTAGGCAAGATGGTGGCAACCTTCGAGGCAGTTTCATATGCCAAGTTTCGTGCTCGACCCCTTCAGGCTCAGATCTGTTGGACTCTGACAGGGCCTCATTTCGAATTACAGCTGGTCCGCTTGTCTATAGAGACTCGTCAGTCGCTTCGCTGGTGGCTTCACAGTTCCATTTTGACCAAAGTAGTTCCGTCCACAAGTTGGTCTTGGGTGATGGTCACCACAGACGCCAGCCTCAGAGGTTGGGGGGCGGTGTTTCAGACTCATCACTTTCCAGGGCTCTGGACCAGTCAAGAGTCAAAGTTGCAGATCAACATCTCACAGTTGAGGACAATCCGGTATGCACCACTTCGGATTCAAACCATGGTTCAGGGTCATCCAGTGCGGATTCAGTCCGACAACGCCACAGCAGTGGCTTACATAAACAAGCAAGGAGGCACTCGAGGCTGCTCCGCCAGGAAAGAAGTCGCTCAGATTCTCACATGGGCGGAACATTGGGTTCCGGCCATATCCGCGATTCACATTCCAGGAATCGAGAACTGGGAAGCGGTTTCTTAAGCCGTCACACGGTGCATCCGGGAGAGTGGGAGCTTCACCAGGAGGTGTTTCTGACTCTAGTAGCCCGGTGGGGGATGCCCGATGTAGATTGGATGGCGTCTCGTCTCAACAACTAACTTCCTCTCTACGGGTCACGTACTTATGACCCTCCAGCAGTTCTAATCGATACACTGACAGCGCCGTGGCACATTCAACTGGGATATGTGTTTCCACCGTTGTCACTGATTCCACGTCTGCTTCAACGCATTCAGAGAGAAGGTCTTCCTATCATTCTGGTGGCCCCAGATTGGCCACGCTGACAGTGGTACACTTTTCTGCGCAATATGGTCGTCGAGTAACCATTCCGACTCCCTCTGCGTCCAGATCTTCTGATTCAGGGACCATGTCACCACTCAGGTTGGGTTGGCTGGCTTTGACGGCTTGGTTCTTGAATCCAACATTTTAAGGGAAAAGAGATTTTTCTCACTCTGTTGTGTAAACGATGATTCAGGCTAGAAAGCCTGTGACTTATGGAATTTACCACAGAGTGTGGCGTATTTACATTGATTGGTGTGAAAGGCGTGGTTTAACACCGGATTTGTTTAGAGTCCCTCGTCTGTTATCCTTCCTTCGGGAAGGTCTCAATAAGGGTCTGAGACTTTCTTCACTAAAGGGTCAAGTTTCTGCCTTGTCGGTTCTTTTTCAAGGCTATCATTCCAGAAGTTCAGACGTTCCTTCAGGGAGTTCTTCGGATTCAGCCAACTTTTGTTCCTCCGGTTCCTCTCTGGGAATTTAACTTAGTCCTTACGACTCTTCGGAAATCTCCATTTGATTCTTTGGAATCTGTAGAATTGCGGTATCTAACGTTCAAAAGTTGTCTTCCTATTGGCAATTTCCTCCGCAAGACGAGTATCTCAATTGGCATCTCTTTTTTTTTTTTTTCAGACCAACCTTGTTGATGTTTCATGATGACCGGGTGGCTCTGCGAACAAAACCTTCCTTCCGAAAGTTGTGTCAGCATTTCATCTAAATCAGGACATTGTCCTTCCAGCGTTTACTCCTTCTCCTTCCGGGGAGGATTCCCATTTGGCTCTCTTAGATATGCTTAGGGCCTTACGGATTTATTTATCTCGTACGGATCCTATCTGTCGTACGGATGCATTGTTGGTTTTTAATTGATGTGCCCAAACGAGATTGGCCTGCTTCCAAGAACGCAGTGGCTCGTTGGGTTACTTCGGCCATCAAACCGTCTTCTGATGTTTCAGTTTCTGACTCAATTCCAGCTCATTCGGGTTGGAGCTTCTTGGGCTGCTCGCGGGGGGGCATCTATTGAGCAGCTGTGTAGAGCGACGACCTGGCCGTCTGTGTATACGTTTCAAAAAGTTTTTACCTTTTTCATACTTTCGGTTTGGAGACTGCCTCTGCTGGGCGTCAAATTTTACGGACGGCTATGCCGTCTACTTCTCCCTCCTCTCATTAGCTCGCTTTGGGAAATCCCACAAGTAACGGCGCAGCGTCCCCCAGATGGATGAAAGAGAAATAGGTATTTTTGTTTACTTACCGTAAAATCTCTTTCTCTGATTCCATCTGGGGGACGCTGCGATCCCTCCCATATGTTTGTCTGGTTTAACCAGTTAATTTTTTTCGGTCTATCTCCTTTGGCTTGGCTAAACGTTAACTGAGGTGCTGGCTAGGCAGGAAGGAGATTAGAGGGGGGAGAAGTCAGGTTTTAATAGTTCTGTGCCAAACTCCACAACCACACACCTCTAACCCACAAGTAACGGCGCAGCGTCCCCCAGATGGAATCAGAGAACGAGATTTTACGGTAAGTAAACAAAAATCCCTATTTCCAGGACCAGGATATATCTCCTGTGACGGCTTCACAGTTCTCACCTACTAGAGGGACAAAAGTTCGGTATCTAGGATTAGATCCTGGGGTCCATGGATACAAGTCTCCGAGGCTGGGGAGCAGTCTTTCCAGGGGAAGAGTTTCCAGGGGGAAAGGATCAAGCCGGGAAGCTTGTCTGCAATAAGCATTCTTGGATTAAGAGCTATTTACAATGGAACATCTTCTTCGTGTTCTGCCCGTCTTATTTCTGTTGTACGACTAAACAGCAATGGCGTAAGTAAGCCGCTAGGGCGGAACAAGGTGCAAGGCGCAAAAGTTTTCGAGGAGCGGAAAGGCATGTAAACGCTCTGTTAGAGGTCGTCGTTCCGGGTGAAGACAACAGAGAAATAGACTTCCTCAGCAGACACGATCTCCTTCCAGAAGAGTAGGGTCTTCATCAAGATGTTTTCACAGAAGTGACAAGTCTTTGGGGAATTCCTCGATTAGACATGATGGCGTCTCGCCTCAACATGAAACTTCAGGGATATTGTTACAGGTCAAGGGACACTCAAGCTATAGTGGTGGTCGCTCTCGTGACACCTTGGGTGTTTCAGTCGGTCTATGTGTTCCCTCCACTTTCACTCTTTCCGAAGGTGATAAACATAGAAAAACAAAGGTTCAGGCGATCCTCATTGTTCCGGTCTAGCCAAGGAGGGCTTGGTATCCAGATCTTCACGACTTACTCATAGAAGATCCTTGGCCTCTTCCTTTGCAAGAGGACCTGTTACAACAAGGACTAGGCATCTATCACGACTTACCGGGGCTGCGTTTGACGGCTTGGCAGTTGAACGCCATAACCTAGCCTGAAAGGATATTCCCAGTGAAGCCATTCCCACATTGCTTCAGGCTAGGAACGAAGTAATGGCGAAGCTTTACCACCGTATTTGGAGGAAGTATGTGTCTTGGTGTGAATCCAAGAAGGCTCCTACGGAAGATTTTCAGCTGGGTCGTTTTCTCCAATTTTTGCAAGCAGGTGTGGATGCAGGCCTATAGTTAGGCTCCATTACAGTGCAAATTTCGGCCTTCTCAATTTTCTTTAAATAAGAATTGGTCAACTTCCCAGAAGTTCAGACTTTCGTGAGAGGGGTGCTGCACATCCAGCCTCCATTGTGCCCCAGTGGCACCAGGGGACCTTAACGTGGTGTTGTAGTTTCTTATGTCACACTGGTTGGAACCTTTACGAAAGGTTGGGTAAAAAATTCTCACTTGGTAAGTGGCCATGCTATTGGTCTTGGCGTCCGCAAGGTGGGTGTCGAAATTGGGGGCTTTGTCTCACAAGAGCCCTATTTGATGTGGATAGAGCAGATTTGAGTACTCGGCAACAACAATTCTGCCAAAAGTGGTTTTCTGCATTTCGCAGAAACCAGCCTATTGTGGTGCCTGGGGCTATTTAAGCCTTGGCTGATTCGAAGTCTCTCGATGTAGTCAGAGCTTTGAATATTTATGTCGCCAGAGCGGCTCAGATTGGGGAAACGGTCGCTCTGTTTATCCTGTATGCTCCCACAATAGTGGGGCCCCTGCTTCTAAGCAGTCTGTTACATGTTGGATCTGTGATACGATTCGGCATGCTCATTCTACGGCTGGATTACCGGTACCGAAGTCTGTGAAGGCCCATTCTACCAGGTCGGTTGGCTCTTCTTGGGGCAGATGCCCGAGGAGTCTCGGCAGTTCAACTTTGCAGAGCGGCTACTTGGTCGGGTTCAAACACTTTTTATCAGTTCTACAAGTTTGATACCCTGGCTGATGAGGATCCCATGTTTGCTCAGTCGGTGCTGCAGAGTCGTCCGCACTCTCCCGCCTGGTCTGGAGCTTTGGTATAGACCCCATGGTCCTTTTGGAGTCTCCAGCATCCTCTAGGACGTATGAGAAAATAGGATTTTAATACCTACCGGTAAATCCTTTTCTCTTAGTCCGTAGAGGATGCTGGGCGCCCGTCCCAGTGCGTACTATATCTGCAGCTATTGGTTGTCGTTAAACTCAAGTGGTGTTTCTTTTCAGTCAAGTCTGTTGCTGACGTTATTCATGCCATGGCATGCGGTATGTGTTTATTGGTCGTGTTTACACACAGGTTGTGTTACATTTTGGGCAGTATATTGCTGTATGTTTTTTCCATGCCGTCAGCTTGTGTTCTATTGAATGCCACGTTCTGCAGCATGTTCGAGGTGTGAGATGGTATGGCACTCACCGTGTTTAAACAATAAATTCTTTGCTCAAAATGTCTGTCTCCCTGGGCACAGTTTTCTAACTGAGGTCTAGAGGAGGGGCATAGAGGGAGGAGCCAGTTCACACCCATTCAAAGTCTTATAGTGTGCCCATGTCTCCTGCGGATCCCGTCTTTAACCCATGGTCCTTTTGGAGTCCCCAGCATCCTCTACGGACTATGAGAAAAGGATTTACCGGTAGGTATTAAAATCCTATTTTCTTCATCCAGCAATGTCAGTGTGCACAGTGTTACACACAGAGCTCTCCAAGACCCCACTGCAATCTACTAGCTCTATATCTATCTATATATATGTGTGTATCTAACTTTGAAGGTCTTCATATCAGAACATTTGGGGAAAAGGAGAGTGGTGTTGTCACCATGGGGAGTGTCTGGCACCTCTGAGGGGACCCGTTTAATTTGCCAGCTGTCGGGATCCCGGCGATCAGGATACGGACGCTGGAATCCCGAGAGCCGACAATGCCACCAGCCGGAATCCCAGGAAAACAGGACTGTGCCCACTCATGGATATCCATGACACACTCATAGAGTGAGAATATATCATGTGGCTACTGCCTACTGCAGTGAGCCGGCAAAGGGACTCTGCGCTCGCCCCGCTGCTGGTATTCTTGCAGGCGGGATGCCGCTGTTGGGATCTTGACAGCCGGCATCCCGTCAACCGGTAAAGGTTATGTATTCCCTTCTGAGGGAGCTAGACCACTCACCGCATCAAACTACTCACTCAAAGCTGCTGCATCAGTGGCAAGTGCGGGCAGTACCCGTTCACCGCTGCCTTTAAAGAAAAATAAACTAAAAATGATTTTCTAAATATAGCACATCTTCCTAGTCTAAAGCATGCCTTTATCAACCATGCTGAAATGCAAAGATGTACTTGGTGTAACCTGCACCTGCTCAGGTTATAACATTCCGTAATGTCCTTTCTGATACATTCTCATTCTTTTCCAGTAATTGTACATTAGGAATGCGTCACATTGCAGCCTCACTGATATCTGGTCTGTCTTGCTGTTACCTGCTGTGTTTTTTTTTTTTTTAGTTCCTCCAGTTGGAGGATATCAATGGAGCAGATGGTGCGTCTGACAGTCTGGATGACCACACTTTATGGATCCCCCAAAGTAGCTGCCACGAGGAATGGATAAAGAACCTGACGTGCGCTGTGCTAAAGAGCAGCGGAGTGAGGAGCGAGGTCCTTCTATTACTGAAACCGCTGTGTGAGGTCAGCTGTACTCCAGGCTCGTAGAACACTCACTCACTCACTCAGTATTATGCAGATTCTAGGCAGATTGCCTGTGCTCAGACACAAATCCTGCACAATGGATTTACATGTAGATTTGGTTAGCTATGTTGTTTGATATATATATATATATATATATATATATACGATTTGGAGTTTGGAGAGGAGAGAGAAAAAGAGGTGGGAATAAAGTGTTGGGGTGTGGAACAGACAGAAACGTAGCTGGAGTGGGAATAGAGAGAGATGGGGAGAAAGTAACATGAGAGAGTGGGGGGTGGAGGCCGGGAAAGATATACTACCTTATATTTCTCTTATGTCCTAGAGGATGCTGGGGACTCCGTAAGGACCATGGGGTATAGACGGGCTCCGCAGGAGACATGGGCACTATAAAGAACTTTAGATGGGTGTGCACTGGCTCCTCCCTCTATGCCCCTCCTCCAGACCTCAGTTAGATTCTGTGCCCAGAGGAGACTGGGTGCACTACAGGGGAGCTCTCTTGAGTTTCTCTGAAAAAGACTTTTGTTAGGTTTTTTATTTTCAGGGAGCACTGCTGGCAACAGGCTCCCTGCATTGTGGGACTGAGGGGAGAGAAGCAGACCTACTTAAATGATAGGCTCTGCTTCTTAGGCTACTGGACACCATTAGCTCCAGAGGGTCGGAACGCAGGCCTCACCCTCACCGTTCGTCCCGGAGCCGCGCCGCCGTCCTCCTCACAGAGCCGGAAGATAGAAGCCGGGTGAGTATAAGAAGAAAGAAGACTTCAGATCTTCTCTGAGGTAACGCTGCGCGCCATTGCTCCCACACGCACACACATACAGTGGGCACTGAAGGGTACAGTGCGCAGGGGGGGCGCCCTGGGCAGCAATAATAAACCTCTAGGGACTGGCTAACATATATATATGCTGCAGAGGCAGTATATTAAATAATCCCCCGCTAGTATTGGAAATTTAAGCGGGACCAAAGCGCGCCGCTGAGGGGGCGGGGCTTGAACCTCCAGCAATAACCAGCGCCATTTTCTCCACAGCACACTGCAGAGAAGCTGGCTCCCTGGACTCTCCCCTGCTGAACACGGTGACAGAGGGCAGAAAAGAGGGGGGGGGGCACATTTAATTGGCGCAGTGAGTGTATATACATATATATTTATATAAAAGCGCTGTTTTAACTGGGAATTTGGTTTCCAGTGTCAGGTGGCGCTGGGTGTGTGCTGGCATACTCTCTCTCTGTCTCTCCAAAGGGCCTTATTGGGGAACTGTCTCCATATAGATATATCCCTGAGTGTGTGGGGGTGTCGGTACGCGTGTGTCGGCATGTCTGAAGCGGAAGGCTCATCTAAGGAGGAGGTCGAGCAAATGATTGTGGTGTCTCCGTCGGCAACGCCGACACCTGATTGGTTGGATATGTTGAATGTTTTAAATGCAAATGTGTCTTTATTACATCAGAGATTGGACAAAGCAGAGTCCAGGGATAGAACAGGGTGTCAATCCATGGCTTTGACTGTGTCACAGGGCCCTTCAGGGTCTCAGAAACGTCCCCTGCCCCAAGTAGCAGACACTGATACCGACACGGATTCTGACTCCAGTGTCGACTATGATGATGCGAGGTTACACCCAAGGGTTGCCAAAAGTATTCATTATATGATTACTGCAATAAAGGATGTTTTACATATCACAGATGACCCCTCTGTCCCTGACAAGAGGATTCACATGTTTAAGGAAAAGAAACCTGAGGTAACCTTTTCCCCATCTCATGAGCTGAACGCGTTATTTGAAAAGGCTTGGGAAACTCCAGGTAAGAAACTGCAGATTCCCAAGAGAATTCTTATGGTGTATCCTTTCCCTGCGCAGGACAGGTTACGGTGGGAATCCTCACACAGGGTGAACAAGGCGTTAACGCGCTTGTCCAAAAAGGTGGCGCTACCGTCTCCAGACACGGCAGCCCTCAAGGATCCTGCTAATCGCAGACAGGTAGCTACATTAAAATCAATTTATACACATACGGGTGCCTTGCTCAGACCGGCAATAGCGTCGGCTTGGGTTTGTAGCGCTGTAGCGGCTTGGACGGATACTTTGTCAGCTGACATTGATACCCTGGATAGGGATACCATTTTATTGACCTTAGGTCACATTAAAGACGCAGTCTTATATATGAGAGATGCTCAGAGAGACGTTGGTCTGCTAGGTTCGAGAGCCAACGCCATGGCGATATCTGCTAGGCGAGCCCTGTGGACCCACCAATGGACGGGTGATGCCGACTCAAAGAGGCATATGGAAGTTTTGCCTTACAAAGGTGAGGATTTATTTGGGGAAGGTCTCGCGGACCTGGTTTCCACAGCTACCGCGGGTAAATCTACTTTTTTACCTTATGTTTCCCCACAGCAAAAGAAAACGCCGCAATATCAGACGCAGTCCTTTCGGTCGCATAAGTCCAGAAGAGGTCGGGGCTCTTCCTTCCTCGCCAGAGGTAAGGGTAGAGGGAAAAGACAGCCTGCTACGGCTAGTTCCCAGGAGCAGAAGTCCTCCCCGGCTTCTACTAAATCCACCGCATGACGCTGGGGCTCCTCTGAGGGAGTCCGCGCCGGTGGGGGCACGTCTTCGACTCTTCAGCCACGTCTCGGTTCAGTCAGACGTGGATCCTTGGGCAATGGAAATTGTATCCCAAGGTTACAAGCTGGAATTCGGAGACGTGCCTCCTCGCCGGATTTTCAAATCGGCTTTACCAGCTTCTTCCCCAGAAGAAGGGAGAGAGTTTTAGCTGCAATTCAAAAACTGTGTCAACAACAAGTGGTTGTCAGGGTTCCCCTAGTTCAATAGGGGAAGGGTTACTATTCAACCCTATTTGAGATCCCAAAGCCGGATGGCTCGGTTAGACCCATTCTAAATTTAAAATCCCTAAACCTGTACTTGAAAAAGTTCAAATTCAAGATAGAATCGCTTCGGGCAGTTATCTCCAGCCTGGAAGGGGGGGATTTTATGGTGTCACTGGACATAAAGGACGCATACCTTCATGTCCCCATATATCCCCCTCATCAGACGTACCTGAGATTCGCTGTACAGGACTGTCATTACCAGTTTCAGACGTTGCCGTTTGGGCTTTCCACGGCCCCGAGGATTTTCACCAAGGTAATGGCGGAAATGATGGTGCTCCTGCGCAAGCGAGGTGTCACAATTATCCCATACTTGGACGATCTCCTCATAAAGGCGAGATCTCGAGAGAAGTTACTAGACAGCGTGTCACTGTCATTGAAGGTGTTACAGCAACACGGCTGGATTCTCAATATCCCGAAGTCGCAGCTGGTTCCTACGACGCGTCTGACCTTCATGGGCTTGATTCTGGACACGGACCAGAAAAGGGTTTTTCTTCCGACGGAAAAAGCTCAGGAACTCAGGACTCTGGTCAGGAACCTGTTGAAGCCAAAACAGGTGTCTGTGCATCACTGCACTCGAGTCCTGGGGAAGATGGTGGCATCATACGAAGCCATTCCCTTCGGCAGGTTCCATGCGAGAACTATCCAATGGGACCTGCTGGACAAGTGGGGAGTCACAATTATCCCGTACTTGGACGATCTCCTGATAAAAGCGAGATCGAGAGATCAGTTGCTGAAAAGCGTGGCGCTCTCCCTGAGAGTGCTGCAGCAACATGGCTGGATTCTGAATCTACCAAAGTCACAGTTGGTTCCAACGACTCGGCTATCTTTCTTAGGCATGATTCTGGACACGGAACAAAAGAGGGTTTTTCTCCCAATGGAAAAAGCCCAGGAACTCCAGAACATGGTCAGAGACCTGTTAAAACCGAAAAGAGTGTCAGTCCATCAATGCACTCGAGTACTGGGAAAAATGGTGGCAACCTACGAGGCCATACCCTTCGGCAGGTTTCATGCGAGGACGTTTCAGTGGGACCTTCTGGACAAGTGGTCCGGGTACCATCTTCAAATTCATCAGAAAATAAGCCTGTCCCCCAGGGCCAGGGTGTCTCTCCTGTGGTGGCTGCAGAGTGCTCACCTGCTCGAGGGTCGCAGATTCGGTATTCAAGGCTGGGTTCTGGTGACCACAGATGCGAGCCTCCGAGGATGGGGAGCAGTCACACAAGTAAGAAACTTTCAGGGACTATGGTCAAGCCAGGATGCTTGTCTACACATCAAAGTACTGGAATTGAGGGCCATATACAACGGCCTACGTCAAGCGGAGAATCTTCTTCGCGACCTACCGGTTCTGATTCAATTAGGCAACGTCACAGCCGTGGCTCATGTAAACCGCCAAGGCGGGACAAGGAGCAGAGCGGCAATGGCGGAAGCCACCAGGATTCTTCGCTGGGCGGAAAATCACATAAGCGATTTGGCAGCAGTCTTCATTCCGGGAGTGGACAACTGGGAAGCAGACTTCCTCAGCAGACATGATCGCCATCCAGGAGAGTGGGGACTTCATCAAGAAGTTTTTGCAGAGATAACAAGTCGTTGGGGACTTCCTCAAATAGACATGATGGCGTCACGCCTCAACAAGAAGCTTCGGAGGAATTGTGCCAGGTCAAGGGACCCTCAGGCAGTAGCAGTAAACGCCCTGGTGACACCGTGGGTGTTTCAGTCGGTCTATGTGTTCCCTCCTCTTCCACTCATCTTAAAGATATTGAGAGTCATAAGACGAAAAAGCATGCGGACAATACTCATTGTTCCAGATTGGCCTCGAAGGGCCTGTTATTCAGATCTTCAGGAAATGCTCACAGAAGATCTGTGGCCTCTTCCTCTCAGAGAAGACCTGTTGCAACAGGGGCCCTGGGTGTGCCAAGACTTACCGCGGTTACGTTTGACGGCATGGCGGTTGAACACCAAATCCTAGCTGGGAGAGGCATTCCAGAAGAAGTCATCCCTACTCTGATAAAGGCTAGGAAGGAGGTGACGGCAAAACATTATCACCGTATCTGGAGAAAGTATGTATCTTGGTGTGAAGCCAAGAATGCTCCTACTGAGGAATTCCATCTGGGCTGTTTTCTCCACTTTCTACAGACAGGAGTGGATACGGGCCTAAAATTAGGTCCATTAAGGTACAGATTTCGGCCCTATCGATTTTCTTTCAGAAGAAATTGGCTTCTCTCCCAGAAGTCCAGACTTTTGTAAAGGGAGTGCTGCACATACAGCCTCCTTTTGTGCCTCCAGTGGCACCATGGGACCTTAACGTGGTGTTACAGTTCCTAAAATCTCACTGGTTTGAACCTCTTCAAACGGTTGAATTAAAATTTCTCACTTGGAAGGTGGTCATGTTGTTGGCCTTGACATCTGCAAGGCGGGTGTCCGAATTGGCGGCTTTGTCTCACAAAAGCCCCTATCTGATTTTCCATGTGGATAGAGCGGAATTAAGGACTCGTCCTCAATTTTTGCCTAAAGTGGTTTCGTCGTTTCATATGAACCAACCTATTGTGTTACCTGTGGCTACAGATGACTTGGAGAATTCTAAGTCCCTTGATGTAGTCATGGCCTTAAAAATGTATGTAG